>NC_069366.1:60088571-60404285 GCF_021730395.1 Mercenaria mercenaria | reverse complement strand
AAGATATGTTATTAATGCACAAATAATGAATAATATTTGCGATATAATTATAGAATGCAATTAAACAGCTGTTCCATTTGAAAACTTTAATAGACTGACATTTTTATGTTGTTAATTGTACATATATTGTAGGAAAACTGTGTTTCAATTACGATGCTACATGTAAATATATATTTTTTATTTTTTTTTATTTCTAATATTTCTATTTCTATTTATATCTATATTTCTAATTGCAAATCTTTATATTCGATTGAAAACTTCAAGAAGACATCATGGTAGAACAATCAAACAACAAAAATGTCGTGTATACAACATCAAGCAACAAAATGTTGCTTGTACAAAACATTTTTGCAATGGGAGGTTTTAGAGGGAGCAGATAAAAAATTTAAATTACAGTATAAATTTATGTATATGTCTAAATCAAGTAACATCCCGTAAAGAGTTCGTTTTGTAGAGGAATTACATTTTCATGCATGGCTACGATTGTTTCGTCACAATAAACTGGCACGACCATGACCTCATATGACACCAGTACTGGATTTTCCAGGAAGCGGACTCGTGAGTGGTTCAAATAAGCTTAAAGATCACAGTCGAGCTAAAATAAATAAGTATAAACTAAACTACATGTATATTAGTGCCGTTGCATATTATAATGTGAAATAACTATTTTATTCTATGTATGTTTCAACATGATTTTCACATACATGAGCATCTATTAGTATATTGGTGCCGTTCACTACTGAACTATGTCAAGCGGCGAGGATATATATTTGAGCCGTGCCATGAGAAAACCAACATAGTGGGTTTGCGACCAGCATGGATCCAGACCAGCCTGCGCATCCGCGCAGTCTGGTCAGGATCCATGCTGTTCGCTAACAGTTTCTCCAATTCCAATAGGCTTTAAAAGCGAACAGCATGGAGCCTGACCAGACTGCGCGGATGCGCAGGCTGGTCTGGATCCATACTGGTCGCAAACCCACTATGTTGGTTTTCTCATGGCACGGCTCATTTTACCCTTAATCATGTTTTTTCTTTTTATATTACATCAGTGTTCTTTATATGCATCTAGACTAAGTGGTAACAAACTTGACTGTCAATCCAGAGGTCCGAGGTTTGAATCCCGGACCAGGCGCTTGAGTGTCTCCCACGTAACTGAGAGGTCAGAACCTAACCTAACCTACCCTAACATAACATAACATAACATAATATAATACATTTATAGCCTCATACATTTGTATAATACAATGAAATAATAATATACACTGGGAAGGTAAAGCTAGGCTAAGGTATCCGGACAGGCGTGTATCGATGATATACACCAGGAAGGTAAGTTAGGCTAAGGTATCCGGACAAGCGTGTATCGGTGATATACACCAGGAAGGTAACGCTAGGCTAAGGTATCCGAACAGGCGTGTATCGGTGATATACACCAGGAAGGTAAAGCTAAGCAAAGGTATCCGGACAGGCGTGTATCGGTGATATACACCAGGAAGGTAAAGCTAGGCAAAGGTATCCAGACAGGCGTGTATCGGTGATATATACCAGGAAGGTAAAGCTAGGCTAAAGTATCCGGACAGGCGTGTATCGGTGATATACACCAGGAAGGTAAAGCTAGGCTAAGGTATCCGGACAGGCGTGTATCGATGATATACACCAGGAAGGTAAGCTAGGCTAAGGTATCCGGACAGGCGCGTATCGGTGATATACACTGGGAAGGTAAAGCTAGGCTAAGGTATCCGGACAGGCGCGTATCGGTGATATACATCAGGAAGGTAAAGCTAGGCTAAGGTATCCGGACAGGCGTGTATCGGTGATATACACCAGGAAGGTAAAGCTAGGCTAAGTATCCGGACAGGCGTGTATCGGTGATATACACCAGGAAGGTAAAGCTAAGCAAAGGTATCCGGACAGGCGTGTATCGGTGATATACACCAGGAAGGTAAAGCTAGGCAAAGGTATCCAAACAGGCGTGTATCGGTGATATACACCAGGAAGGTAAAGCTAGGCTAAAGTATCCGGACAGGCGTGTATCGGTGATATACACCAGGAAGGTAAAGCTAGGCTAAGGTATCCGGACAGGTGTGTATCGGTGATATACACCAGGAAGGTAAGCTAGGCTAAGGTATCCGGACAGGCGTGTATCGGTGATATACACCAGGAAGGTAAAGCTAGGCTAAGGTATCCAGACAGGCGTGTATCGTTGATATACATCAGGAAGTTAAAGCTAGGCTAAGGTATCCGGACAGGCGTGTATCGGTGATATACACCAGGAAGGTAAAGCTAGGCTAAGTATCCGGACAGGCGTGTATCGGTGATATACACCAGGAAGGTAAAGCTAGGCCAAGGTATCCGGACAGGCGTGTATCTGAAGAACTCCTCTTTCTCTTTGTTCTGGGGGCTTTTTCTCGCTCTATCCCTTTTGTCAAATCGCTTTATGTCTGTATCAGTAGAGGACGACTTTTGCTCCTGAACGTGTTAATCATAAAAAGCTGGTAATATAATAATATATGATATATTCTAACATGGCTCGAATTGATTTCCAGTTAAACAAAGAAGAAAATCAAACGCAATATATCCTGCGATAAACAACGGTTGACGCACGGACCGGTAAGAAAGCATTATGACGTCAATTTTGACGTCATGTAGCCGCCTGACGTCCGATACATTACTCCTCGCGTAAATGAATTCCAGCATAATATTTATTGAAATATATCAACGTGCATGTCAGAATGAAAACAATCAAGGCCTTCTTGTGATTTATCGTCTAATTTACCACGGTTCATCGTTCAGATGCTTCAGTATTTAACCACTCGGGCTAACGCCCTCGTGGTTCAATTCCTACGCATCTGAACTCTGAACCGTGGTAAATTAGACGATAAACAACACGAAGGCCTTGATTATTTGTTAAGTTAATTGAGATAAGAGACTAATTAATTTACAAACAGCTGCAGCGTTGGTAACTATTATCAACACTAGATACTTCTCACGTTAATTACAAATAATACTGAATTGCATTTTAGATTTCGCGAAACAATATCATTTGCGTGCCTCAACAGGCATCAAACCAGGGCTGTGTACAGAAAACGTGACCTGTTTCATTTATCTATGTTCTAATTAAGTCTTGGTTCAAAGAAAAACGTCGGTGCACCTGCAGATATCTTATTTAATTTATTGGCAAACTGCTTCTTAATGGTGCGTTCTTCATGTTTCCCCAAAAATTCAGTAAGAACCCAGTTCTTATTTCATAATTTTTAACTGACAGGTTTAATTGGGAAGGTCATGATAAGACCACAATCAAGTGATAAAGGCAATTTATTTATCAGACTCATTTATTTGTGGTGTACTTTACAGAAATGCAGTGACATACGACATATTATGAAGTGTGAAAATATTTAATTAAACATTTCACTAAAAGAGCTAGCTAGGGAACAAATGACTCTTTTAATTCTTTGCTCAACATAATCCTTTGAAACAAACTGAAAACAGTCCGTCATTTTGCTAGACATTCACATCTGTTTTGGCTCCAAATTACAGACAAAATAAATGATGGAATTCACACTCAGCTTACCTCTGAAGACACAAATTTGTTTGACAACAGCAATTTCATGGTTAATTAGGAAGGTCAGATTTCTTCACCCCCACATATTTGCCAATAAGTAGGTAAGACGTTCTGATAACCGGGCTTCGCCCGGTTATCAGAACCTCTTACCTATACGAAGAATCAACCAATCTGAGTAGTAAGATCTGGGTCAATACTTTGAAATCAACTTCTGTAATTTATTAACTGATATTGATTTAAGTGTAAGACTTTCAACCTACCTGTTTGTGTTAAAGGGACTAACCCATTTTGGACGAAAAAAGTGAGTACTCGGAAAGTGACTAATGGTACAAACGTATTGACATAAATCTTTTGCAAGTGCAAGATATTTATATAAATAACCAAATTCTATTGTGTAAAATGTAGTAAACCGTTGCAAAGCTTTTGAAATAATGCAGAAAAATAACATTCTTCTTGGATTTTTACCAATATCTAACTTTTATTTTTACCCACTGTATCATTTTTCAATGTCATAAATAAATTCTATGCCAAACTTGGTGGAAATGAACATGTTGAAAAACTTCACCCAAACTGTGGGCGAGCAGCTTCAAGTCCATTCCACCTTGAGACTGAATTTGGTGAATACAATGAAATTAATAGAACAAAAAAATGCATTTGCAAATGTTAAAATTGTGATATAATGGTCAAAAGAATACATTATACCAAATAGTTGTAAGCTAGTTTTTCGGTCAGTTATATGTCATATACTTAAGAATTTCGCATTTCCTTTTTCAGTTAGCTACAGAATTGAGTCACATGAAAAACTGACAGGTTTAATCTCTCGCTCAACATATTCATTCTCTGGCCACTTAATGATCGTTGTGTTGTCCGGTTACTAAATGTTTTGACAAACTGACTAAATAGAAATCATGACATGTTTGTTACTAGTAATGTGTGTTTCATTTTTAGTAAACAGTATAGTCATTTAATGGGCAGATTTCCTTAAATACCGCTAATTTTGAGATAGAACTTTAATATCACTTTTGCACTCAGACCGGTTGTAGATACGCATGCCTGATACTCGCATACATACTAAGTTAGACTAGGACCGAGGCAATTAACGTTGAAGCAATTATGTGAAATAATAGAAGTTCTGTTAATCAGCTAACACTATGAGATTTTGTTAGAGAACTATGCTAAAGAATTATAAAGAAAAACATTGATATTTATATATTATCGTAGAACTTAGCAGAATATTAAATAGTAGTTATTTAAGAGAACAGTTGTTGTTGCTGCCGCTGTAGTTTAGTAAGCGCAAAACTTTAGACCCTGTTACACGACAAAATCAAAATGGCATAATTTAAAGAACCAGGGAAGCTTCAGGAATTGAAGTGCTTCCTGAAACTTGCACTATCCTCACACTAATAATTTACTAACATTCTTCTGGAGTTGACCGGGTTACCGGAGGTAGTAATAGATAAAATTACATAAGACATAAACAACAGCAGTAACGACAACAGAGCGAAAGTACAACTTAGGTTTTCTTATTAAGGGTAACAGTATCAGTAGCTTGATATATCAACACGTAAACAATATCATTTTCGATTTTGTCTCTTTGACGTGGTAAAATATCACGCTTTTTGACATTTTTGCCCGTTTAATTTGATGCTATTAGTCTCTTTAACTGTCAGAATTAATTTATAGCACACACCTATATCGGTATGCCGCGATGGCTTCGCGTGTCACTTGGTCATTTTACGCTTGTCATGCTCGCATATAAATCTACTGGAATATACGTACAAGATTATTCTTCTGATTGTGTTTGAAGCCAATAGGGAGGGCAACAGTTTTATACTTGTACGTGTACGTATAGGTGCATTTAGGATATTTAGCTGTAAAGAAAAAGAAATCAGAACATAACAATCTTCTCGCAAATGTGTCATTTATGTTCGAAATGTACGTTACAAGCTTACACTGACGTTTTAAACGTGTACCTTTACCAGTTGCCAGAAAATTGAACATAATTTACGGGCAATTTTAAACAGACGCATATTTCTACTCGCAACAACTAGGTCATGTATATGCGAGTCTTCACATCTTGTAAAACAAACTTAACCGTTTCAAAAGTGGCATACTGAGTGTTGATTAGATTTCTACATGAACGCAATATCATGTCTACGTCATAGTTTACGCTTGTATTCCTACCTGGGCCAACGCCTAGATACCGCCGACAACGCGAAGACTGGTATATCGTTCAGTTTATCAACCCAGATACATTCGTTGATATAGTAACGCATCAACATGACTACATTTTCGGTGCGCATCCTGATTTACATTTGTACTATTAATTATGTTCAGTGTGATATCGCCGACTACGTAAAAGATGTCTGTGGTGGGATAGGTACATGTTTCAGTAGAAGTAACAATTCTCTTACAAGTGATTCATGTTGCCGGCCCTGTGAATGTGATGACATTTGCCTAGAAAAGGGAACATGTTGTGGCGATAAGGAAACTCTCTTGGAAAACCCCGGAAAGGTAATCAAGCAAGCTTGTTTACCGTCGGTTAAATATTCCAGTATTTCGGGAGACAGATCAGGTATTCATAGTTACTATGTGCGTGCTGCATGTCCTGAAAATTACTCGGATCGACAAACCAGAAATAGATGTGAAACTGATGAGCCTGAATCTTTGGAGGACATACCTTTCGTTTCTTCAAACAACGGTAAAATTGTGTACAAAAACAGACACTGTGCGGCTTGCCATGGTGAAGTTGATGTAATTGCCTGGAAACTTTTAATTGATAGATTTTGCATTAAAGAAGTGTTTTTCGATAATCATAATGCATCCTTCTTGGCATATAAATTAATGAAGTCTTGTTCCCTTCCGTTCATACGACCAAACATAACGCAGTGGAAATATACAGTTTGTCACGAGGAAGAAGTCTTGATATCCAGTTGTCCAAAAGTCAACTTACAGGATAATATCATCAAGGAACTACAGGAAATGTGTGCGAACGACAAAAGTAAGTACAGATGTACTTATAATCATTTTTATATCCACAGAAAAATAAGTAAAAATGGAATGAAATTATTCACACATTTCACGCAACGGAATAAAATTTTACCAAAATGGTATTCTGTATGGTATCTACTATAAAAGGTTGGTTTCATTACAAGATACGAATATAATATGGCACTCCTTATCTTACGGGAAAATCCATTGCATTATATTGCGCCGCACATTAATGGAATGCATGCGTCTCCATTGTGAGGAGCAGATTAAACACTTGATTGTAAAAACAATTAAAATATCCTTCCTGAAACCAAACCTATAACGTTTTTGTTGCTGTTAACACCACCAACTATCACAAAACTTTTTCTAAAATTTAAGGTACCAAAGGAACATGTACTGACTGAGTGGATCCGTAATGATACTCGGCAAATTCCGTGTGAAACGTTCCAGGAAAAAATCGGATAAACGTTTTTTATTTGCTAATTGTCAAATGTTACGTGTCCACTACTCTAACTAACCGTTATTATTTTTATTCCATGTCTTCTTGAACTTTATCATTAACAATGTAGACTTCGTCGCTAAAGTACTTTTTCAGGAATTTAATCACAAACTTTATAAACGTCACGGTTCGGGACTTGAATATTAAAACGGGAGAAAGTGTGTAGGCGGCCGAGTGGCTCAGTCGGTAGAGGAACAGAACGGTATTCTGAGGTCCCGGGTTTAAGTCCCGGTCTGACTGCATATTTTTCTCACCCTGTGACATTTGGCACCCAACGTGGGACACGAACCTACGACCCTCAGTTTGAAAATACAGTGTGACGTAAATGTCATCATAAAAGGAGAAGAAATAAAATAATTAAACCAAGATGTATAATTTCACGTAAATTTAAGACTTCATTGTGACAGTAAAACCTCACATATTCCATCATGTACACTGTTAAATGTTTATATCATCGTGAAAATATAATTTCACGTTTACTTCCTCAAAAACCTTGTAGTCTTCATCATGAAGATGCTTAAGTTCACGATTTCATGCATGATTACTTTGTTCCAATTTAAAAAATACAATACACTGGCTTGTTACATAGTTGCATATCATTTGTTTATCCATAGAATTGTTTTCCATCTATTATGGCGTAAATATTTGCTTCACTCATAACAGTTTCCATTAACAAAAAAAAGAAAAAAAAAAAAAAAAAAAGACAAAAAAAAAAAAACGAAAACAAACAACAACACCGTTTAGCATTATTTTGAAACAAGAAAAGGAATTTTAACGCTTTAAGTTCTTTTCTTTAAATCAACATCGTGTTTTGTCTCTTCCTTGAGGGACGCTATGCTAAAAGCAACAAAGCAGACCAATCATCTCCCTTCAAAATGAAATAATTTGGTGGATAAAAAGCAAACACCTAGTCAATTTACATAATAATGATAATGATAATAATAAACAACGGAAATAACGTCAGAGTACGTTACAATAAATTGCAACGTGGAAATAGGACGCAGTGTTATAGCAATAACACGGCTTATATTATAAGTTCTTTCACCGGTTGTAGGTGCACATGGGAATATCCGGCCTCGACGGTAACTGTTTAGGCGGTAACGAGGCTCCCTGCCAAGTTACCGACTAAACAGTTACCCGAGAGCCGGATATTTCTATCTGCACATATAACCAGTGACAAAATCTTTTTCTTGCATACTGATTTCAAGAAATAATAATAAAAATAAAATCAATCGAACGGCTTTCTTTTAAGAACTATTTCTTATAGCAGTGTATTTAAACAAAGCGCGGGAAACCAACGTCCGTAAACAGGAAAGACGTCACGACGTTTCAAAACAAATAACAATGTTTAGTTCCGGTTTTGTTTTATCAATTGCAGCGTAACGTTATGAATTTTTGATAAAATAACGTGATTTGAATCGAGAAATATACTATCAGGAACCAATAGGAAATGTCAAGGTATTCAATTTTTATTCCGATTTTTAAATAAAATATAAATTACTACATAAATCTTCTACATATATGTAGTTTGTAATACGTCATTTACAGCACGAGAGTAATCTTACACCCCGGGGTGTAAGATGGATTTTTCCAGCACCGGTAAATATACCGGAAATCCCTGTCTGGTGTGCAAGAATGTAAATTAGCATCGGATGAAAATGATAAAAATAAAAGAAAAAGTGTTAAGACTTCACATTAATCAATTGATCCTATTTCTAAAAATAAGTACTTTTTTATTCCTAGGAACGTTGACCGTCTATGCGGAAAACAATGTGTATGCTAATGTGTATTGCTACCTGTGTAACACAGACTCCCGGCCAACTTGTGACTTGGATATCCCGAAACTGAAATTCCTACCGAGTATTTCCTTTATATTGAACATAACACCAATTACAGATAACCAGCCTGATGCTGAATTAAAGGAAGGAGCTTGTGATCAACAGGAATTTTACGATATTTTTTTCGTAAGTAAATCTGATATTTGAATTTAAATTATTATCTTTACTTTCCTTTTTTCCTTTTCATTTAATTCAGTTTTTCAATTAATGAATTTAATGCTCATTTGAAAAAATAGTCAAAATAAAATTGCAGTTGGGCAAAAATGAGGTAATTTCAAAATGTATTAAAAAGTTACTTAATCTAAAGTTTTCATATATTTTTTTTCAAGCAAGTAAAGAAAATATATTAATAGCAGCATGTCACTTATATTTTTTATATGTACAACAACAACAATTACTTTTATTTGCAATCAGGTAACATAATAGTAACAACATGATTAAACAAATTCTTTAGACTGTCGGAGTGTATTACGACAAACATATTCGCAGTAATATTCAAAAAATATTTCGGACAGACAAAGGCGTCATACAATATTTAAAATACAAAACATTGTATATATAAGTGAGATATTAAAGAAAAGAACATCAACTAAATGTCTTTCAAACACAACAGACCCCGGAAGGATACAAGAACATAAAGATAGAATTATAGAGTATGAAAAAATATATGTTCAAACAGTGTCAGAAGTTTGATTATAAGCCCGCTCGCTTTCGGCTTTTTCAAAGGGTAGCATGAATCAAAACAAGACAATAACAGCGTAAAATTACTCGGTTTAGCTGGGCAGATAACTGAAACAATACTGCATTTGGTGATACAAGCATGAAATTTGGCATGTGTACTCGTCTGAGTCTACTTTTTTCAAAAGGTCCGTTAGTCACTTGAAAATTCAATATGGCGGCCATTTTTCAAGATGGCCGCCACAGGTAGTTGATTTTTGACTCGAACAGACCTATACAGAGTTTTTTTGTCTATTCCGAGAAACAAGTACCTTTAAGGTAATTTGCGTGGCGAAACCTTTTTTTCATCAAAAAAAGAGGGTTTTTCAAATCCAAATTTGGCGTTTTTTTTTCAAGATCCGCCGTTTCATTAAAAACACAATTGACATTAACCCCCTGGCTTCCCTTTTTAAATAAATTTTTTAACTGTAGGACAAAAAACATTTTAAAGGTTTTAAGGACTTTTTTGTCTCGCCTGAAACTTTTAAAACGAAGGGGACTAGGCGTAGCTTTTCCGACGGCGACCCCAAGACAAAAGGGGCGGCATGACGTCAATTAAAATGTTGTTTGCCAATTTTTTTTCTCAGAAACTACTCTTCATTGACTGAAACTTCCAAAAATGGTTTTGTAATCTTTAGGCGCTGTACAACTAAAAGTTCTATAACTCTGACAAAAATTTTTAACAAAATCATCCCCCCTTTTTAATTTTTGATTTTTTAAACGTTTTTTTTTTTTCTCAGAAACTACTATATTTATTGGGTTGAAACTTCCCCTTCTGCTTTAGAAACTGTAAAAAGCCAATTCCACACTTTGACATAAAAAATTACCCCCCCCCCCCCCCCCACCCCCCGAACCCCCCCCCCCTTTAAAAATTTAAAAATCAAACGATAATCTTTGTGTCTCTACATGGAATTTTTTTTAATTTGCCCCTTTATGGACGCACTCTTGATGGAACTTGGGGTCAAACTTTATATAAGGTAGACTTTTTTAAAATTTAAAGTGCATGTACAATAAACGTAGACACTAAATTTTGATAAAAAAAAATCTGTTTTAGCATGGGTGAAGCAATGCAGATCTACCGACTTTTTTCCCCTAAGGCTGTCTCATACTTTATATTTTTACCAATAGTTTTCAATTTCGCTTATAGATCGAATTACTCCTACCAAAACATTCTTTTTACATCGCTTTTTGGTCATTCTTTACGCTTTTGAAACTTGAATTTTTCCGAGTATCTGCTATGGGTCCCATTTTTTCCCCCCAGCTATTCACAGGTTTCTCGACTTCCTTTTGGCAAAACGGTCGTCCCCATTGCAACCATTTGGGTATGCAAACGCTAGATTTTTTTTCGCAAGGCTGCTTAATTAAGGGGAAAAACATTATATGACCTCTTTTTGGGGCAGACAGTAAAGTCTGACACAATAAATATAAAACTTTTTAAAACCTCTTTTTTCTCATTAGTCTTTACTATCCGATATACCCCTACTTTCTAAAGACACTGTCCTTTTCCGGCAAACATTAAAAGCTCTACAATCACCTTTAACCCTTTTTTCCCGGAAACCTGACAAAACTGATTGACGTGGCCGTTGACTGAATACATCATGTAGGGGGATCCAATTCAAATTTGTTCCCTGTTTGAAGGCTCCCCACAGCTGTTCAGGCCGCCCTTCCATCTCAAAAATACTAAAAAGCGATGACAAAAAAAACAAAATGATCATGGCGCTAGACAAGGGGAAAACCACAAGGGGAAAAAATCCTATCCTTTGTGCATTTTATTGGGGGAAAATGAAACAAGACTGTTTTTTTTACTTTTGGGGGGCCCGAAAAACATGTTAAATCCACACAAAAAATTTTGAATTTTGACAATAGAAAAAGAGGGTTTAAACATCAAAAAAAGGTTTTAAAGGGTCTGACACAATGCAGTCAGAGGAACCGATATAGGGAAAGGGCATCTGCTGATGTGGAGGTCAAAAAACCCGACAAAGATTTATTTTTCCGTCGCATTCATACTATTTGTGTTTTTTTCTGACTGAACGTCTTGGCCTTGAACAACGGGTGGGTACCTCGGACGGGAACAAATTTGAGATGGATTCCAAAAATGATGTCATTCAATAAATTGCCATGAGAAAGCAAAAGGTATTTTTTATTTCATTGTTTACGGGTTTTGATGTAGTGTTTTCCGGGAAAAGGTAAAAAACGTTTGAAAAATTTTAATTTTTTGTTCGGAATGACAGATGCCTGAAAAAAATTTGGGATTATTCGGCCAGGATACTAATAAAGAAAAGGGGGTGCGTAAAAAACTTGTCCCTTTTATGTAAGGATCAAGTTCATACAATTTTTAAGGCTTCAGACTTAACATTTTACCCAAAACAGACTTCAATGAGCCTTGGCAAAAACCAACAGTCCTTGCCAAACATAAAAAACGTGCTGCATGCAAGCTGGTTGGAAAAAGAGCACAAGGCATTGTTTCCCCAAAAAATTGGGGAAAAAGCCGAAAATCCTGCTGGAATTGGGATGGAGAAAAAAAGGTGACCTTTGGCAGATACACTGACAACAATCCCAATTTTTCTAAAAAAGCTGAAAAAGAACTGACAAAAATGTGCATGTAAAACAAAATTTTTTATGAAATGCGTCTTCGTTGTTTACAACTTTCACTTAGTCTTAACAAGTTCCCGGGGGAAACAAACTGTAATCTAATTTTGTTTACCTAAAACAAAAGTTTTTTTTAAAAAATAAATGGGACGTATTTTTAATAAATATTTTAAAAAAGCGCTTAAAAAGCGGCCAAAATTTTTAAAACAAGTTAGGCTAAAAAATAATTTGAAAAATTTCCAAAACCCCAAACTTAAGAAAATTTTTCAAAATTTTTAAGGGAAATTTTTAACTTCATTCAAAAATAACTGGTTTTGCATCCTAAAACCCTAAAAGGCGGGCAAGTTTTTAACCCAAAAAAAAATATTTCAAAAAAAAAAAAATAAAAAAAAAAAAAAATTTTAAAAAAGGGAGAGAAAAAACCCACAATTAATGGCTCCCGGTCGCCCAATCCACAAAAGCATTTTTTAATTTCACCCCAATAACCCCCAATTTGGGAGAAAAACTTAAAATAAACTTACTTGAGCCCCCTCCCCTTGAAACCCCCACCCCCAAAAAGCACTTTTTTCCCCTTATTTTCCTAAAGTCCCAATAAAAACCCCTTTTCTTCACACTCTAAATAAATTATTCCTAAAACATTAAAAGAAAATTTAAATTAAACTAAACCCCCAAAGGGCAAATGATTTTTCTTTCCTAAAAGGCCCATCTTAAAAACCCCCCACATTGGATTTTAACCACCCCCCTTATGTTCCCCCAAAAATCCTTTCCCAACCTCAAAACATCTAAAAATATCTTTTCCCCCCTAATTACAAAACAAAAACTCTTAGCTTTCAAGCAAAATCCTACCTATTTGGCCACTTAAAAAACCGCCATATTAAAAGGTTTCAATTCTAACGGCCTTTTTAAAAAGGAGCCAAGGACCCACCAAATTTCAGCTTGCATCCCCAAAACGCAAAAATTTTCCGAAGAAAAAAAATCTCCAAAGCAGAAAGGGGATCCGTTTTCGTTTAAAGGGAAAGCTTTTTTAAAACCCAAAACCGCAATCGCTCTCAGACAAAACATCACAAAACTTTACAGCCACACATTTCCTCATAGCTTTTTATATATCTTTTTACTTGCCCTAAAATTAATTCAAATAACTTCGGGAGACGCAAAAGAATCGCGTCCACATTTAAGTCGGGTACAAGGTAAGTGCGTGCTCTGGGGGATCCACAATTAAAATTATTTTTCACTTTGTATTTATCCCAAACGACTCAAAGGCTGAAAACCGAAGCGTTTACGCCATTTCGCCGAACTTTAATAAATTTAATAACCCTAAATTAAATTTAAAAGTTGTTTGATTTGCAGCAGAATCGAAAAATCACGTGATACCTACAATCATTTCAATTTTTACTCAAAATTGTGTAACACCTCCACTTCAAACGGAACTACTTCTTCCCACGCAGGCTGAGGAGAAAAAAGGGAAAAATAAAGTTTAAATAATTGCACAAAAACATTCCAGTTCAAATTGAATAATATGGCCGATGTATTTTTTTAAAAACAAAAAAAAAATCAAACCGCATACACTTCTCAAAGCAAACTTCCGACCCATAAAATTCATAAATTCCCCAAAGGAACCCCTAAGGGTAAAAAAAAAAAACATTTAAAAAAAAAATCACTTAACCAATTTACAAGGTCCCAGAAGTAACCAATTTTGAAGTCTTCTTGATGAGTATAAAACTTCCATAAATGCAAAAAACATCTAATGGAAACCACAAAAATTTCGTTTTACTTACTTTTAATCGTTATAATTTAAACTGTGCTGTTTCAATGGTTAGATTAAAGACCCACCAAACCTTGCCCTACTTTTTCCCCCCAAAACCGAACTTCGGCATTCATTCTGATATATTTTACATTTTACATTTTACATTAAAGCAATTCTACAAATAAAAAGTACAATTAAAGCCCTTTTTTAATAAAGTGTTTCGCATCGATCACGCCCACATGATTAAAGCGGTTCGTCCAAATTTATGGCCTGGAAAAAACGGATTTATCTTTTTACGGAATTTTAAGGTTTCGATGGAGGCATTGAAAAACAAAAATCAAAAACCCCAAAAATCATAAAAAAAAGGGAGTTGTTTGATATGAAAATTGAACACATGTAAACATTAAATTTTACTTTAAAAACAAGTTCAGTAACTGATATAAACAGAACCCGGAAAGGGCTGCCAAAAAGGGGCTCCACCCCGGGGCATTTAAACCCCTTTTAAAAAACTCACCTTTTTTAAAAGAATTTTTTTAACATTTCTTTTTGAGATTTTGCAAAAGCGTGCGAGGGGGTGAAATTTCGCATAACAAGGGAACCTTTTTTCAGCAATTGTTTTCTTTATTTTTTTACAAAGGGCTTTCTTTTCAAAGGGAGACACTGTTCCTAATTTTAAAGAAAAAAGGGCATCTTTTTAAAAGGGAAACAATTTTTTCCCGATTTTTTAAGAAATCTTAGAAAAATTTTCCCCCCTTTGAAATGAATGCCATTTGAAAAAAAAAAGAAAAATTGCGAAAACTATGTTCCACCTTGTTTCTGTTTCCCACTCGCATGCTATTCAAATGCTCAAAACAAACAGTGTAACATTTTTTGAAAAAGGTGGTTTTAAAAGGGTTTAACTGCCTGAAGTGGAGCCCCTTTAGGCAGCCCTTTTCCGGAATTTAATGTTTATATCAGTATACTGCCCTTTTTTCGTAAAGTAATAACATTTTTTTCATGCTGTTCATTTTCATTCAAAAACTCTTTCTTCTATGATTTGGTGTTGTTTGTTTTTGTTTCTCAGGCCTTTCCCTCGAAAACCCTTTCGATGGGAGAATGATAAAGCCGCAATTTTTTTAAAATTAAATTTAATAAAAAAAAAGATTTGGGTAAAAAAAGTATAAGGCTAAGGATGTTTCACTTTCTTTAAAACACTCCAAATTTAGATGATTAAAAGTGTTAGGGGAAAACATAAAAAGAAGAAGACTCGAAAAAACTTAAAAACCCAACACCAAGCACATTTTTCACAAAATGGCATCGTCTACATAAAACCCCTGAACAATTGGGGAATCTCTGAAATTTTATATGGTCAAAACGTTAAAAAAAAAAAAAAAAGGGTTTAGTATCAAGCTGATGCACTATTGTGAGAACCCCTCAAAATGTATAAATCAAAAAGGGTTTTAAACAGCAAAATTTCAAACGTTACAAAAAAAAACAAAAAAAACCCCCTGTTCAAAAACAAAGGACAAACTCGCACATAAAATGTGGTATGACGGCATGAATCAAAGGCCAACAATTGGGGTAAAGTGACTAATAGTTTCCAAAATGCACAGTATAACGGGCGACCGGTCACGGTCTCAAATGTAAACATTTCCTTGGGGGTAGATTTTCGTCAGTAATGGAAAAACAAATTTTTCTTGATGTCCCCCCCAAAAATGGCATCAATTTGAAAAACCCCATTGCATCAAAAAGAAAAACTTATTAAAAAGGAACAAGTTTAAAAGAAAAACCGGAAAAAAACAAGCTCGCCCCCTACTAAAGTCAGATTTATCTAAGGGGAAAACCTTCAATCCCCCAAAAGAAAAAAAACGAATAAAAGAACCTACAAAGCACATTGATGACGTATAGCAAATAAAATAATGTTACATGAAAATAAAAAACATGAGCATAACTACAAAAAATAGAATACAAACACCCAAAAAAGGCGAAAAATACAAAAAAATGAAAACAAAATTTCCGAGGCAGTGGCGAAATATGCGGGAAAAAATTTTAAATTTGGTGGGAAAACCAAATCCAAAAAATTTAAAGCAGCCGGAGAAGATTTCGAAAATTGTTCAAGATTTTTTAAAAAAAGAGATTATTTCAGGGCGAAATCTTTTTTTGACAGAGTGCACAGATTGGGCGTTTTAAACCGAAACCCGACATATCCAAGACCTTTTCGCAAATTCACGTTTTACAAAGAAGAAACCGCAGAAATAGTGCACTTAAACCCAAGAGGGAAAGGTTACGGGTAAACAACTTTTTTTACCTCAATTGAGAGAGACGAACCTTTTATGAAATTCAAAAGGAAAAAGAGAGACAAACAAAAAAAAGTTAAAATTTTACAGACAAATTAATTGTTTTAACGAAAATACGACCAACAAAAAAGACTACAACAGATTGACATAAAACTAAAACAAAGACGAAATACACATACAATACGGGAGCACTCCCGCAAATAGAAAACCCGAACTGCGCGGAAAAAGATTTCAAATGTACCAAACGACAAAAAGGGCGTCCTATAACAAAACGCCCAACAAAAAAAATAACAATGCTGACAAGGGCAAAAAAAATCCCCTCCAAAGGGGCAGGTTTTCCCACGCGACCAAAAACACAACAATCAGGGGATCAACGAGGAAAAAGCTACAGAAAAAAGATATGCTATCTTTTAACAAACACACCAATAGAAAAACGTGTTTAAAACCCCAGGGAAAAAAAAGGCCCCTTCCCCTCTTTTGTGTGAAAAACACTTAAAAAAACACACTTTTTTCACATCATCAGACAAAAAATGGGTTCCGAGAAACAATACAATTCCAAAGGAGAAAATTTTGAACAAAAACCAACCCCCCCACCCCCTTTATACAACCCAACCGCCAACAATAGGGGACAATTTCAGTTTTTCCTCACCAAATACCCACGCCTACACCACACAATTTAAAAATACGTCCCAATTTTGGGGAAAGGTCGGGGGACCTTGTGCCTAACGGTTACGAAAACGACTTTAAAAGGCCGATACGGAATTCATTTTAAAAACACTTTGGTCTACAAAATAAAGCTAAAGACCTTTCTTTTGGTACAAAAAATTGTAACGTTACTCAAAAGAAAAGTTTTTTATTTACTACTGGGAAAAAATTTTTTGTGTGAAAGCCACGAATTTAAAAATATAAAAATTTTTTAATAATGTTTTTCAATGCAAAAAAGATGTTTCCATTGTTTCAAAAACCGTAGGGATATTGTAACACACAAAAATAGATTGTTTTTTATCCTTACCTGACGAAACTTGTTCAAGCACATTTTAAAATAGAAAAACCAAAAATAACCTTAACAAAAAACCCGTAGAAATGAAGCGATTCAATTTAAAATACACTCTTTTTGCTGTGGGGGTTTTCCTAAACTTTTCCGAAATTTGTTACATAATAACCGTTTGATATAATTTGGGCCCTTTTAAAAAATTAAAAAAAATGACGACACAGCGAAATTTATATTCCCCTTTTTAAAATCCCATGTTTTAAAAGGCAAAACTCTCTCGATACGCTCAGGGGGTAATGCAATCCATTTAAAGATTATTTTTACCAAATTATTAGGTTTGATAAGTTCAAAAGTGAACTTATAATTTTTTAAGGGGCTAAAAAAACAATGAAGAAAAAATTGCAACAGCAAAGAAAATCTTTGTGCATGTTGTATTGTCCGCCTAAAGGGACAAAATTTCTCGCATAGAGACCCGGGCCAAAAAAACAAGAAAAATTAGGGATTGTTTAGGTTCTTTAAAACTTGTTGTTTGGACATAACCGGAAGATGGGCAAATTTTTGTTTTTACAAAAATTTATTTGTTTTTCTCTGAATTATATCACATGAAATGAAAATGAAGAAACAAAAATTTTTTTAATTTTTTAGAAAATAAAATTCCATTAAAAAAAAACTGCATTGACAAAAAGGGGAAATTATTACGGGAGACATTGATTATTTATGTAAAAACAAAATTTTTCAATAAACGGCAGAGTGGGAAAAGACCATAAAAATCCCCAAAATTCTTTAGGATTTTATACATTGACCATTTTTTGATTCATCTTACATATTTAGAACATAGTGGGAATTTGGTGTATAATTTTTTATTTATATTCAGATATACGTTAAAACCCAAAAAATCTGAACCTAAATTAAAATTAAACAAATATTTAAATTTTGAGTATAACAAAAATGGGGTTCAAAAAAGCAGACCAGTTCTTAACAACTGATTTACTCAAATTATCAAATTAAACTAACTGGACTTAAAAAGATACACAAATTTTTTTCAAACCTAAAAATGATTTTTTATTCATATCGCCGACCTTTTTAAAAATGCTCACTCAAAACTAAGAAAAAGCCAAAACAATCTGAAACTACAACATATAAAAAGCCATGGTTTGATAATAACTGTAAACAAAGTAGAAATATCTATCATAAAACAAAAAGGTTGTATAATAAACATAAATCACAATACTATAAACTGCGTTAAAAAAAATAAGTAAACAATTAAATCCCCTTTAAAGGTTTCAAATAACAAATTTTAAAACTCCAAAACAAATCTAAGGAAATAAAAACCAGTGATCCAAAAAAAATTGAATGTAAAAAAATACTAAAACAAACAAAATGAATCAAATGCGTCACTGGAAGATTTTTATGACTTTTTCCAAAATATAAATGATAACACAGAAGAAAACGGGAAAAAAATAAATTAATAATTAAAATAAAAAAAACAAATAATAACAACAACGAGGAAATAAATGGTTTTATAACTGAACGAAAAAAGAGTTGCTGTCCAAATCTTAAAAAAAACAAACCCAGGAAAAGACATATCATAAATACAAATTAAAAATTCACTGCGTACATATACCGATTTCGTAAACTTTTAACATAATTTTTGTACAGGGTTAATTCCCAAAACTGGGCTATTGGATAAACAAAACCCACTATAAAAATAAAGGGGATCCTAAACAACCAAATAAAATAGACCAATATCACGCCGTTGCCTTTGGGAAAAAATTTTTACAGTATTAAAATAATCGACGAATAAAATGCCCATAAAGCTAACTTGATACATAAAAACAGGGTGGTTTCCGTAAAAAAAAACCCAAAGGGGGTAATAAATTTATACTCAAAAGTTTGATAACGTTGTACAAGCAGATAAAAACATTATACTGTTTTTTTTCGATTTTTAACAGGCTTTTTACTCCGCTGGCGCTTTTTCCTTTGTAAAAACATCAAAATGAAAAATAAATGGTAAATTTTTTTAAAATAATCACAATCTTTTTGAAAAAATAAAATCAAATTGTAACACAAAGGGGCAAACCATTTAAAATGCACTGAGGGGAAGACAAGTAAAATCTTTCTCCTTTCTTATTTTCTATTTTCCTAATGCCTTTAAAAATTTCTAAGTTATAGAAATACGATAGTTTTTTCAAAGATTATATTTAAAAGGGGTTTAAAATTTTTTTTAAAAACTAATTCTATTAATGCAGATGATACTGGAATTTAGTGCAAGAAGCGCCCAGAATACCTTAAAAAACTTTTTAAAAATACGTGATAATGGAGATTAAAAAACAAAGTAAGTAAACAAAAAATATGATATTTAGAAAAAAACAAAATTATAAAACCAAAATTCAAGATTGGAGACAAAACTTTTAAAATTTTAAAAAAATAAAATACTTGGATCGTTATTTTTTAAAAGTGGCAGTTTTTTTACAAAACTAAACAAATATCGCGATCAACTAAAAACAATGTTTTTTTTATTAAAAAAAAAAACCCTTTTTTCTACCTTTTGACATTCAGATAGATCTGTTTGAAAAAATGGTTAAACCGATCTTACTATACGGCAGTGAAATTTGGGGCTACGGTAACATAGAGGTCTTAGAAAGAATTCAATTAAAATTTTATAAGTACATATTTAATTTTAAAAATTCAACGCCATCGTATATGATATACAGAGAACTGGGAATTACTTCTGTTTTGGTTACAATAAAAAATCGATTAATAGCTTATTGGTCACGACTTATTGAAAATATTGAATGCAACAATATTACAAAACTTTCATCAAAAATTTATACTTTGGTTTACGAATTGTATTCACAAAATAAAATAAAATCTCAATGGTTAGATAATGTAAAACAAAATTTGTGTAACCTAGGTTATTCTGGAATCTGGTACAGACTGAGCTTATCTAGTAGTAAATGGATTATAGAATCATCGCGTCAAAAACTTAAGGACATATTCATTCAAGAGTGGCACTCAGAGATAAACAACACATCATCTAGTAATATATATAAATTCTATAAAACAACTTTTTCACGAAGTGAATTTATAAACAAATTACCATCTCAGTTTTGCAAAAATCTTTTATGTTTTATTACTAGGAACCATCACTTACCAATTGAAACTGGAAGATGGAGAAATATCCCTCATAGTGAAAGAATTTGCACTATTTGTAATAATATAGGAGACGAATACCATTATATCTTATGTTGTCCATTATTTAATGACGATAGAATTCGATATATAGATAGATATACAAGAATAAGACCAAGTATATTCAAGTTTATTAACTTAATCACATCTAGCAATTTTAAAGTACTGAAAAATTTAAGTATATTTTGTAAAAGGATTATGAACCATTTTAGATCATAACTGGCATCATAAAATAGTCATTCACTGAATACTTTTTATGTGTGTGTTGTAAAATTATAAGACTGTTGATATTCGGTCGTTTTGTAATACTCTTTCCAAATCTCATGTAATTACTTCAGTATGGCCTGTACCATGTCTAATCAATTTTCGATTTCGTTATTAGGCATGCTAATGCAGGTACAAATATGATCAATATATGACAGACGTTTAATCTCCCATGTATATTTTATCCTTATATCGCCCGGGAAATGTAAAGTACCTTTGTACAACCTGTATATTCTAATTACTGTATTTTATTGACCTACAAAATATTAATATTGACTACTATAAACACACGTTCGAAAACAGTATAATTAATTGCTATCTTTGAAGATGAATATCAATTGAGTATTAGTCTTACGAAGTTAAAAACTTTGAGTTTCTACATTCTGTCCTGCCTAGAAATGTAATATCAACCTATAAGAAATCACATTTATTTTTTTGATTCCGAATGTCACAAATTGACATACGGGCCTTATTTTATATGTATTGTAAATGCAGGTATTGCATCATCTTTTTGTAAATTTTTGAGTTATTGAGGTAAATGTCAGATTTCACGCATGAAATACCTCTCATGTTTTTCTGTATTTCATAACTTAAATTTCCATGTAAATTTCATTAAATTCTGTTCAGTAATAAGAAAGTTGATATTTTATAAACTTCAGTAATTCGTGTTTTTATCCCCAAAACCACTATAATGGGCCTCAAATTGTCAATTTAAATTCGCGCCAATGTAGTTAGATTCCCCGGCTATATCGTGAATCCCGTGAAAATGACAATAGTCGGAGTCCACGGCTTAGCCGTGAATCCCATGAAATTTAGTATTTGGCGGGACATTATCCTTTAAATAGACTGGACTAGATATGCCTTGCGCACACCACCTTACGACTTTATAGACGAATCTATGTCTGAATTATTTTCTTGCTAGAAATTTATGCTCGATCGAGGTAAGAAATTTATTTGTTAGATTTTTGTATGATTTTTGCATTACGATTTTTATTTGGTAAATTTTGTTCATTCTACAGAATTCGTAACATTTACTTTTTGCACATGATTTTGGCTAGTTTCGGTATGTCAGGATAATTTATTAAATTTTTCAGACTTTTGTAAATTATTTCGAAAGAGGAGTCTAAACGTTTCGTTTATATAAGATGTTAGATTTATACTGAAATTTGTAACATGATATTTATAAAGTACTTTGTTTCAAAAACTTATGTCAAACATTTCGTTATTATGGAACGCCATTACTGCATTGTATGGTTATGTGTAAATCTATATGGCAAGTCTAGTGCCATGTTTGTAATATATTATTGTAATATGAAATTGTGTGCCAGTCTATTGCATACACATACAATGTCCGTTTTAGTGTATGGCATTTGATATTATATGGATGCCAAGTATCATATAACGTTTGATTTATATTGAATTTTGTTAATTTGTAGTTGTAAATAATAGCTGCAGTTTATCATGTCCGTATCTATAATGTTTCATCATATACTTTTCATATCTTTTTCATACTTTAACTTTAGTCTTTTAAGTAAGTAATTAATTTTGGTAATAATGGAAGTAATAAGTGACGTATTTTAATCATGTGACGTTTGAACTTAGTAGCACATATATTTTGTATAAGTAGCACGTATTATTTATGGGAGCCTACGGAGGTATGGTGTACCCAAAGGAGCAGTTTTATGCCCTGACTTTTTGTTTTGCTATGGTGCTTACCATATGTTATATATTTTAGCTTCTTCCGCCAGACGATTTTACCTGGTGATGTCATAACCCGGAAGTACAATGCCCGAGGTTCACTTGTCTTCACTCGCCTGGATGTGATATTCCCAGCGCAGAGCTTTCGTCCCATGGTTGTGCCGTAAACCGCAAAGACGATGATTTTTGTTATCCTCTGAAGTCAGCTCAGGGATGCAATCACCTACCACCATAGGGAGCCAACACGGAATCAACGTATTCACGGTTTAAAGGGACTGAATTTAGAAGCTATGTTTTGTTTGTGCTACTTAAAGTTCACAATTACATTAAAGACCTGTGTCACGTCAGATTAGAATGGAAGTATAAGAACTTTTGTATCTAGAGATACTGAACTTTTTTTTTTTTTCTTTCTTATAATCAGTTTTTTTTTTCTTTTCATATCTATTCATTGTTAATAATCATCTTTTGTAAATAAATTTGTAAATATTGTAAAGGGTGTTGATTTGTTCTGATGGTTACTGTCGCCGGTACGGCCTTTCATGTGACATACTTCGTTAATCCAAGTACTGTTCATTATATATAATTTAGAAAATACAATTCTCTTTTACTATCACGTTACCAGTAAAATATTTTTCTCTTTTTAATTTTATATTCCCCCTTTTTCACAGATACTGAAGGTAGTCGTTTTCCCATTTATTACTGTATTTAAACTGTTTTCTGCATGTATACTTATGTAGTATATGTTATATATGTATGTATGTATGTATTGCTGATGCTGCCCACGCATTGTAGGACTCATGTCAATCTGTAAATAAACGAATTGAAAATTGAATTGCAACTTCATCTACTCATTATCTGAAAATTATTTCACTCATTTTCTTTTCAATATAGTTTTTAGCTCATCTGATTTTTTGAAAAAAATGATGAGTTATTGTCATCACTTGAGCGGTTGTCGGCGTCGGCGTCGGCGTCTGCGTCGGCGTTGCCTGGTTAAGTTTTATGTTTAGGTCAGCTTTTCTCCTAAACTATCAAAGCTATTGCTTTGAAACTTGGAAGACTTGTTCACCATCATAAGCTGACCCTGTATAGCAAGAAACATAACTCCATCTTGCTTTTTGCAAGATTTATGGCCCCTTTTGTACTTAGAAAATATCAGATTTCTTGGTTAAGTTTTATGTTTAGGTCAACTTTCTCCTAAACTATCAAAGCTATTGCTTTGAAACTTGGAATACTTGTTCACCATCATAAGCAGACCCTGTATATCAAGAAACATAACTCCATCCTGCTTTTTGCAAGATTTATGGCCCCTTTTGGACTTAGAAAATATCAGATTTCTTGGTTAAGTTTCATGTTTAGGTCAACTTTTTCTCTTAAACTATCAAAGCTATTGCTTTGAAACTTGCAACACTTGTTCACCATCATAAGCTGACCCTGTACAGCAAGCAACATAACTCCATCCTGCTTTTTGTAATAATTATTGCCCCTTTTGGACTTAGAAAATCATTTTCTTGGTTGAGTATTATGTTTAAGGCAACTTTTCTCCTAAACTATCAAAGCTATTGCTTTAAAACTTGCAACAGTTTTTCACAATCATAAGTGGACACTGTACATCAAGAAACATAACTCTCTCCTGCTTTTTGCAAGAATGATGGCCCTTTTTAGACTTAGAAAATCATGGGTAGGACAATATTTCTATTATACAAAAAAAATCAGATGAGCGTCAGCACCCGCAAGGCGGTGCTCTTGTTAAAAAATAGAATAATAACTTTCTTATACTTTAGAAACAAAATATGGTCTAAAAACGCCTTAATCTTTCCAGAAATGTCCAAACTACTTAATTTAATAACATATTCAGACATTAAATATTATTCAGACATTATATGTCGCTGTCAATTTGTAACGAGAAACTTGTTATTTTTCCTAAATCTTTTCAAGCAAACCATGTATAATTACCATCTGACATGAAAATACAAAAGAAAACAGTTATTTTGTGGCGAATTTTTAAACTGCAGTCCGTTAGTCTACCATTAATACGTATACAAGTGTAACAGATGTGCTTATTTTCAGAAACAATTACTAACTAGTCTAACTGTTACCATTTATCAAAAAATCTCTCATACAGCTATTTTTTTCTTTGGCATTTTTGAAACTTATGTCATTTTTATACAGCAGACAAATTTTTGTATCTTCCCTTTTTCAGATATTTTTATCAGTATGTTGTACATATGCAAATTATGATTTTTTTTTTCTATTTTTGGTGGGAGCATTTTACTTATAAACTGAATTTTCTCCATTTACTTTTGCGAGATCTACAGACGCTCGATGTAGTTTACGGCGTTAGATTTAACTTTCTAGCGCAAATTACGATGAGCCAGTCTAAAATGGCCCAAGTTAGTTTTGAAATCCTCTTAGACGAAAATAAGTGTTCGTTTAAAATAAAGAAATATAGATCTAGTGTAATACTATTGTTACAAATGTTGGAAACTGTTCAGTTATTAATAGCAATATATATATACTGTTCTTTGTTCGCAGTAGATATCTATCCAAAGATAAGCATATGCATTGAACCACGTTAAAATATATTTCGTTCAATTAAATAAATTTATTTTATGCTCTTCTGTGAAATACTGAAATTTATCAGTGAAATAAAATTGATATTTTCACTGTTTCAAACAGTGAAAATATCATTTTTATTTTTCACTTGTACGGAACTACATTTGAATTCGCAATGATATGAATTAGATCTATAAATGATAAGAATTTCCTTGCAAAATATTTTTCAGTAAGGGTAAAGATGTATAGAAACAATAAAAGGATCATAAATATTTACATTTTATCATGGTGAAATGTAAAAGAAATCAGGAAACGTAATAGAATTATTTATAGTTTTTTCTACAAAGATATCCTGACGTCACGACATTGTGACGTTATGATGCGATGCACGTGACGTTGCGCGGACAAACTGAATATAATTTGGCTAAAAACATTAAAAATTCATAAAATAAATAGAAAATTTGTTTGTTTCAGTGTAAGATCGAAATATATTTCATCGAGTGAACACTATAATGCAATATTTTCACGAGTGAAATATATTTTACTTACTGCGCAGTCGACAAACAAACTTGTCAGGCGACGTTCTCGCAAAAATGGTGAGATGCCAATTTGGCAACTTTCTCCAGGGCCAAGTTAGCACTTTGAGGCAAAGACTTCAGTGTGCCATTATTGCAGTGGTAGCTTTTTAACCTTTTTAAATGAAATTCAGTAACAAGGAAATGCTTGTGTCTACAGTCCTCGAATTGGCGGATATTGATCATATCCTGAAGATGATTTATTGATTTTGAGATCGTTAGATCGTGGTTACAGTGATCTGGACCAGGAAAACAGTTTTCAGTCTATAACCCAAGAAAGCTTGGGCCTAGGATCTCTAAACTTGGTACGAAGGTTGGTCATCACCAACAGAATGATGACCCCTAATAAGTAACAGTGATACGCATCAGGAAAACTGGACAACCTATCATATAACCAGAGACCTGATATAACTTTAAAAGGAGCAACACTGGACCTCTCCTAGGTTTCTTTTTAAAAAGAAGCCTACTTGTCCTTCTTTTCTCTCACTTTTATAATTCAGTATTTTAGAATTATCACTGATAAAATAAAGTATTTGTGTACTCTGAACTGGTTTTTCTTTTAGTGACAAAACAAGATAGATTTCAATTTAATACAATAATGAACCTGGATTAATTTAAATCAGGAGTTGGGTCCACTTTTCGTCCGTCTGTCCGTCCAGTGAAATCTTGATCAAGTTGGTATGTTGGTCAGTCCTGTTACACAAGATTCTGTATGGCAGTAAATATTATTGAGTTATATACTTGTCCGTCTATTTTATTTAGCACTAGTAATCCCGGTTTATGAAATCAAAGCATTTTCGCAGGTCAATAAACGATGTAAATACATGATTATTGTTATGTACAATGCTGTCAAGTGTATATACATGTATATGGTCTTCACATGAGCGATTTTTCCTGAACCCATTTTGTTCGTCAGCCAGTATATCATTTTCTTCTAAATATCCCGTGATTCTGTGTTTTATCAAAGTGGTGTATAGCTTACTAATACACGAAAGGAGACTTATACCTCTGGCGTCGGAGTTGGAGTCCATAAGGATCGGGCAAATGATGGCCTTCCTCAATGCTGTGGTGATCACGCTAGTATTAAGAAAACGTTGAAACAAATAATGGCGTGATCATTATTTCCATATCGCAGTCTGTCTGAAGAACCATTAATGCATATATAAGAAGCCTTTGCAGAAGACAGCGCATTAACAGAAACAAAATTAAGGGCACGACGATACATGCCACTGATGTCAAAGGTTAAGGTAAAGGTAAAATTTATTTTCAATCGCTTTGTGAAACAATTAACATAAGCTCTGTAGAGCTTTTGAGAGACTCTATTTTAAGAAAAGTTAAAAACAATTGTACCGAACCCCCAGCAATTTGCTGGTACCCATTTACAGCTGGGTCGACTGAGGCAATCGTGATAAAGTGCCTTGCCCAAGGATACACTGCAATGGGAGTAGCCAGGATTCGAACCAGGCGCCTTCACCTCCGTATGAAAGCATCTTAGGCCTCTCGACCAATGTGTCAAAGGAGCTCTGTGTTCTACCTTTTCCACCAGACGCAATACAAAATGAAAGCGTAGCGTCCAAAAGTATATGCATTGTTTCGAGATCACTCCATTCATGTGTCTTCTTTCACCAATGTGTCTCACTCAATTAATGTGTCTTCTTCAACCATTATGTCTTCTTCCATCAATATGTCTTCTTTCTTTCTTCATTCTGATAAACAAAGAATTGGTAAGACCGAATGATGCTCCCCGATGCATGTGATTGTCCTAAAATGGGGAATAATGTATTAGAGACCAAAACAAGGAGCTGCGTTCAATAAACGCTTGATGCCCCCGGTGGCATCCTTGTCGATACAAAACAACCTAAGTCCAAAACGAGGTCAAGTTCAAGGTCAAGGTCAAGGTCAAACTGAGGTCAGGTGATGTCTGAAGATGAGGAATGGTCACAGGTTACATCTGCATTAGTATCAAGTCATTCTAGTTAGGGGTATTGATGCTAGACGGAACGGTCCCATTTAGTTAACCTCGTACAGACGGACGGACAAACGAACGAACAGGCCAATCACTATATGCCTGCTGCATAAGTAGATGCCGGGGGCATAAAAATGGCCTCTATCATTTTGTGAAGTTTCAATGAAATGTCATTAATACTTTTAAAATAATGCTCCGATCAAGCCTTGTTTTGTATAATAAAGGGAGATAATTCAAAAACTAGGTAAAGTAGAGTTATGATTCTTTGACACTGCACTTCCCGTCAATGCCATCTATCATTTTGTGAAGTTTCAATGAAATGCCATTAATACTTTTCAAGTAATGCTCCGGACAAGTCTTATTTTGTTTAACAAAGGGAGATAATTCAAAAATAAGGTTAGGTAGAGTTATTGTTCTTTGACACTGCACTTCCCGTCAATGAACTATATCATTTTGTGACATTTCAATGAAATACCATTAATCATTTCCAAGTCATGCTCCGAACAAACCTTATTTTGTATAATAAAGGGAGATAATTCAAAAACTAGGTAATGTAGTTATGTTTCTTTGACACTGCTCTTCCTGTCAATAACCTTTATCATTTTGTGAAGTTTCAATGAAATGCAATTAGTACTTTTCAAGTAATGCTCTGGACGAGCCTTGTTTTGTATAATAAAGGGAGATAATTAAAAAATTAGGTAAGGTAGAGATATGATTCTTTGACATTGCACTTTGTCTCAATGGACTCTATGATTGTTTGAAGTTTCAATCAAATGCCATTAATACTTTTCAAGTTATACTCCGGACAAAAGTGTGACGGAAGGATGGACGGACGGTCAGAAGGACGGACAAAGCAGCAACTATATGCTCGCCCTTCGAGGAGCATAAAAAAAACCAAAAATATTGTGCAGAAGGTAGTAAACCGTCGCAACTCTTTTGAAATAATGCAGAAAATCTACATTTTTCTTGCATGTATACCAATATCTAACTTTTATTTTCACCCACTAATCACTTTTCATTGCCATATATACATTGTATGCCAAACTTGGCGGAAATGAACATGTTGAAAATTTCACCCAAACTGTAGGTGAGTAGCTTTAATGTGTCTTTTATCACCAGTATGTCTTCCTCCATCAATGTGTGTTCTTTCACCAATGTGTCTACCTCACCTGTCTGTCTTCCTCCAATAATGCTTCTTGCAACAATAAAGATTGACAGTTTCTGTTTGACCTAAATTATGTCCATACGCCACAAATCCTAACTAACATAACAAACAACAAATAACTTTATGCAGCAGATCCAACGTTACAACTGCAAATATATTTTACAACCAACGATTGTAATATGCCCATTAAGTACATGAATAATGTATACAAATATTTTATGTCTTAACCTAGGTAATGGACAATAAACACCTTTTGCATAAGATTTTATTTATAGATCTAAATAAGCTTTCATTTCTTTACAAGCACAAGTATATAAATATATTTGAGAAAAAGAGATTGCATAGTATACATGAGAAATGCAAAAAAATGGTAAAATAAATACAAAACAGTTACAGAAATCACAGGCATAGAAGGGGGAACACCCTCCAACTGTGAGAGTGGCGAGATCAGCATATGCTTTGCCCCAAACTAACCCCATCCCCTCAAAGTTTGACTCAAAAATTGATTTTTCTCAGAAATAAAAGTAGATAAAGGGGAAAAATGCTACCTGAGAAAACACTGACTGAAAAGGAACTAATGCGATGTCTATTTTTAATGTGAAGAAAGTTTTCCTTTTTGTTGTCCAAAATTTTTCAGAACATTTAACCTGTTGCTTTCCCATTTCTCCTATGACAATGGAAATCCAAAAGGGAGCAAGTGAACAAAGTAGTGTCATGCAATACAAAGTCCCCTCCTGAACAGCGACTAATTAACTCAACCGCAGTGAAACCTAATGACATAATATCTGTCAATTAGCTACATGTATATATAAAATATGTTATAACGCATAATGTTTTTCTCAAAATTTGCAAATGTAAAAAATGAGAGTTGTTGAAATTGGCTCCAATTTTGACCTTGACCTTACAGCTTAAGATATTGGTGTTGTGCAAGACAAAGCGTCTCCTTATGGGAAAGATTTGCACTAAGTAAGCTTAAAATCCTCCAATAGATGACAGAGTTATGCCATGGACAGGAATAAAACCATACTTACATCTCTGAGTATAAACCTTGACCTAGGGGTCTAGGTGTTGCACAAGACACATTGTTTCATAAGGAGGAATAATTGTGTTCTGGACCGAATACAAAACAAACATTGTTAACACCATATTGACCTTTGAACTCCAAATGTGACCTTGATCTTCAATCTAGAGGTCTGAAAGTTGTCCATGACATATCTTCTTACTATTAGGAACATCTGAGACAAGTTACATACCGAAATCCCTTGACAGATCATAAAGTTACAAACCAGGCAGGAAAAAAGCACTGTTGACCTCTTACAGGGACATTGACATTTGGGCTTGGGATCAGGGTCATTGTCTCATATGCAGAGCACTTGTGCCTAACTATCTTAAAATCCTAAAATCCTTTGATGTAGGACAGGCTTATGGACAGGACACTAAAAATATGGACAGAAGGACAAAATGATCGACAAGTGGAAAAGTGTAATCCTTTAGTCCCCGAAACTAGTTTTCAACCAAAAGGTGACAAATGCAAATTTTAAGAAGATCACTTGGAAACACAAAATAAAACCAAGCAAAACTAGAGATGCTTCTGAGAAAAGCGCATGTCTCCCACAACTGCAACTTTGAAAATGTCTAGTTTCTCTCGATGGCTGTGATGAATGGACCCAATCAGTAATTCAAGGACCATAATTCAAAAGTGCCAGAGCGGATTTGTCTAGTTATCAAACTTGGCCGAGGTCTTATGGTCAAACACATTTTGTTCAAGTTTGGTGAAGATCAGATGAGAAATGTTCGTCTTACAGTGCGGACAAGCTTTGTGACAGACAGACAGACAGACAGACTGGAGTAAATCAATATGTATCCCACACCAATGTGTGGTGGGAGACATAATAATAGCACACTTGGTTTAATGCCTGCTCATGAGAAGAAATAAAATCAGCAACATTTCTCAAGCCCCCTATCAGTCATAACAATATTGCACAAAATAAAAATTAATTTCAATCTCTACGGCAAAATGAGTAACACGAATGCTTTTTATCATATAATCTAAAACTCTGCATGTTTGATAAACTGGATGTGATGGCATAATATCATCTGTCCAGAAATCGGTAAAGTAAGGTAATGAAAATCACTTTATCGGTTAATGGCAACAAGTGAGTAAATTATTACAATGGCAATGTTACTACCTTTCTAAAGTTGAAATATGATTTTAAAACATCTGACACGTTAAATAATTCCAAAATATTTCTTTAAATCTGCTCGAAATGCAAAGATCTCTTTAATCATTGGCAAACATCTTTCGAACACAGGACCCTATCTTTTTCTAGTACATTCTAAAGTTTTGAAAAGTCATGATTTAATAAAAATCTACATATTAGAGAACTTTTTATCTGAATGTATAGAACTACTTTAAAGGGGCATGCCTCACTGTGTATGAAAAATATTTCCCAATCTATATGGTACTTTCATTTGTTTTGCAACTGTAAATAAAACTATAAAACAGTAAGAGTGGCAGACTTCCCAAAATACGCCCATCATCGAATTTGGCCTAATTCAAGGGCCATAATCCAAGACTGCCTGGGGCGATTTGGCTGATTATCGAGCTTGGCCAAGATCTTTTGCCCACAAACATTATCAGCAAGTTTTGTGAAGATCGGATGAAAACTGTTTGACTTAGAGAGTGGACAAGGCTAAATTCGCAGATTTCGAGTAATTCAAAGGTCATAATCCAAGAGTGCCAGGGGCAATTTGGCTGGTTATCGAACTTGGCTAGGTCGTGTTAGAATCTTTATTCACTGAATATCAACACTAATTATGATTTTCTGTAATTAATAAACAAGTGTTTTAAAATTTTGATAAATTGTGTTGTACAACTGAGGCATGTCCTTTTAAACAAATTTTCAAAACCTTGATTAATTGGCTCCAAAAGAATTTACAGTCAAACCAGCATTGGCAACTTTTACTAACAAGGTTTTTCAGCTGTCACGAAGAAGAGTTTGATGAAAAGTTAGTAAATCTTTCTGACTAGATTAACCCTTCTAAACTTCTATACTGAACTTACCCATCTTTCAATTTGGACAGTACCAGTAACTGTTAAAATGGGTGCTTACCAAAAAGAGTCTGGTTGAATCGTGACTGGAATGTTTAGATAAATATTTGGTTCAAAAAAAAATATATAAAAATAAATGTCACTTATAACATGTGACAACCAACACCATTACACTGAAATAACATGACACTCTCTGTAATAAAATGTGATAGCTAACATTATACTGTAATAACATGACAATGTCAATGGTAACACCACAACAATGTAATAACATGATGTCAGTGATAGATTGTGATAACAGACACCATTATGCCGATATTATATTATAATGCAATAACAAAATTTGGCAACCACCACTATATTACTGCAATAACATGACAATGTTGATATTAAATGATTAGAGACCAACTATAACACTACAACATGATAATGCCAAAAATATGAAATGATAACCTACATCATTTGCTGCAAATAACATGAAAATGTTAAGAATAAAAACATGGTAGCCAAAACATAATTCTACAATAAATGACAGTGCCAATAATAACAAGTGACAAACATACACATATAGCATTAATATACAGATTGTCCAAATAACCAGTTGAAGAGATTGCATTTAAATCTATAAACATATTATGAATTCATGAAATTTGGTGAAACCTGGTCACAAGGTCACTCAATAGACTGCTAAGCAACTAGTGGTTAATTTCAAAATGTTATCAGGAATGTTCTATGACTGTTCTACTGTGAAATCATTATATAATATTCACTGGAGACTTAATATCCTTGATTTCATGTTGATTCAATCCATGAAATTTGAACCAAACAAATAAGTTAAATTCCGATTTATTGTGTGTTCAGAAGTTGAAATCTGTGAATGCATACCACCGTGAAATAGCTGTTTTGCCTAAAACCACAAAATTTTGTGCCCAAGAATTTAAATGATAACACATTATTCACTGAGATTCATCACTCTGGATGTGCATTTAACAGTGACTCTTACAATCATGTAGAATTTGAGAAAACACTAAAACAGTCTATCATCATTGAAAGAAAATGTAATGAAAGATTTGAAACTAGCATTCTTATAAAAATATAGGATGATGTTTTGGAAACTAAAGCAATTTGAAAGTTTATTGCAATGATATAACAAGAGCTCTGTCCGTAAGACAGCCAAGCTCGACTATTCGAAATATTGTCCCAGAAGCAGGAAAATATTACCCAAAAAAGGTTAAATATCAAAAGAGTTTTAAGTGCAAAAGGGGACATTATTTGACCAAAATGCGTATCAGTTATGGGACTTGCTGCTATCAACTAGTTTTATAACCCCGAAGGCACATGTGAAGTTTCAATTCAATATCTGCATTAGTTTTTGAGATAGAAACTCGCATGTAAAAGTCTTAAACCAGAATTTTCAAAGTTCAAAAGGGGGCATAATTTGCCCAAAATACATGCCAGAGTTATGGGACTTGACCCAGTGAGGTTGGTAATTGATCTAGAAAAAGAAAAAATAAGTTTCAAATCTATATGCCTTTTAGTAATTGCTGTATGTACTTGCACGCAAAACTTTAACCAGAATTTTCTAAGTCCAAAAGGGGGCATAATTTGGTCAAAATGAAGGTCAGAGTCATGGGACTTGCTGCTATCAACTAGTTTTATAACCCCGAAGACACATGTGAAGTTTCAAATCAATATCTGCATTAGTTTTGGAGATAGTAACTTGCATGTAAAACTTTAACCAAAATTTTCTAAGTCCAAAAGGGGGCATAATTTGCTCAAAATACATGTCAGAGTTATGGGACTTGACCCAGAGAGGTTGGTAATTGACCTAGAAAAAGAAAAAATAAGTTTCAAAGCTATATGCCTTTAATTGATGGCTGTATGTACTTGCATGCAAAAACTTAACCAAGGTGTGACGCCGACGCCGACGCCAAGGTGAGTAGAATAGCTAGACTATTCTTCGAATAGTCGAGCTAAAAATGACTTGACAAATGGTTTTCTCTCAAACCCAGAACTATAATTTTTGAATTACTGTATTTCTGACTTCATCTTTTCATTATTACAAAAATGAGTCTTAATAAAGACTGAGTACTCATATAAACATGTAAATTTTCAATTCTAAAAATAAGTTTGGAAATATCTCTATCGGAGGGTATCAGTTAAAGAAAGACTTTCACAGAAATTAAACAAGACCATTTTTTTGGAGAAAGGTTTTTTTTTTCTTTAGTGCAGTTGCACAGGTATGTTAATGAGGCCAAACACATTTCTTTGGGTTCGATGGTGGTCCCTTGTAACACTGTCCCAGTTTCTCACAGCCTGGTGGAGACCAGTTCTGAAATAAAAGTACATCCCAAATCATACCAAAGAAGTGAAACAATGGCAAGTAAGAATATGATTAAGTTTAGTGAATTACCTGTTTTACCTGTCACACTGAAATCTGTGAGAAAGCATCTTACCTTTCAAATTAAAATTAAAACTTACTATTACTACAGCTTTCTTTCATACTATGTAAGTGAATATGTTTACGTCACAAAAATTTTGTGAACCTCTGATAGAAAACAGTCAACAAGTAGAAATGTTGGCAAAAAGCATTATTTTGAAAAACAAGAAGCACTAAATTATAAATGTTATTTTTTTTCCCGTAAACGTAACAATTGCATATTATCAGGTAATTATTTCATGTCTTCAGAAACGCTCCCAATCTGTCAACACTTAGTGATAAAATTTCTACCTGATTTGTTAAGGTGTGACAAACTACCTCAAACTAAAGGTTTTATTGATTAATGATTCCACAGATGAAGTGTTAAACTGATTCTAAATAAGCGGAAATGACAAAAGTTCTTTATACGTTCATAAAAACAAATCACTAAATTTAAAGGAGCATAAACACTAGTGACAGGTCCAATGCATTTGGCTTTAACATTTGTATCATTTTCATTTTGCTGAATTTCCAAATCGAGAAAATTGCAAATATTTCCACTGATAAAAGGTAACCACATACATAATACGTTCAAAAGAGTTTGCAAGTTTCATTTACTCAAGACTGCCACTTCAGAATCGCTAGTCCTTCACTGATGGAAATGTCAGTTGTTACCCATCCTCGGGTGGGGTGTATGTTCTCCATGACTATTTGATAAACGACATTGTGTCTGAAATCATTAGTCCCCCACCTCTGATTCATGTGGGGAAGTTGGCAGTTACTTGCGGAGAACAGGTTTGTACTGGTACAGAATCCAGGAACACTGGTTAGGTTAACTGCCCGCCGTTACATGACTGAAATACTGTTGAAAAACGGATTTAAAACCCAAAACAAACAAACAAACAGTTGTTACCCAGATCCATGGATAGAATTCTGCATGTAAGGAAGCTATCCAAATACCTTGGTGCTTTTACAAAGTTGCATGTCTTGCCAGAAATAATGCAAAGCATGACACAAGGGGTCAGCCTCCATCATAAAAACTGGAAAATCAACATACCTTCTTTTTTGTTTTGGTTTTGTTGGGTTTAACATCACACCAACACAAATATAGGTCAAATGGCGACCTCCCAGCTTTGATGGTGGAGGAAGACCCCAGGTGCCCCAGTGTGCATTATTTCATCACGAGCTGGTACCTGGGTAGAACCACCGACCTTCCGTAAGCAAGCTGGATGGCTTCCTCGCATGAAGAATTCAACGCCCCGAGTGAGGCTCGAACCCACATCGATGAGGGGCAAGTGATTTGAAGTCAGCGACCTTAACCACTCGGCCACAGAGGCCCCAAACGTACTATCTCAAATGTCAGACTGTTTTGTTGGGTTAATGTCGCAGCAACACAATTTAGTTAATGTGGCGACTTAAATTTCCATTTCTGATGATTGAGAAAGACACAAGGTGCCCCGCTGTGCATTATTTCATCATGGGCGGGCAGTTGGGTAGAACCACTGACCTTCCATAAGCCTTACTTCCTCACATGAAAATTAAATGCCCGTAGTGCAGCTCAAACCCACATCGATGAGGGGCAAGTGATTTGAAGTCAGCGACCGTAACCATTTAGCCATGGAGATCCCCAATTCAAATATCAGGTAGTTCTTCAAGTTGCAAACATCAGGTAGTTCTTGCAACTTTAATCAGTTAACAGGCTGATTGCTATTAATTCCTGGCTTGTTTTACATTTCAAATTGTCTGATCTATGCGTAATTCTGTGTTATCCTGATAAACGACTTTACATCATGCCTTCTGGTTTACCAGAATTACCTAATAAGCCAAAAAACAAACAGACTTACCATTACTGCGTTATCACACCAGTCCAGTTGAGGTTTACCAGGGACTAGCTTCTCCTTGTGCTGTTTCACTGCCTGATTTATAGCTTCTATGTTTGCTTTGTACTCTGGTGTATTGGATCTATAAATAAACACAAACATCTGTACGTGTTCTAAATTAAAATATTACGCAAATTACGCTATTTTTTGTTTGTCTGTTTTAGCACCATTTTTCAACAGTATTTCAGTTATGTAACACGTGACAGTTAACCTAACCAGTGTTAAGGATTCTGTACCAGTTCTAGCCTGTTCTCCACAAGTAAATGCCAACTTCTCCACAGTAATCATAGGTGGAGAAGGAAATGACTTCAGACACAATGTCATCAATCAAATCAATACAGAAAACATAGGCCTTGCCCAGAGATCCAACCAACAACCCTGTGATCCGTAGATCTGCACTCTCCCTACTGAACTAAGCAGATGGGCTTCAATGATGCCCATAGCAAAACCACTGTTACCAGTACTAAACCTGATGTGTTGGCGTTTGCACACTGGTGTAGAGGAGTCCTGAACATACTTGATTTTCATTTGCATAAAAAAAAAAAACAAGAACAAGGCAAATTTTACATACTGTGAAATTAATTTCATGAGCATGAATTTTTGTCACTTCCCTTACAGAAGCAAGCCTCTGTGGCATACATGCTGCGTATTTGCTGTGTATATGCCGCGAACACAGTAGTACGCCAGAGGAGTACATTTTACATACACCGCATGCCGCGTACATGCCGCGTACTATTTCGACAAGTACACAGCATGTACGCAGGAGGTCACTAGTACACTTCAAGTACGCAGCACAGACTCTGAAAATTTAAGGAGTACACTGCATGTATGCAGGAGGGACCTGTACAAGAAAATAGTACACTGCATGTACACCGCAGATACTTTGAAATTTGTGCAGTACACTTCATATACGCGGGAAAGACTTGTACAATTTCTTTTGGCATTTATACTTAGTTTTTTTTTTATAAGTTAAAGTCTGAAGTAAACTTCATATACGCGGGAGGGACTTGTTAATTTTCTTTTGGTGTTTATACCTTGAATTTTTTTAGGTAAAAGTCTGAAGTACACTTCATGCAGGAAGGATTTGTACATTTTTTTTTTTTTTGGAAGCAAGAACTTGATTTCCGAGTAACTTTTATCTTAATAGCATAGAACAGTTCAGATTACCGGTATTCTGAACAATGAAAATTTGCCAAACTATTTGCAATGTTCATTTGTGAAGCTTACATTTTAGTGATTTCTGAGCTGCACCTTGCATGCAGTGTAAAAATATATTCTTTTTCATTTTGAATTAATCCTGGAGCTTTCTAACTTGGATAATTGAAAAGCCTTATTTGAACTTCGTTGCATTACATTTTGTAATACATGAAATAATTACCAAGATAATGCCTCAACAGCGCCCGAATGAGAAGAATTAATAGCTCTCACTGTTATTTGAATACTCTTAAGCAAAACACCATTCTATCATGTTTTATAAAGGCTTTAATGCTCATTATGTTAACTCATTAAGGCCTCACCAAATTAAAAAGTTGTTCATCGGATTTGCCGCTCGTATATTTTCAGAACGTTTTTGGCTAATTGCGCTCGCCCCATTGGAAAAATCAAAAAATTTTTGGTGCGCTACTTTTTCGGACGTAAAAGTGTATAAATGCTTATATAATTCCAGTCCTAGATTGTTCTCAGATGGATTTTAATCAAAATAAATACATACTACGCACACATCGTCTAGTTATATAATAAATCATAACACTTATATTTAGTTGCATTAAAGTTGTTTCCCCTTGATGCAGTTACGCCATTTTCTTCAAATGTTTACCAAATTACATGCTACAAAAATTGATTTATTTCATTGAAAAGTGGATGAAGAAATAGAGGATATTTGTTTGTTTGCAGTGAGATATCGAAATATATCATCACCAATAAGGGAGACAATTGAATATTTTCACGAAGGCGGATTTTATGCTAGTTTGTGAAGATCAACGAATTTTCTGTTTATTATGTGCATAAATGTTCATATAAATCCAATATTTCATGACGAAATTCGGATTTATTTAAGCTACCGTGTTACATATGATACATCCGCTAAATTACCATGGACACTTAGGTACATTAATATCGAATATTGGTGATTAGGTTCATTAAATCAACACGACGCCATTTTGTTTTTAAAAACAAAAACTGCATTTAAATATTTTGTGTAAAAATACACAGTCCGCAGCTAACAGAGACATTGACAAATGCCGGTAGTTAAGTAGAAGCATATTTAAAACTTTTCGGGTCAATCCGTCAGTTCGTTGAATAACCGGAAGCTTGCTTTGTTTACCAAAAGGTTATAACACACTAAATAGTTGTTGTTCTTTATTCTATATAAAACTGACCTAATTCCAATGACCGCAACACACATCAGGACCCATTTTAAATTTCTGTAACTTACATTTTCTTGAAGAATATTGTCAGTGTGAACTAAAAATCAAAAGAAAAGTGGGGGTCATGTTTGATGCAAGAAAAATAATTTCAGTCAAACACACAAACTGCAAAATCAGCTAAAAAATGAGACCCCAAATTATACTGGTGGTGTATGATCTAAGTTTCCATGAAAAAATTTGTCATGTTGTTATTTCATTATGAAAATGCTACCTACATGTCAAGCATAGATCTGTCATGTGATTTTAGCCAAAAAATTGCAAAGAAAATAAGGAAAATAGCTCTACAGCGCAAAAAAAACTGAGGACTATTTGTGTCCGCCATTATGCGACTACCATTTTTTTTTGCGCCATTTTTCTATTTAGTGTCTGTATGCCTATAAGAAAAACCTTTTTCTCTGACAGTGTGCCAGTTTCATTTGAAATGTACAAGAAACCCAAATGCATGAAGAAATACAAGGTTTTAGCTTGATATCAACAGTTTCTAAGTTTTTACGGCATTTTCAGTACCATAAGACAAAGCGTCAGATTTTGTCAAAAATAGCTGTCGCGACATAATTTTGAAGCAGTTACCCTAAATTCAGCCTTGTTTTGCCCTGTTTTGACATTTTCTACCCTGATCTGCATGCAAATTACACATTTAAACTGTTATATATGTTCACTTTTACCTCAGATGGCCAGAAAATAGCAATCAGTAGCCTATAAGTATGCAGTTTTTGAAAAAAATACGCTCAAAACAGTGAAAATGTGATATTTTTGGGTTTTATCCTCATTTTCAACAAAATTGCAATTAATTTGTCATTTTCTATCAAATTCTAATCAAACTAGCCCATTCCCGCCATCATCTGGCTAGATTTCACTTTTTACCAATGTCATCTTATAGGTTATAACACACTAAATAGTTGTTGTTCTTTATTCTATATAAAACTGACCTAATTCCAATGACCGCAGCACACATCAGGACCCATTTTAAATTTCTGTAACTTACATTTTCTTGAAGAATATTGTCAGTGTTAACTAAAAATCAAAAGAAAAGTGGGGGTCATGTTTGATGCAAGAAAAATAATTTCAGTCAAACACACAAACTGCAAAATCAGCTAAAAAATGAGACCCCAAATTATACTGGTGGTGTATGATCTAAGTTTCCATGAAAAAATTTGTCATGTTGTTATTTCATTATGAAAATGCTATCTACATGTCAAGCAAGCATAGATCTGTCATGTGATTTTAGCCAAAAAATTGCAAAGAAAATAAGGAAAATAGCTCTACAGAGCAAAAAAACTGAGGACTATTTGTGTCCGCCATTATGCGACTACCATTTTTTTTTGCGCCATTTTTCTATTTAGTGTCTGTATGCCAAAACACACGCAGAAGGTCAGATTAAAAAACAACACGAAAAATCTAAACAACTGAGGAATATGCGTAAGTCCTTGGAAAGTCAAGCTGCAGAATTAAATATCATAATGAATTCAATAGAAATAGCTAGGAAATATTGATCTAGGAGCTGCATAGCATAACAAAATGGATGGAAGTTGGAACACAACTGGCTGGAGTTGGAGTGGGAAAGTACTTCGACGAAAATGCTGGCATATTACGTAAGGTTGAGTTGATGTCTTGTGATAATTAACTGAGACAACAACCAACTAAATGTGCTGTCGCCAGTAAAATCTACCACACGATAGTGAACCAATGGAAAAAAGTAGAGGAAACACACATATATCTGTAGCTACATGAATGGCAATGCCTAGCAACCAAGCTGACAAAGGTAACATTATTTCTTTTGCAAATTTAATTATATAGCTAGTCTGTTCTATATAGGATTGTCCAGCAGTTCATGACTCGTGTATGGCTTGAGTATTAGTATAATCCAGTAATTTTAAAGGCAGCAAAGGGAGGTAATTAAAGAATATATTTCAAGCGAGATAATTTATCTGGAAAAAAAAGAAGTTCGGCACAGTGAGTGATATCGATTTATATCTCATTGCTATTTTCCAGTATTTCACCAATAAGCATAAAATAAAAGCATACTAATTTATTTGATAACATCAATCTACATTATTTTGGTAAGGGTAAATACTTATTGATGCATGTCACTTATCTTTTTTCTGTTTTTTTCTGTCCAAATGATCAGCATTTGCATACGAAAGTTGGTGGGGTAAGGAATTTACATTATCACAGCAGTTTTGCCACAAGAGTACACAGCATGTATGCAACAGGAGTACACAGCATGTACGCCGCAGGACTCGGGCCAGGAGTACACAGCATGTACGCCGCAGGAGTACACAGCATGTACGCCGCAGGGGTAGTACACCGCAGGCTCATTTGCATGTGGAAAGTGTATGTGCCGCGTACATGCTGCGTACTATTTCCCGCATACTAAATTCCTCCAGCGTACATCCTGTGTACTATGTAGTCCGCAGCATGTACGCAGCAAGTAGTACGCGGCAGAGCTCATTTGCATGTCAAAAGTGTACTACAAACGTACTATCGGTGTATGTGCGGTGTATATCCTGCATACTATTTAAAGCCCTTGATTTCAGTACACATCATGTATGCATCATATACGCTGTATGTACACAGCAAGAGTACGCAGCAGGCCTTTTTCTTCTGTAAGGGTTTGGCCAAAAAACAGCTGTTCCTTGAGGCTGTAAGTTTGAGATTTTCATATTTTAAAGATTAAATAAATGAGAATTGTATTTGTAACCTGGGAATTGATTTGTGGACTGATGCGACCATGAAATCCTAGGTTTTTAAGTTTTATATTACTGTGAAATCATTAATATTCATGGGGGACTAATTTTTGTCAATTTCGTGGTTGAGTCAATCCACGAAATTTAATCCCAACGAACAAGTAAAATTCCCATTCATTTTATGTTCAAAAGTTTAAATCCACAAATTCATATCCCCATGAAATTTCTGTTTTGACAAAAAACACAAAATTTCATGCCCACAAAATGATTTTACAGTATTCCATGAAAGAAAGAGTACATAATTCTTGAAGAAAAGGAAATAACATTTTCATTACAAAATGTATCTTCACTTCTCAACAGTTAGATAAATTTGCTCCTTTAATAGCCTGACTAAAACTGAAAATTCTGCCATTAATAAACTACTTAATGTGAAGACATACACTGAAATGATATCACAAATGATATCAAGGAGGAAATATTGAGGTCAAAGATTCAACTGTAGCACACCAGAGTTAAAATGAGCAAGCAATTAATAATGCGCAATAACATTAGATGAAAGATTGGGAAAATGTGTTAGATTTCTGATAGAAACTAGAAATGTGTCACAGACACGGATGCCCCCGCAACATGAGAAAGGTCACAGGCATAAGTAATTTATAGTAACAACTAAGGGAAGTTAATTTAAAAAAAATAAAAAAATTCTAAGTCCACATAAAAATCCTTACCAGGAAGAGATAAAAAGTTAAAATACTTCTTAAAACTGGATGCAACATGCATGTTGTACTACTGAAAAATGGTCTTGTTTTTTCCCTATGACCAGTAATAAGAAAGTTACAATATTTTTTTTTTTTTGGTTGGGTTTAACGTCGCACCGACACATATTAGGTCATATGGCAACTTTCCAGCTTTGATGGTGAAGGAAGACCCCAGGTGCCCCTCCGTGCATTATTTCATCACAAGTGGAAACCTGAGTAGAACCACCAACCTTTCGTAAGCCAGTTGGATGGCTTCCTTGCATGAAGAATTCAACGCCCCGAGTGAGGCTCAAGCCCACATCAGTGAGGGGCAAGTGGTTTGAAGTCAGCGACCTTAACCACTCAGCGACGGAGGCCCCAAGTTACAAAATAAGCTATTTATAGTAACAACAAAGGAAAGTAATTCTAAACTAGGAACCTGGTTCTTGCGCATGACATTCTGTCTCATGAGGGAATAGAAATGAGGCAACTTACATAAAAATCCCTCCATGCATGAAGAAGAATTACTCAAGACAAAGTCAATCTTGTATGTGACCTTTGGCCTCGAAGTGTGACCTTCACCTTAGACCTGGGGACCTGGATTTTGCGCATGACATAATCGTCTATCCATTATTATTATTTGTGTCAAATTATTTTGAAATAGGACCATGCATGACAAAGTTATGGACCAGACACGAAGACCACATTATCAGTATATATGTAGTGAAAATTGGCTAAGTTCAACCAAGGACTGTGACCTTGACCTTTGAGCTAGGGACCTGGCTTTTGCGCACGACACATTGTCTATCCATGCATATTACTTGTGTCAAATTATTTTGAAATCGGACCATGCATGTCAAAGTTATGGACCGGACATGAACATCACCCTTTCCCGAACACACTGACAAACAAACATACACACGGACAACGGTAGCACTATATTCCCCCCAACCCGATTTCATGGCGGAGGCATAAAAACTCCATTCCTAACAGTTACTGTTTCAATCTATTTTAGGCAAGCCATACTTACTTTATGATGTATTTTTCACCAGGATCTCGCCCTATATGGAACAACAATGGTTGAGCTGTGTTGTTCACCTGTTCATGTGTTGTTACATTTTCTATTGACTGACCTGGACAAAAATTGACACCCTGCAATAATAAAATGTTCTAATTCATACATCACATCTTAAATAAAAACTGAGAAACTCCTAAGGTTAGACAAAAATGACCGTATGATCTTATCAAAATTCATAAAGCTTCGTGTATGCTTCAAAGCAAATTTGGTGAAAATTGGTGCAGCAGTTTAAAAACAAGAAATTGAAGTAAAAGAAAACAATTTACAGAGTACAGACAGATGACAGACACAGCTCGGTCATAATAGCTTACATATAACCAACAACATAGGTGAGGTAATAATGTTATCTTTCATTTTTAGTTTTGTTAAAGTGTAGATTTATTGACTGTAGGATTGAGAATTTGATCTCGGGCCAAGTCAAATATTCTCCATAATGATTTAACAGATGACACTGTTAGTGAAATCATCCCGCACCCACCTCTAAATCATGTAGCAGTTGGCAGTTACTTGTGTCTAACCCAGGAACACCGGTAGATTATACATGCATTTTTGCAGTTACAACAGGCTTAGAATCTTGAGTACACAGCTCTTACCCTGTTGAATTCCTTCACAGAATTTGTCCATGTCCACAGATGAGCCTTGTATTGTCCTACCCTCACTGCCATCAGTTCATTGCCACGGTAATAGAACAGGGGTCTGCAATAAAATGGTAGACAAGATAATTACAATTATGGCTAAATACAAGCTATGACATTTATTTTATGCAAAGGGATTCCAAGTTTTCTGTAATGTTGATGAAAGCATTAAAATATGCAGAATGTCTTTATATATGAAATATTAAGACAATGTGACTCGTGCATGATGGAAGATAAATTACCACTTGTTCAGTACGCATAGTATCCATTTTCGTGAACTGCACGTTTTAGATGAGAAATAAATTGAAATGGGTTAGTACATTTTCCCATTCATGACCATGGTTCTTACAGTATACCTAGGGGTAGGGTATAACATGTACAGTGGCATTTTCTCTTTGGTCTTCTGCCAGTGTCTGTGTTCTTTTGTGTGAAATATTTATAGAACTGTGTCAGGTCACAAATACTGATAAATGAAAGTATTCTGGCAAAATGCACAATACAACATTTAGTGTAAAATAAAGAAATTGATTTCTGAACTGTTAATATTTACTTTATATGGAATACAAGGCATATTTTTATAGAATTTACAGAGGTATAAAATAAATTACCTTATTGGACGCACTTGCGTACAAAATACCTTTATTTTTTCTGTATTTGGACAGTTCAAAACATCCCATGTTAAACATACTATAAAGCCCAAAACACGTGAAAATGTTCCGAAAGTAAATCGGGTGAAAGTAGGTGCTCTATGTACAGAGTTTGATTGTGCATCTTGAAATCAGGAAGGCAGAAATACAATATTCAGTGACTCATTTTTTATTTAAACTAAAATAAAATAGATATAAAATAAAAAGGTTATTTAACACTGAACTGTACAATACGTGATATATTTGGACTCATACCCAGCTGGAAAAACCATATTGGACTCGCTTGGCGGCTTGTCCAATACGGTTTTCGCAGCTGGGTACTCGTCCAAATATAGCTCTGTATTGTAAAGAACAATGTTAAATAACCTAATATTATTTATAGTATATTGTAATCTACTGTCTAACATGTTCCACTAATTTAAATCAAACCAAAATTTATATAGTCAAATTTGACCATCGTTTGGAAATAAAACTGGCCACTGTTGACAGGTGGACACTACGGTATATACAGGTATTTACACTATTTATGGAGAAATGGGAAGAGAAACTATTGGCCTTTATAAACAGGTTTTATATTAGTGGCCTGTATTCTGAGGTGGTCTTTAGTACAGCTTTAACTGTATTTATAAATTTTAAGCTGGAATTTTTTTTCAATGGTTAGAAATTTATTCAGGCCCAGTCTGCTCATACTTGGACACTGTATTGTTATTTTATTTAGTCCTGTAGGATCATGGAGTCTGTCAAATGCTTCTGTATAATAGGGTTCTGCTAAAGCTAGTGCTATTGGATGTGAGGGCTGTTTCACATTATATTGTACAGTCACTTGTTGCAAATGACCGTTCACGATTGCATAGATAAAATAGATATAGAGTAATACGTATTAATTACCTATTAATCTCATAATTTCCAAAGAGGACTTTGGTTAGATCAAGCCCATCTACCACTCTGTCTGTAGGTATATCCTGACCTGCCAGGCTGGCAAGTGTTGTATACAGATCCATTAATGATCCCAGCTGATGTGATACCTGAATAGGAAAAACAAAACACCTTATCACAATGCAGCCTGTGTACAGCAACACTGCTGGGAATACTGATATTTGTTTGTTGTTTGTCTACAAAGACTGCAGGGGAGAAAACATCTGCCTTTTCAGGAAGGAACTTGTTCTCCAGAGCTGTATGTTATAGAAATTACCATATTAATCAGAGGTTGATGATGTATCAAGCTGACATGGAGAAAATATGCCCCATCTGGGGATCCAACTTACGACCTTGCGATTCTTAGATCTGTGCACTCCCTACTGAGCTTAGTGGCAGGCTGGCTTAACTAAGGAGGCTGATACAGGTAATCATTGGTAAAGTGATTTCATTTTGGCCTTATTATTTGTCCTCTGGCAGATATATTGGACACGCAAGTAAACGTCACCCTCGGATATCATATGTCAAGAAGCTTTAACTGAAATAATTTGGAATTGCTGCTGTTGTCTTCATAAAAGTAGTTTGTACAAGAAATGTAAGGGGTCTACATGTATAAATAATTATCATTTAAGCTGACATTCTACAATTATATTATAACATAGCACTAAATTTCTTAAATTTAGCATTATAACTGCTTTACTGAGAACACTTCTACATGTTTTTCAGACTATAAAAGCGCTTTTTTAAAATATAAATACTGCCTCAAACACACTGCACCACTTCTGTTTTAATTTATCAACATTTTTTACAAGCGTTTTAAATGTTTTCCAGAAAAAAATACAGATATAAGTTAATCACATATGCAAAGGCAGAATTGTATTATACTGGTAAAACAGTTTCCTTTCAAAATTCTAATATACTTGTTTCTGTTAAAACACACTTACGCTAAAAAGGTGCCACATTAACAGGCGATGATATCAATGTTTTTGTTGCAATCAAGGAATAGCGCCAGTATATTTTATCTTCTGTTTTAGATAATGGGCATATTAGAATCAAAATAATGTGTAGCAAAATCATGTTATACTTAGATTAATACACTCAAAATGGGTTATGCCATGTATAACCTCTTTTTTGTGTATTAATAACGCTAAAACATGATTTTTCTATACATTATTTCATAAATGATTTGTTCGTCTGTTCAAGCATAGATACCTGTCCAGAGTTTATCCTTGTAGGCCACCAGGCTATAGAGGGCTCTCTCATACCACCTTCAAATGTTGTCTCCTTCCCACAAAGAAATGGTCCATTACTTCCTCCTATATGTATATAAAATCTAGTTTATAATACAGAAAGTATGAGTTTAACATTCCTTATCAGTCAGATAGCTTCGCTCAATAGGAAGAACACAGATCTATGGATAGATGGAGTTATGTTTGATGCCCAGGTAAGAAATAAGTTCTCCTTGACATTTTGATAGAAGACTGTATCTCTAACCATTTGTCCTCTACCTTTGATATATGTGAAGACACTATCATTTGCTTGTGGAGAATGGGTTAGTACTTGTACATAATCCAAGGGCTCTGGTTTAGATAACTGTCTGCCAATTACAGGACTTAAATATTGTTGAAAAATGGGCCTAAAAGCCAAAACAAACATAGCAGGCTGAATTAATTTCATGAATACAATGTAACAAATAGTTACCATGTATTTTCGCATATGTGGCAGCACCATTGTCTGATGAGAAGAAAACAAAGGTGTTTTCATGAATTTCTAGCTGTGTTAACTTGTTTAATATCTTCCCAACACCATAGTCCAGTTCCCTCACCACATCTCCATACCTGCAGCCCAAAAAAAGTCAAAATTTAGAACAGTCTTACCACTTTGTATTCACTTAAAGATTGAGAACAGTTTGTCATAATGTATACAGTTTAACCCTTATAATGCTGGACACAAATGATTCTGCCTTTGCAACCAGTGTAGATCATGATCAGCCTGCACATCTGTGCAGTCTGATCATGATCTGCACTGTTCGCCATTCAGTCAGTATCTTTTTAGTATGCACCCCTTTTAACAGTTAATGGTTCTGTCCAAACTGAAAAATGGACAAGCTCATTATAGTCAGTTAACTTCCAAAATATTTCAATTTCAACCTGGCTTATGTAATCACCTGTCTTAAGCAGTCACATTGTGTTGATCCCTCAGCTGGTTGTTTAGTACAGGTTTGAATGTACACTGCACTGACAATTATTACCACCAGAGGGTGATTAAAACAATTCTTTATCAACACATATTTCTTATCTAAAGGTAAAAACACCTTTGTTTCCATGTAGAACTAGTGCTTTTTTATAACTAAATGGCTTTTTATTACTATTATTATTATATTATTATTATATCAGATTTATACAGCTCCCTTTTCATGATAAACATGTCCAAAGGCGCTTTACATATAGCAAACGCAGCCACACAGGGTGCGAAATTCAGCCTCTACTATTACAGACACAGAGCAATCTGACCAGAGGTATAGAGTGGGAGACACTCAAGAGCATCTCAGAAATTTCCAGTGCCTGGACCAGGATTGACAGTCAAGCGTGTAACAACTAGACAACCAGCTTTTTGGTACCAAAAGAAGTAAGACAGTATTAAACCACATATATCTTTTAGTGCAAGTACATATATTTAATCAGAAATATGACAATGTTGAGATCCGATCAATCTTGAACATAATGAAAAGTGATTTTTCTTTTCCATAACCTTGCCAAAGCAATCAATGACAACCAGAAAAAAACAAAAATTATGCATAATAATGGGAATTTCATTGCGAGTTATTATCAAAATGGGAATTTACATAAATACAACAAAAAACTCCATAGAAATTAAAGTCTGTCTCAACTAATTTTAGATCTGCGATAATTCATTTATACTACATGTAAAATTGTCAAAAATAGCATCGTTTATGCCAGAAGGTTTATATCTCTAGGCATGTTTTATTCTTAAAGATAAAAAAACAAGAGGGCCAAGATGGCCCTAGGTCGCTCAACTGAGAAACATACCATAATTGTGTAAACATGTTTGACCTAGTGATTTCATGGAAACAAACATTCTGGCCAATTTTCATTAAGACTGGACCAAAATTGTGGTCCCTTGCGTTTAAACAAGTATTTTCTTCGATATGACCTAGTGAACTAGTTTTTGACCCCCGGATGACCCATATTAAAACTTACCTAGATTTTATCAAGGCAATCACTCTGACCAAATTTCATGAAGATCAATTGAAAAATACAGTCTCTATTGCATACACAAGGTTTTTCTTTGACTTGACCTAGTGACCTAGTTTTTGACCCCAGATGACTCATATTCAAACTCAACCTAGAATTCACCAAAGCAATCATTTGGAACAAATTTCATGAAGATCAATTGAAAAGTAAGTCTCTATCGCATACACAATGTTTTTGTTTGATTTGACCTAGTGACCTACTTTTTGACCTCAGATGACCCATATTCAAACTCTCAACCTAGATTTCATCAAGGCAATCATTCTGACATAATTCTATGAAGATCAATTAAAAAATACAGCCTCTATTGCATACACAAGGTTTTTCTTTAATTTGACCTACTAACCTCAAATGACCCATATTTGAACTTGACCTAGATTTTATCAAGGCAATCATTCTGACCAAATTTCATGAAGATCAATTGAAAAATACAGCTTCTATCGCATACACAAGGTTTTTCTTTGATTTGACCTAATGACCTAGTTTTTGACCCCAGATGACCATATTTGAACTTGACCTAGATTTTATCAAGGCAATCATTCTGACCAAATTTCATGAAGATCAATTGACAAATACAGCCCCTATCACATACACAAGGTTTTTCTTTGATTTGGCCTAGTGACTAGTTTTTGACCCCAGATAACCCATATTCAAACTCAACCTAGACTTGATCAAGGCAATTATTCCGACCAACTTTCATGAAAATCAATTGAAAAATACAGCCTCTATTGCATACACAAGGTTTTACTTTGATCTGACCTAGTGACCTACTTTCTGATCCCAGATGACCCATATTCAAATACAAACTAGACTTAATCAAGGTAATCATTCTGACCAAATTTCATGAAGATCAGTTGAAAAATACAGCCTCTATCACTTACAAAAAGTTTTTCTTTGATTTGACCTAGTGACCTAGTTTTTGATCCCAGGCGACCTATTTTTGACCTTGGCCTAGATTTCATCAAGGTTATCATTCTGACCAATAGTCATGAAGATCAACTGAAGAATACAGCCTCTATCGCATACACAAGGTTTTTCTTTGATTTGACCTAGTGACCTAGTTTTTGACCCCAGATGACCCATTTTCAAACCTGGCCTAGATTTCACCAAGGTAATTATTCTGACATAATTTTTTGAAGATCAGTTGAAAAATACAGCCTCTATCGCATACACAACCAAAATGTTGACAGACAGACAGATGCCGGACATCAAGCAATCACAAAAACTCACATGAGCATTGCTCAGGTGAGCTAAAAATAAAATGAAGAATCAAGATTTTGTGATTTCCTCAATAGACATATGTTGTAAAATGATGTGACATCTATTCCAATGTAATCTGGGGGTTGGTTCACAGTTGGTGAGGTCTGTTTTATTATTATTGAACAAGAAATGCGGCAATGCCACGAAACCAGGTTTTCAACACTTTTCATAAGAATAAACAAGAGTGCCAGAATGTCACAATATACGCCCGTCACAGCAAATTTCTTTACTCTAGCACCTGTATTTGCAGATGTAATTTTAATTTTGTGGTTGTTTAGTAATCACTGTAATTCTTTTGTTTTTCTAAGTCCACAAAAAAACTCCTTACCAGGTAGAGATACCTTAAAATACACCTAAAATTAGAAAGTAACAACTATGTTGTACCACAGAAAAGTGGTCTTGGTTTTTCCCTACGGTCAATTATAAAAAAAGTTACAATATAAGTTATTTATAGTAACAACTAAGGGAAGTTAATCTTAAAAAAAAAAAAAAAAAAAAAATACAAAATTTTTTTTTTTAAGTCCACACAGAAATCCTTACCAGGTAGAGATTGGTCAAAATACACCTCTAAATTGGATATAACATGCATGTTGTACTACAGAAAACTGGTCTTGATTTTTCCCTACGTCTAGTAATGAAAAAGTTACAATATAAGCTATTTATAGTAACAACAAAGGGAAGTAATTCTAAAGAAGGGAACTGCGCAAGACACTTCGTCTCATGATGGTGTATAATTGTGCCAAGTTACATCAAAATCCCTCTATGCATGAAGAAGATATGCTCCGGACAAAGTTTTCATTCTTGTATCCTTTGACCTCTAAGTGTGACCTTGATCTTAGACCTAGGGACCTGGTTCTTGCGCATGACACTCAATCTCATGATGGTGAACAATTGTGCCAACATTCTTCAAAATTCCTCCATGCATGTAGAAGATATGCTAACCCTAACCCTAACTCTATTTTTAGTAACAATGACCTTGACCTTGATCCCAGAAACCCCAAAATCAATCCCAAGCTACAACTTTATATAAGTTTTCTATACACCAAGTTTCATCACGATAGCTCATTCCTAAGTTAAGTTATTGACCGGAAACCCTTTTTCTATTTTAAGTAACAGTGACCTTGACCTTGACCCCAGAAACCCCAAAATCAATCCCAACCTTTGTCTTGATATAAGCTACATACATACCAAGTTTTGTTCAAATATCTTTACCGAAACAAAAGTTATTGACCGGAAACCCTTTTTCTATTTAAAGTAACAGTGACCTTGACCTTGACCCCAGAAACCCCAAAATCAATCCCAGCCTTTGTCTTGATATAAGCTACATACATACCAAGTTTTATTCAAATATCTTTACCGAAACAAAAGTTATTGACCGGAAACACCAGTTTGATGCCGCCGCCGCCGCCGCCCGCCCGCCCGACCGACATCTACCCCAATCTAATAAAGGACATGAAAGAATCAAACAAACTTCATGCAAATCTTTTATGATTTACTTGCATGGTGGGCCCTATATAAACATTTCCCCACTAATGAAGTAATTCTTTCTGTTTTACTTTTTAACTTTTTGCTGAAAATGTGTTTGTAGTTAGAAACGATGTAAATTAAATGGAATTCAAGTGTATGTCATTGTTTCAGCCATAGATTATTAGGGTTGGGACTGCGGTCTCAGTAGATGTACACGCATTCCATTTTATTCATTTTCATTAATGTGGGTTACTGTTGTAATCATCAAAACTATCCCAGTTTGGATGTTAACACTTTGGTTTTTAGGATGAAACTTTTTTTTTCATATCAAGTGTGTACTGACTGCTTTCTGTTGTGTCTGTGCATGCTGTATTTATAGTAACCGTTTGAACTTGGCCTCTAAGGTTGAATGCAATAAAGTACTGACACTGTAAGGTCTCAATATATTTAAGAGACACAATTTGTCATGCTAACAGGATGAACCACAAAAGCATGCTGCTAACAACATTAAACAAAACTGCCTATAAATGGGGGTACTTTTTACCAACTTGTTCAATGCCATTATTCTTTTTATTCTAAAAACACATAAAATCTGTTTTAGTTTTTCCATCCTTGTGTCTTCTATGTGGCCCTTTGGTGAAATATCAAAGCAGAGTGATTTAAATATCACTCACGACGGTATGTTAAAACATTTTGTAGATTCAGTAGACATGGTAGATCTACTGACAAAATGAAAATATGACTATCTGTTTCATTTTTATTTTAGCATTTTCTCCTTTTTATATGTATTTCCTGTGTATTACCTCAAAGCCTGTTTTTATGGAAGGAAAAAAGCTATTTGAAAGAAAAAATAAGTGTGAAACATCCCCGAGGACTGAGCATGTATTTTCCAAGCATAACACATGAACTTTCCTTTTAATCTCCAAAAGAGAGAATCTTTGTCAATGGCCACCATAAATAAATAACAGCAAGTTGCTGTAGAGAAAATAAAATTCAGCCGCACTGTAAGTCTAAATGATTGCTGCAAAAATCCCTTAAATTCCCGAGGGGGACCTTTTATGATTCGCAAAAACTTGTTTTATGTCCTCTGTACCAATTCCATTTCTTCAGATAAGGCCAAAGTTGAGGTCAAAAATGGGATGAGAGAGACCTTAGTCATACAAGTATTAATTATTAAGCAGTGTATCTGGAACTCAGATTGATATACCAGATGAAACAAACTGACTAAACTGGTACAAATATAGTGTGAAACTATTTCATACAGGAAAAGTCAATGTACATGACTGTTAAAAATGTGGTTGTTTATCAATTATACTTACAATCCTCTCCTGCTGGTTCCCAGGAACTGTTTGGAAGCATACAAAGGTTCATGTGTAGCATCCACTGCCCAGTACAGGAAGAATGGTTCCTGGTTCGAGGCTTGTGACTCTATGAAAGTCAGTGCTTCCTGTAATTATATTTTTCTATAAACCAAAATGTTTTCCTTCTATACCAATTTCTATCAATTTACATCTGGAAAAACAATTCCTAATCCCTACAGAAGCATAGCTTAACTAATTAAGGCATTTCTGCACATTAAGATCAAGTAGAACTGGCAATGTTCAATCTGATTTAACCAAGACTTTACAAAGAATTTACATTAAACTAATAAATTTCAGCCAATTAAAAGATGTGGTCATGTTTTTAATATTTCCCTTTACTAATTTTAAAAAATCAACTCTTTAGCAAGTTTTTATGTCATGTGTCTATGGAAAAGTCAGATAAGATCACATTCTGACATCAAACATGTGTGAATTAATTTTCAAAACTGGACAGGATCATATTCAGACACCATAAACATATATGGATGAGTTTTCAAAATTAGAAAGTACACTGCAACCTCTGTAGAGCAACACCCTTTGGGAGATACAAATATTGACTGTTATGTAGAGGTTGTTGTTCTGGAGAGGTAAATTTGATAGTATATTTCAGCTTTGGGAAATTTTGATCATGTTGTTATAGACAGGTTTTTGCTTAAGAGAGGGCCACTCTGGAGAGGCTGTACTGTATCATTATTCTGACACCAAGCATATATGGATGAGTTTTCAAAATTAGAAAGTACAATTATTCTGACACCAAGCATATATGGATGAGTTTTCAAAATTAGATAGTATCATTATTCTGACACCAAACATAATATTGATGAGTTTTCAAATTTAGAAAGTATAAGTATTCTGACATCAAGCATATATGGATTAGTTTTCAAAATTAGACAGTATCATTATTCTGACACCAAACATAATCTGGATGAGTTTTCAAAATTAGACTGTATCATTATTCCGACACCAAACATAATATGGATGAGTTTTCAAAATTAGACAGTATCATTATTCTGACACCAAACATAATACGGATGAGTTTTCAAAATTAGATAGTATCATTATTCTGACACCAAACATAATATGGATGAGTTTTCAAAATTAGATAGTATCATTATTCTGACACCAAACATAATATGGATGAGTTTTCAAAATTAGATAGTATCATTATTCTGACACCAAACATAATACGGATGAGTTTTCAAAATTAGATGGTATCATTATTCTGACATAAAATAGGAGTTGCAAAATTTGATACCATCATAAAATGACATCAAACATTTGTGAAAAATTTCAACAAGAGGGCCATGAAGGCCCTGTATCGCTCACCAGACCGACTGATCTAAAGATCATCAAGATTAACATTCTGACCAAGTTTCATTAAGATGTAGTCATAAATGTGGCCTCTAGAGTGTTAACAAGCTTTTCTTTTGATTTCACCTAGTGACCTAGTTTTGACCCCCCATGACCCAGATTCGAACTTGACCTAAAGATTAACAAGACTAACATTCTGACTAAGTTTCATGAAGATATAGTCATAAATGTGGCCTCTAGAGTGTTAACAAGCTTTTCCTTTGATTTCACCTAGTGACCTAGTTTTTGACTTCACCTGACCCGGATTTGAATGTGACATATAGATCATCAAGTTTAATATTCTGACCAAGTTTCATTAAGATATGATCATAAATGTGGCCTCTACAGTGTTTACTAGCTTTTCCTTTGATTTGACCTGGTGACCTAGTTTTTGACCCCACATGACCCAGATTTAATCTTGACCTATAGATGATGATCAACGTTCACATTCTGACTAAGTTTCATTAAGATACAGTAATAAATGTGACCTCTATTGGTGTAAACCAGTTTCTCTTTTGATTTTACTTGGTGACCTAGTTTTTGACCCCCCAGATTTATGCTTGACCTTAAGATCCTCAAAATTAACATTCTGACCAAGTTTCACTGAGATATGATCATAAATGTGGCCTCTACAGTGTTAACTAGCTTTTCCTTTGATTTGACCTGGTGACCTGGTTTTTGACCCTACATGACCAAGATTCAAACTAGACCTTATGATCATTGAGATATAGTAAAAAATGTGGCCTCTGCAGTGTTAAGAAGCTTTTCCTTTGAATTGACCTGGTGACCTAGTTTTTGACCCAACATGACCCAGTTTCAAACTTGACCTAAAGATCAACAAGATAAACATTCTGACCAAGTTTCATGAAGATATAGTCATAAATGTGGCCTCTAGAGTGTTAACAAGCTTTTCCTTTGATTTCACCTATTGACCTAGTTTTTGACCCAGATTTGAATGTGACCTAGTTTAACATTCTGACCAAGTTTCATTTAGATATGATCATAATTGTGGCCTCTACAGTGTTTACTAGCTTTTCATCCCAATTCACTCAGACAAGAACTTGACCTAAAGATGATCAACGTTCTGACTAAGTTTCATGAAGATACAGTCTTAAATGTGGCCTCTATGGTGTTAACAAGCTTTTCCTTTGATTTGACTTGGTGACCTAGTTTTTGACCCCACCTGACCCAGATTTAATCTTGACCTATAGATCCTCAAGATTAACATTCTGACCAAGTTTCATTAAGATATGATCATAATTGTGGCCTCTAGAGTGTTAACAAGTTTTTCGTTTGATTTTACCTGGTGACCTAGTTTTTGACCCCACATGACCCAGATTCGAACTCGACCTAAAGATGATCAACATTAACATTCTAACTATCTTTCATGAAGATACAGTCATAAATGTGGCCTCTGTGGTGTTAACAAGCTTTTCCTTAGGAATCGACTTGGTGACCTAGTTTTTGACCCCACCTGACTCAGATTTTATCTTGACCTAAAGATCTTCAAGATTAACATTTTGACCGAGTTCCTTTAAGATATTATCATAAATGTTGCCTCTACAGTGTTAACTAGCTTTTCCTTTGATTTGACCTGATGACCTAGTTTTTGATCCTACATGACACAGATTCGAAATGGACCTTGAGATCATCAAGATTAACATTCCAACCAAGTTTCATTGAAGATACTTTATTTATTTGGGTTTTACGGCGCACCAACACAGTATAGGTTATATAGCGCCAAACAGAACTACAAATTTTGGTTCCACATCTCATTTACATCGAAATAAAAACATGAGGTATGGAATCAAAATTTGCATACCTGCTGGAATCACAGAGTTACTGCAAAACCAAGTGTTAAGACCCTATTAGTCGCCTCTTACGATCATGCAAGGGTAAGGCAGTGGTTCCAATTCTTTTCATACACAGACCGTCCCAGAACCACATGGGGCTTCATTGAAGATACAGTCAAAAGCGTGGCCTCTACAGTGTAAGGAGCTTTTCCTTTGATTTGACCTAGTGACCTAGTTTCTGACCCCAGATGACCCAATATCGAACTCATTCAAGATTTTATTGAGGGTAACATTCTGACAAAGTTTCATTAAGATTGGGCCAAAATTGTGACCTCTAGAGTGTTAACAAGCTATTCCTTTGATTTGACCTGGTGACCTAGTTCTTGACCCCAGATGACTTAATATCGAACTCATCCAAGATTTTATTAAGAGTAACATTCTGAACAAGTTTCATTAAGATTGGGCCAAAATTGTGACAGTCAAATTGTTGACGACGACGATGCCGACGCCTACGGAGGGATGACGACAGACACAGGGCGATCACAAAAGCTCACCTTTGAGCACTTTGTGCTCAGGTGAGCTAAAAACTAGATATATGATAAATTTCTGACATGTGTGAATGAGTTGCTAAGAAAGAAGATAATAGACTACCTGAATGTATAACTGTGTCAAGTTGGACTCTCCTGTAGCTCTGTCAATCAAAAAATCTTGGTAATATCTGAAACGTCAAGAAAAGCAGATGTTAAATTACAACATAAGACATTTTTCACAAATATTCCACTTAGGTCTTACTTGCACTTTCTACAGTTTTGACTTACTTGCAGCATCTTACATGAGATGTACTTTTTCACTGCATATACTAAATAACTTTTCCAAACTCCACAATTTTTTTTGTTGTTACCGCATTATCAAAATTTTGACACATTTCAGTGGCTAATGGACACAATTTGGCAAAAGTAATAATCCATTACATAGGGGTTTAATAATTATTCTAGTATAAAACTGCTGTTCTTGTCACTTTTCGGGGGTGTTTTAACGGGAGAAAAATGTGTGTAAACAGAGAGATTCTCACGCCCACATGCTGTTAAAACACCTTTTTATACACGAGCATTCCCTGTCAAAGAGTAAATGCACTTCGGCCCAATTACAGATATTTCAAAGAGAAAAGACATCAACATGAAACAAGAGTGCCAGACTGTCACATAATACGCCTGTTTTAATATTCAGTTACGTATCATAAAGGTAATAATATTGATGTTGTATGCCTTGTTAACCAAAAAATGAGTAAGAAGGAGTCAAGGTATTTGTGAGGTTCCATGTAGGATGAAATTGAAAATTGGATCAAAACTGTTTGAATGGACAAGGCTAAACTCGCAGATTTCGAGTAATTCAAGGGTCATAATCCAAGAGTGCCAGGGGCGATTTCATTGGTTATCAAACTTGGTGGAGTTATTATGCCCACAAACATTGTCAGCAAGTTTGGTGAAGATTGGATGAAAATTGTTCGACCTAGAGAGCGGACAAGGCTTAATTTGCAGTTTTTCAAGTAATTCAAGGGCCATAATCCAGGAGTGCATGGGGCGATTTGGCTGGTTATCGAACTTGGCGAGATACTATGCCAACAAACATAGTCAGCAAGTGTGGTGAAGATCGAATTAAAGCTGTTTGACTTAGAGAGTAGACATGCTTTTGGACACAGACCGCCTGCCCGCCCGCCGCCCACCACCAAGGGTATTCGCATAATACACTGCACTCTTTCAGAGACGGGCTTATAAAAACAAAGCAGGCATTCCAGTGAATTTCATGGAAATTTAATGACATTGAGGGATAATACATTTGTTTATTACTATTTACGCCTTTTATACTAGAATAGCGTTAGCTCATGTTCATTTCATGATATAACATCTTCAGAATCCCTCAGGAATCGTTGGAACCCTCGCCCTACCGGGCTCCGGCACCAACCAATCCCTCAGGATTCTGCAGATGTTATTACACGAAAAAACATGCAATACAAACTGATGCAAGTCTTTAACTGTATAACATGTATACCTGCCAACCATTTCCTTATCCTTGTACACTGGTATGTTTGGGGTATTTTTGTTATTGTATGGACCAAAATGACAATTTGGAGCGCCAAACCATTCATCAAAACCATGCTTCAATGGATGATATTGTGGTTGCTGCCCTAAATGCCTGAAATAACAAAGGTATCAGCCCACTATATCTCTACAAAGTGTGCGACACTGAAAAGAGCCATATGCCATTTTTCCTCACAGCGACAAAAGTCCTTTTTTCTGTGTATTTAAGCTACTGTACAAGAGAGAGAAGATCTCCAAATATCATTTAAATAGTTCTGAATATAACATTCTTCCCAAAATATGGAATGCAAAATTGTACTTCTGACATGAAAATACAAATAAATTTAACTACAATCAATAACAGTCATGCAATATTTTACATACACTGTTTTTGGTTATAGTGCATCTAATGCAAACATAAAAACAAGAGGGCCATGAAGGCCCTGTATCGCTCAACTGACCAAATGACCTAAAAATCATCAAGATTAACATTCTGACTAAGTTTCATGAAGATACAGTCATAAATGTGGCCTCTAAAGTGTTAACAAGCTTTGCTTTTGATTTGACCTAGTGGCTTAGTTTTTTTACCCCACCTGACCCAGATTTGAACTTGACCTACAGATCATCAAGATAAACATTCTGACCAAGTTTCATTTAAATACGGTCATAAATGTGGCCTCTACAGTGTTAACTAGCTTTTCTTTTGATTTGACCTGGTGACCTAGTTTTTGAGCCTACATGACCCAGATTCAAACTGGACCTTGAGACCATCAAGATTAACATTCTGACCAAGATTCATGAAGATACAATCATCAATGTGACCTCTACAGTGCTAACAAGCTTTTCTTTTGATTTTACCCAGTGACCTAGTTTTTAACCCCAGATGACCCAATATTGAACTCGTCCAAGATTTTATTAAAAGCAACATGCTGACCAAGTTTCATTAAGATTGGGCCAAAACTGTGACCTCTAGAGTGTTAACAGTCAAACTGTTGACGACAGATGACGGCTGAACGGACAGACAACGACGGACAACGGACACAGGGCGATCACAAAAGCTCACCTTTGAGTACTCTGTGCTCAGGTGAGCTAATAAGGTTAACAAGGTTTCCTCTCTTGCATGCTCACTTCATACACTTCATAGAAACTTACTTTCACTATAAACTATTTCATTTACATAATAGGGGCCTCCATGACAGAGTGGTTATGGTCACTGACGTTGAATCACTTGCCCTACACTGCTGTGGGTTCAAAACCTCACTTGTAGTGCAGGTTTCTGTCAGGTAATGAAAAATCCTTATTGAAGGGTGGCAGTTCTATCAAAATACCCACTCATACCTGAACTATTTGCACAGAGGGGAACATAGGGTTTTCCTCCGTCATCGAAAAAACTGGAAAGACTCCAAATGACCTATAGCACACCTTTGTGTCAGTTTGATGCTGAACCCAACAAAGCAAAACTCTCTTACAAAACAATTTTTCCAAGGACTTGGAGTGACTTGTGTAATTGAAACACAAGTACAAGAACTTAGTATGAAATAGACAAGGCCAGATTTAAATAGAAGTTAAACTGACCATTTTCCAATGATTTTATTTCTGTAACCTGCTTTCTTCAAGATCTCTGGCAGGAGAATTTCATCATCTGGAATTCCACCAACGATGTCCTGGGGAGTATATGCTGTAAGATAGATGTAAGAAACTACTGTATTTTCAATATGATTAGCAGGGTCTTATTTACATTTGTAAAAGGATTTTCTTGTTTTGTCAATCCATCTTTCTAACTAGAGTTCAAACTAACAAACAATATTAAAATTAATTTTGATATCAATAATCTGAAGTCCATATCCCCATCAAATAGCCATTTTGCCAAAAACTACAAGTTTATGCCAAATAAATGAAAACTGTTATCACAGTATCAGTTATTAATAAAAGAAAATAAAAACATCCTGCATTAAAGGATTTAAACCTTCCGCATAAGCAAGACTAAGTGAGAAAACTTTGTGGTAAGACCTTAGATGGTCAATATTCCTTCTTTTTGTTTACTGAATGAATTACTGCAGACTGGCTATTTTTCTTGCCATCTTTATTCCTTGATCTAACAGTGCCCAGTTTTTTTTTACGTTATTCAGAATTTGCCAATTGTCACCACATTTATATTTTAATGTAATAATGGTTGATTTTTAAGCATGTTCTATAAAACGAAACCATTCAAATGATTGCCCTATGTACAGTATCTTACCATTTCTTGCATGAGCATTGTCACTATAAAATCCATTCCTTATTGGTAATCTACCAGACATCAGGGCTGCCCTTGCTGTGGAGGAAAAATATAACAGTAAATCTGCATCTCCCTCTTTTAGGCTTGACAGAAGATCAGACATACAACATGTAATACATGAGATTTCTGTTCAATGACAACTCACAAATTTTCGAATGAAGCAAGTTATGAATAGTTTAAACAAATTTTATTGCAAACGAATCAATACATGCTTGTAATACAATTAAACACATGCGTTATTTTAACATAAATTAATGAGAATTAGAAAAGCATGTTAAGTAACATATACATTGAAATCAGAAGCAAAAGGGTTGGGCCACAAGTTTTCCCAACATTAGCGTCAGCCCTTCCCCAAGTTATGAATAAAATATGCTTTTAACAAATAAATGTTATAACTGACTTTGTCTTCCTTAAGCATAATTTAAAACAATACAGAAGACTATTGATACCTCTAATTGAGAACAATATCTGATTTACTATTTTCATTTTTGTTTATATTTATAAATTATTGATTTTATTAAAAACATCAAAAGAAGTCAGCTTATAAATATATGTGAATTTAAGTCACTGACAATGGAGTTAAAGTTTCTTGTTAAATTTGAAAATAATTTTCTTTCTTATTTGCTCTGGTCTGGATTGAGAACTTTTGTCAGAAACTGGCAATAAAAGACACTGGCTCAATATCAGCTGCAGGAGTACAGTGTAATAATAACTCAAGATCATTTTAATACTTACAAGGTGAACATAGAGGATTAGCAGAATAAAAATCCGGGAAGACCATTCCTTCTGCAGCCATCTTGTCAAGGTTTGGGGTTTCTTTATTTGGTTCACCAAACACACCCAGATCTCCCCAGCCCATCTGAAATATTTGAAGAAATGAAAGCATGATGTATACTAAGAGAAGAACAGAAAACTGTCCTAACTTCTTCTTCAATTAATATGAGTTACAACAGTTTTCCATTCAACCCTCAGAATGTCAAATCTTAAAAGCTACTTGAACACCTATGGGACAAAATAATTAAACACTGACTTTGATTTAAAGTATACATCTGACATTGAGAAAAACAAGAGGTGTTTGTAAAACAAGCATACCCCCTAAGATGGCTTCCCAAGATCATTACAACATTTTTCCATTGACAAAATGACCGCAAAAACAATAGCGGTTATCTACTGACCTCAGGCAATCATTTGATGGTCACGCATATGTAGGACACAGTGTTCTTCATTTAGGAAGCCCATAGTCTACAGACAGACTGAGAGGCTAGCATTCTTTATCTAAACTATAGATGGAAACAGATTTTGCAGGTCATGATCAAGGTCACCATGACCTTGCCCATGACCTCTGAACAACCAACCTCAAAATCAATAGGGATCATCTGCCAATCAAGTTGGAGGTCTCTGTGCCAAAGCATCTAAAGTTATCATTTTCAGTCTTGAGGTCACTGTGACCTTGACCATTAATCTACTGGTTCCAAAAACAATAGAGATCTTCTGCTGTCCATGGGCATCCTATGAAGTTTGTTGATTGAAGGACAAAGTGTTCTCCAGTTATCGAGTGAAACCGTTTTCAGCATAAAAAATAGAAGTGAACACCATATAAAATATATATAAATATAAGAAAAGGTCATTTGTTATTCACCATTTCAGAACTGGCTCAGACAATTTACTTTTGTTAGTCAATAGTTTTATATGGGATAATTTGTAATAACAATTAGTATTAGTATGTCAATGATTTAATTTAAAAACACACTTCGTAAAAATATGCCAAAACCAAATACAAAATAGCCATTATCTCATTCAAATTGCTAACAAAATAAAAGATGGAGATCTATGCAGTCACATTTTCAATACAATTAATCTCTCTGAGAGTGGGTCCAACCAATGATTTTGAAAACACTTCAGAAAAAAAAATCTTAAATTGCAAACCTAAGCCAAGACGAAGTTCTTTGTTATTATTGTCATATGACAGTATCGATCGTTCGGTGACGCTTGTATTTTATATAAATTATTGTTAGCTGCAAAATTGCAAACTGTAACTTACATCATCCATCAGCATAATTATGAAATTAGGACGAGATGACACGCTAAGATCTGTGAAATATATCAAATAAAGGAGACCCTGCAAATATAGCGTCGACACTTTGGCCACCATTTTGTCTGCCTTGTCACATGATCTAAAAAGTCACGTGATAATTGATTCGCGGATTTCCAATCCAGAGGTCCGGGGTTCGATTCCCTACAGATGCCTTAGGATTTTTCAGTGTTTCCTACCAAACCAGAGGTGTACTGGTCAGAATCCCTGGCAATCCTTACGTGTATCGGTGTTATACACTTATAATCCAATTATTCTTAAGACCTAAAAAAAAATTCTTTGTTTCCGGTAACATGCTCAAAAAAATTAGGGTGGGTAGGTCGGAATTTTTTTTTTTTTTGGATTTTTTTTTTATTAAGGGAGACTTTTCGGAAATTATTTTTTTGTCAAAAAATGATTACAAATAAGGGGGTTATGCCTTAAGAGCATCAGTAAGTTGATTTCTAACATATCTGACCATGTTTAAGGTGAAATGCGCCTAATTTGAAGTTGTTAGGTTCCGTTTCGAAATTTTGTTTAATATAAAATTCAGCATATTCCTCATAGAATGCGTATTTTACTTTTTTGATATTTCTGTAACTTTTTTCTCTACAAACCTTCAAACACGACCATTTGACGTCCATTTTTGATGAACCATAATTTCACGTCCGTCAGACTGTTTCTTAAATCGTTCTGTTCAGTCAATAAGTATCGATTTACTTGTTTCTCATCATATTTTCATTTAAAAATGTCTTTGAAATGGTGTATAATTTGTGGAGATCATTTTAACGCTGAAGCCGATATTTACGTTAAAGTGACGTCAGAGCGACAAATATGACGTTTAGTTTTGAATAAAAAGTTTGCATTAATCTTGTCTCATGTAAAACCCAAACGATAGACTTTGACAAAAAACTAACATGACCATAAAGTCTTTATTTTCTGTCGATTAAAGGGAAAAAATGTGGGGTCACCGAATTCATTTTCGCGTAAAATTACGTTACGCTACCCCTACCCCCAAATAACAACATAGCTTAGTTTGGCTGTCTTTCCGATATATCTCCTTTCAAATCTTAGTATTTTACAGACAGACAGACAGACAGATACCTTTATTTTCTATAATCAGGTTACACACATGAAAATTACATGGTATAACAACATGATAACAAATACATTGTATAATATATACAAACTGGGTGGTTTGAAAATACAATATTATATATAAATATTGACTTTTTTCTGAAGATGTATAGTAGATCTAGCATGAATAATTACATCAACATAAATAATATTTTTGTTATCTACGGGGGTAACTCAAAAATAGTATTTCGTATTTAAATATCGTTTCTTTTTTCCTTTTTAATGAAAAGAAAAAGAAATCCAGTTCTTTATAAAGTATCGTCATGATTACCAAAAAGGTAATTTCACACTTTGGTTGAATAAAAATAGTATGAAACAAAAAACCGAAACAATAATGTTTATGTTGATTTAGGTTGTTTCACAGTACTTGTAAAAACACAAACGAGACACTACTATGGCAGTGTACACCTGTAACAGTTACTTTTACCTGTAATGATAAAGGTAAAGAAAACCCGTGGAACTCATGCTAATTTAAAGCTCTTGTTTTGAAAGAACTGACATAATTATATATGATATAAACTGTGTCGAATTGAAATGCATGAAAATTTCATTTAACGTAGTTTAAGGTCACAATAACTGAAAGTGAAATATTCGTTTGATATTAGTGAATAGGATTTATTGATCAAAGGGACATGGGATTGTTTTAGATTTTAATGTGCTGCATGTTTTGGTAAGTTTAGTTATATTGTTTATTTGTTATTTTCATGACATAATGGATCAATTTAAAAAGGTTTTTAAGTGCCTTTTCATCATTTGTATTTAATAAATGGTTAAATTTTATAACATTAGGTCTAGTATAAAAATACGGATCTATCAGTTTTTCTCGGATGTTTTTAAAACGTTTACAAAATAGCAAAGTATGGAATTCGTCACCGAGGTCCTGGAAGCAGTTTACGCATTTTCTATTGTTATATTCTTTATGTTTATTTTTCCAGCGACCAGTTTCTATAGGAAGTTTATGATTCGCCGTTCTAAATTTTAAGATTTTGAGGCCTTGATTTCGAGGGAGAATTTTCAAATAAGTTTCAAAATTAATATCTTTCTTAAAAAGACTATAATTTCTACCTTTGGATGAGTTTGTTAGATCTGATGACCATTTTTGAAAGAACTGGTTAATAAGCGTTTGTTTAATATTAATTGCTATATTTTTACTTGTAATTGATCTCTGTTGTAGCCACACATAGGAAAATCCTGTATTGTTAAGGATATCACATATATGATTCATCCATTTAAATTTATTAGAGTCTGCAGAATATAACATGGCTTCATAACATAAAGAAGAGAGTTTAGTATTTTTCTGTGTAATAATTTTATTCCAGAAACTTATCATTTTTGTTTTAATCGTAATCTCTATCGGATATCGTCCTAACTCGGCGTAAAGCATGTACATCGGCGTACTTGTACGAGTTTTCGTTATTTTTCTTAGAAAGCTATTGTGTACTTGTTCCAAAGCGGAGAGATTTTCGAAACCAAATATTTCACAACCATATGTTAGTATAGGTAAAATTGTACTATCGAATAATTTTAATTGAAGATCTATCGGTATGTCTATATTATTTATTCTCATTAGTAGTAGATGCATTGCTTTTTTAGCCTGATTCGCTATATGTTCTCTTGCTTTTGCAAAACTACCTGTATTGGAAAAATAAAGTCCTAAGTATTTATATGATTTTACAATTTCTAGTTCTTTATCTGCGAGATAGAATTTCATATTTTTTAAATTTCTTGCACCGATAACCATTACTTTTGTTTTATCAGGATTCGCCTCTAATTTCCAGAATTTACAGTAATTTTCAAAATCTTTTAGACATTTTTGAAGGGATTTTTTATCGTCTGCAAATAATACAGTATCGTCAGCGTAGAGAAGTACTAGGATTTTAAGATAAAAACCTACGTTCGCATTGCTGATTTCAATTCCAGGATTATCGTGTGAAACCATAAAATGTTCCAGATCATTCAGATAAATACTGAAGAGCAGGGGGGATAAATGGTCCCCCTGTCTTACCCCTAATTCGCATTTGAAAAATGATGATTTCTCATTACCAATAGAAACACATGATTTTATATGCTTATACATATTATAAATTACTCTTAAAAAGTTTCCTTGTATTCCAATATTTAAGAGCTTTTTCCAAAGACCTATTCTCCAAAGGGAATCAAAAGCCCGCGAAAAATCCACATACGTAATATATAATTTTTGCTTTTTAAGTTTTAATAACTCTATAAGGTAGTGTAATACGAACATATGGTCAGTTGTTGAGTATTTGGATCTAAAACCTGCTTGGTTTTCATTAAGCATTTCTTGAACTTCTACATATTTCGTTAACCTGTTGTTTAATACTGCACTAAAGATTTTGCCAAGGCAGCTTAAAATAGTAACTGGACGGTAGTTTTTTGGATCACTTTGACTGCCCTTGTTTTTATAAATAGGTTTTATTATGCCCTCCAACCAAGATTCTGGTAAAGTACCGGTAACCATTATTTTATTGAATAGTAGTACGTACACTGGCATCAACAGAGATTTTGAACTTTTAAGATATTCATTAATAATTTTATCCTCTGCCGGACATTTACCATTGTTTGTGTTTAATATTGCTTTGGAGATTTCTTCCGGAGTTATCTCTGAGTTTAAAATTTCATCTTGGTCATTTAGATTAAAGTTCACACGAAAATCTTCTTCCTCTGTATTTGTAGAGTTTATATTTTCGAAAAAGTCATGTAATTCCTGCATTGGGGGGAATTTACCTTTCGATTTTGGTTTAATGCTGTTCAAAATTTTCCAGTAATCTTTCGGTTGTTTTGAATTTAAATGTCTTAGTTTTTTCTCATTCATTTGTTTTGTATTTTGCTGAAGTCGTTTAACTGTTGATTTATAGAATTTACTTGCTTCGCGTAGATGAGTTTTATTAGTTTCGTTTTTAACAAGATTATATTGTTTACGCGCTCGGTGGTATTTTACTTGCGCATTCCTACACTGTGTACCAAAAAAAGGTTTGTTTTTAGATTTATTTTGCTTTGGCGAATTATTTTCGTTAAAATTTTGCGGTCTTGACATGAATGTTTTATTAGCCGAACAGTTAAAAATTTCGGCGATTCTAGTTGCTGCTAAATTTAAAATAGTAGATGCATTTTCCTGATTACACGATTCGAGTGAAGCTTTTATTTCCATGATATCATTCTCATTTATATTTATCAAAAATTCTTCTTTTTTATTTTCTTTCCATTTAATTTTACTATTACTAACATACGTTTCTTGTATGCAGTTTTGCTCAGAATATTTTATATTTAAATCAATACTTAACAAACAGTGACCGTCCGAAAATAAGCTATCGAGCTCTGTTATTTCAAAGTCGGTTATGTGTGACAAAAGATCAATACTCGCTATGCTGTAATCTATAACGGAACAGTCACGAAAGGTCATTTTACCTGTGTTACGGTCTTTACCTATTCGGCCGTTGCAAATAAACAGGTTATTGTATTTACAAATATCTAATAATTTATGGCCTATTCTGTCGGATTTGAGATCCATTGAGTTTCTGGCTAGCGGCAAATCATACAGTTTTAATTTTCGATGTGCTTCAAAAAATGTTAACAAATCATTATCAAAATCAAAATGATCAGCTAAAAATTGATCTGTTTCTAAAAAATCTGGCAATCTTGCCGTATGTGCATTTATATCACCTGTCAACAATATACATGAATAGTTGCTACAAAAACGCGTGATTTCGAGTTCCATTTCTGCAAAAATGTCGTCTTTATAAAAATTAGATTGTTCTGGTGGCACATAAATTATACCCAACAATAGAACATTACCAAACGAGAACTCTAAGTTATCAATTTTAAGCCATAAAATGTATTCGCAATCATTTTTTAAAATCTCAACTTTATCGTACAAAGTGTTACGCACAAAAACACCTATGCCGCCAGATTTCCTTATATGCGGCTGTTCTCTAGGTTTTGATATAAATTCGTACTCAGAGATTGATATTATATCAGTGTTGTCTAATTTAGTTTCAGTCACACAAAAAATGTCATACTTTTTAACTAGCTGTTCTACTTCTGGAAAATTAACCTTATTTTTTAGACCACACACATTTAGCGATCCTATAGTGAATTTTAATTGTTCCTTTTGTAATAAATCCTTTGTTTGTGAATTTAAACCAGTCAAATTATCTGAGGGAAGTTGCCCCCTAATGTCCTATCCGTGCTCACTATCTTGGGGAGTTTGTCTCGCATTTGCACCAGAATTTCCAGGATTAGTGCTGGCCTCTTGGCTATGTGCCGTTGAGTTGCCTCTATTAGAGTCTGTGGCTGTAACAGTTGTACATTCTCATTCATCAGTTGTTCACTACAGGCGTGAAACGAATCATGGAACGTGAGAAAGAGAGTTTTCCTTTCAAAAGAGGTCCTTATAACTGTAAAATTGGCGACTTCATTGAGTTAAAATACTGATCATGTTAATTTTGAAAGTCGCTTTAAATATACTTTCTACATGATGAAGCTTTTTTTTTTTTCAAATATTTCTTATTCAAAGTTTTTTCCGTTGTAAAACACTGCTTACATGAAGAATTTTTGCATATGCAATTGTGTTTATTGTTCGGAGTTTTCACACTTGAAACACAAACTGAAAGCATCATTATTGTACAATATCACTGACCAATATCATACAACAGATTCAAATATTAGCCGGGGAGCCAAGGCATGAAAAAATGGATTTACCTGTCCGGTCATGCTATAGTCAGTTTCTATACATATTATGAAAGTACAAAGTCTCGCGGATCAGAAAAATCGGGCCTGCAAAACAAAAGCTCTTGCAAAATTTGAGAATGTCAAGGGGAGATAACTCTGTTTATTTGCAGTTTTTTAAGATTCAAATCGTGTTTTTACTAACAAAACATGGCACCATGTTTCTAAAATCAGTTCAAATATATATCTTTTAACATTGCTTTTACGCATAAGGCTTATGCTTGAAAAATACGCAAAATGTACTCATTTTATATACATTTTATTATAAGATTTGGCACCTAAAATACCAGAGAATAAAATAAAAATATTTAACCTAAAATTTACAGTAAGAAGAAGTAACCTTTAAAATGGTCTTATTTCTCAAAGTCATTTATTAATACCGCTGCGAAACAGTCTGTTAGAACAGAAAATCATCTAGATACTCTAGTTCAGGTTTGGCTAAGAAATACACAAATCCGGGGTATTTTATGTACCCCACCCACTTTATATAAGGCAAAAAATGTATTATAAAAAAATATTCGACCAAACAACCAAGAAGATATATTCTTTTTATCACGTATACAATATAATCTATATTTTTGACCATATAAAGCTGGATGAGGGGTATTTAAAAGATTTTAAACAGAAAAGGGGGTAGGAAAAGCTATGTATTTTACAACCGATAATTAGAATAAACAACCCGTTATTAAATAAGAGCAACACAAATGAAAGGCGATGAAACCTTTTCTTGCAAACTATTCATTTAGAAAGTAATTTATTTAAATACTCTTTCGTGCAATCTAGTTCGGTTTTGGCTAAGAAATACGCTAATACGGGGTATTTTATGTACCCCGCCCACTTTATATAATGCGAAAAATGTATAATAAAAAATATTCGACCAACAATTAAGAAGATATATTTTTTTTTATCACGTATACAATATAATTTATATTTATGACAATTTAAAGATGGATGAGGGGTATTTAAAAGATTTTGAATAGAAAAAGGGGGTAGGGTGTAGGAAAACCTATGTATTTTACAACCGATAATTAGAACAAACAACCCGTTATTTACCATTTAATAAATACAAACATCAATAATAAAAGGCGACGAAATCTTTACTTGCTAACTGTTCGTTTGAAAGTAAATAATTTAAATACTCTTTTGTGCAATTTTGTCAAAATTGTGAAATTGTAGGGGTATGAACATTACCCCACCCATCTAAAACTATGTATAAAATGTGATTGATCGATCAATACAGTTTTTACAAATTAACAAAGTATACATGCTTGCTTCGGGGTTGTACACATCTGTTTTTACCTTTCTCATGATAAACAGATTGATGGAATGTAGTTCTGATATGTTGAATGTAATGTAGAGTAGAAATTTGACATAATGTGTAACTTTAATGTTTATAAAATGAGACATTTTGAATAATCTTTACTATTCAGAAGATTTTAAAACTAATTAATGTAATGAAAGAAATTTTACAAATCGTACAAAAAAGTCGTAATTATATCCCCAAACATATATAATTCAAATAGATTCTGTCAGAGTTTTAGCTCACCTGTCACGTAGTGACACAAGGGAAGCTTTTGTGATCGCCTTCGTCCGTCCATACGTTTGTGAACACGGTAGAAACCACATTTTACTATTGATTTTAATCAAACTTGCGCGCAACTTGTATAAGAGCTAGGAGACGAGGGAGGAAATCTACTGGCCACCAGGAACAAAAAAAAAAAAAAAGAAGTCAATGCAACCTTTCAAGGTTATGCATTGGAATGCAGAAGGACTCCTCAATAAGAAAATGAATTAGGGAACATATTGTTTGATAAGGACATTCAGGTCTGCTGCATCGAAGAGATTCACCTTAGCGAGGATAAATCCTTCAATGTTAAGAGGCCACCAGTGCTTCCGTTGTGACAGGTTGGGTAGGAGCAAGGGAGGAATCCTAACACTGATGAGAAACAACATAGCAAATTGTACTGGTATAAAATCTCGCTTTAAAAACTGGCCAAATCTCATAATGGGTTCCAGAGTTAGGGTCCCTTAAAGAGCCAAAACTGGTTTCTGTTTTGGCTTGTGAACAGGGTAGAGACCACATTTTGCAATTGATTTTAATCAAACTTGCACATATTTTCTATTGGCATAATATCTCGGTTCCTGTCAAAAACTGGCTAGATCCCATAATGTGTTCTAGAGTGGTGGCCCAATAAAGGGCCAAAATTTGCCATGTTGGCTTTTGTAGCCATACAGGCACTTCACTTATAGTTTGATTTGAAACAAACTTGCGAAATATCTTTAACAGCAATAAATCTTGCATTCCATGATGACTTCATCAGATCAAATCATAGGTTCCAGAATAACGACCCCTATTTCAACCCCGAAAGTCCCAAAATTTGTTAATTGTTACATTATGAACACGCTAGAAATGACATTTTACGTTTGACTTTAACCACACTTACGACTTAAGTCACGATACGATCTCGGTTCAGTTCGAAAACTGATTTGAGTGACCTTTTAGCCATAAAGAGGTTTCATTTATGCTTTGATCTGACACAAACTTGGAAACTTGGTAATATTTAGACCAAGTTTGAAACTGGATTACGTGGGGTCAAAAACTAGGTTACCAGGTCAAATAAAAGGAAAAGCTTGATAGCACCGTAGAGGCCACATTAATGACGCTATCTTCATGAACTTTGGTCAGAATGATTGTCTTGATGATTCCTATGCCATGTTAGAAACTGGGTCATATGTGATTAAAAACTAGGTCACCCGCTAAAATCAAACGAAAAGTCTGTTAACATTCTTGCGGTCGTATTAATTACCCTATCTTCATAAAACTTGGTCAAAATATTTATCTTGATGATCCCTAGGCCAAATGTAACAGGTGAACGATATACATGACCCTTTTTTTCTCAGAAAATGCTAGTATAAATCTTAGATAATCTAAATTATAAACTTATTGAATGGCTTGTTTGTCATTACTTATAAATTACCTTGTATATTGCTCTATGTCTGGATGACAAACAACAAATAGTTTTGACTATTGATAGGCAAGCCCTTCCATTAGTGTTTTTATACATGATATTAGAATTAAACATTTGTTGTATTTTTTCACGAATTGAACAACAAAGTGCCATGAACCAAGTATTTATACAGTCATATCATTTTAGATAACATTTACTGGTTTGGCACTTAAGGCTATAATAGTAATTAGAATTTTATTTATATGCGGTCCATCTGGAGCACAATTTTAGTTACACATTCCTGCAGTACTATCGACAAATAGTTACACCTGTACGTGCAATTTAAGTAGACATTAACACAATACTTCATAATATCATGCGTAACTATTTTTCCGATCTGTATATAGAAATACTTGTATCAGCTACACCACAAAAATGATTTTATCTCGTACTATAACTTGCACTGGCAGTGTAAATGGTAATGCGTTATATTGTTTTAACTTTAAATATGTGATTTTAGACTGCAACAGTTCAGTATGTCTTTTTCGCAACTTATACACTAGTATTAATCAAATTCATTTAATTCTGTGTCAAATAGACTGTGTTTTATTCTGCGACACTTTAGAGGCATTGCATTACACCAGCAGGATACAGTGTATTTTATATTAGATTTGGCGCAGATACAATATCTTAAGCATTTTCCATTCGTGCCTTTACAGAATAAAGTCTGGTTTCCGCTCAATGACGTTAAAAATCAGCTATCATTGAATTTAAAAGAATTATTTTCTGCGGTCAGTAAATGAGCAATATTGTTTTGCGACAATTGATCGAGGAAAAAGGTCACAATTACCTAGTTCAAGTCTAATATGATTACCACGCAGTAAATAAGGAACGTTTTGTCTGTCGATCCCCTTAAAATGTAATGTTTGTAGTCTGTAGAAGACACCTGATGTTAATAAGGTCAATGTTATAAACTTAGAACTTACACTCCCCTTTGCCTTCAACAAACCATCATGGGGGCATATGTTTTTTACAAACACCCCTTCTTTATATCATATTTTATATAACTTCAGATAAGTTATATGAGCCGCACCATGAGAAAACAAACGTAGTGTATTTGTGACCAGTATAGATCCAGAAAACAAACATAGTGCATTTGCGACCAACATCGATCCAGACCAGACTGCGCGGATGGACCCATGCTGTTCGCTTTCAAAGCCTATTGCAATTAGAGAAACCGTTAGCGAATAGCATGGGTCCTGACCAGACTGTGCGGATGCGCAGTCTGGTCTGGATCGATGCTGGTCTCAAATGCACTATGTTGGTTTTCTCATGGCGTGGCTCATATGTAGTGCAAATCACCTTAATAATAATTCTAAGATATGTTTTAAAATTAGTGAAGAGTAACTGCCCTTGACTTTTCATTTATCAGTTGGATAAGTTTTGCAGTCACGAATTTTCCAAATAAATCAGCATTTAACTATAATCATTTGAGGAGAACAACGGACTAGCAATATCGTTTTCCGTGCATTTTCGCTATTTTTGCCCCTATGGTATAATCATTTGCCTTATTCAAGGTGGGTTGGTGAATAAATTACTTCTGTTTTTTTTTTTGGATTTGACAAACTTGCAAATAAAAGTTACTAATAATTCAAATGAGATAGTAAAAAATTAAAGTTTGAATGTAAAGGTTTCAGTACTTTTCGGTAGTGTCGCTTGCATTTTATCACATCACAATGAACAGGTTAATTCTAATTATTGGTTACTGTTTTTAATCTAAAATCTCTTAAATAATCCGAATCTATCTTTAAGTTGTCAAAATATAGATTATATTGTATACGTGACTAAAACAATATCCCTCCTTGATCGATGGTCGAATATTTTTATTATACATTTTTTTTTTGTATTATATAAAGTGGGTGGGGTACATAAAATACCACGGATTTGCGCTTTTTGTCGCCAACCCTAAACTAGATTGCACGAAAGAGTATTAAAATGAATTTCTTTTCAGATGAATAGTTTGCAGGTAAAGGTTTCATCCCTTTCATTTGTCTTGCTCGTATTTATCAAATGGTAAATAACAGGTTGTTAACTAATTATCGGTTGTAAAAGACATCATTTTCATATCCCTGTTTTCTATTAAAATCTTTTAAATACCCCTCATCCATCTTTAAATTGTCAAGAATATGCATTTCATTGTATGCGTGATAAAAAGTATCTATCTCCTTTATTTTGGTCGAATATTTTTATTATGAATTTTTTGCATTATACAATTATATAAAGTGGGTGGGGTACCCCCTTTTTCTACTTAAAATCTTTTAAATACTCATCATCCAGCTTTATATGGTCAAAAACATAGATTATATTGTATACGTGATAAAAAGAATATATCTCATTGATTTTTTGTCAAATATTTCTATTATATATTTTTTGCATTATATATAGTGGGTGGGGTACAAAAAATACCCAGGATTTGCGTATTTTCTAGCCAAACCTGAACTAGATGGCATTATAGTGTATCTAAATAAATTACTTTCCAAATGAATAGTTTGCAAGTCAAGGTTTTTTCGACTTCCATTAGTGTTGCTCTTATTTAATAACGGGTTGTTTATTCTAATTATCGGTTGTAAAATACATAGCTTTTCCTACCCCCTTTTTCTGTTTAAAATCTTTTAAATACCCCTCATCCAGCTTTATATGGTCAAAAATATAGATTATATTGTATACGTGATAAAAAGAATATATCTTCTTGGTTGTTGGTCGAATATTTTTATTATACATTTTTTTGCATTATATAAAGTGGGTGGGGTAAATAAAATACCCCGGATTTGCGTATTTCTTAGCCAAACCTGAACTAGAGTATCTAGATGATTTTCTATTCTAACAGACTGTTTCGCAGCGGTATTAATTAATGACTTTGAGAAATAAGACCATTTTAAAGGTTACTTCTTCATACTGTAAACTTTAGGTTAAATATTTTTATTTTATTCTCTGGTATTTTAGGTGCCAAATCTTATAATAAAATGTATATAAAATGAGTACATTTTGCGTATTTTTCAACCATAAGCCTTATGCGTAAAAGCAATGTTGAAATATGTATATTTGAACTGATTTTAGAAACATGATGCCATGTTTTGTTAGCAAAAAAGCGTTTTGAATCTTAAAAAACTGCAAATATGCAGAGTTATCTCCCCTTAATATTCTCAAACTTCGCAAGAGCTTTTGTTTTGCAGGCCCGATTTTTCTGATCCGTGAGACTTTGCACTTTCATAATATATATAGAAACTGACTATAGCATGACCGGACAGGTAAATCCTGTTTCTAGGCACTTTTCGCACTTTTGGCTCCCTGGCTATATTCTAAAGGTTGTGATTTCAGATGTATGACCCTTGACTCAACCGCCCCTCCAAGGGAGTAAATGTTGTTTTATCTTGTTTTTCTTAATATTATCCCTAACCCTCCCTAAGTACGCACACACGCACGCACGCACATTCCGAGGTCTTACATTTTTTACTATTTCGTTTCTTACTTCACCACCATAGTAACGTCTGACCATAAGATAAGTTGCCATGGGCTTGCCTGGTTAATTACCCGCTCCACGCATATGTTCGTATAATTTGATGGCAGAATTTGGTTTTTACGGGTCAAAGTTAATTTTTCATTATTTTGAAATTTTATACCACAGACGCTATTGGAAATAAATCATAACTTCTACAAGTTCAGTATTCATGATATAAGAGAGGTTACAGCGAGTGTCAGCCACAACCGCTACTTTCTTTCTTTCTTTTACCCCATCCGCTTAGCTCAGTAGGAGCGCAGATCTATGGATCGAGAGTTCGGTCCCCGGGTAGGGCATGACGATTTGACAGAAGGCACGTGTCCGAAATCATTCGTTCTCCACCTCTGATTTATGTGGTGAAGATAGAAGTTATTTGTTGGGAATACAGAATCCAGGAACACTGGTAAGGTTAACTGCCCACAGTAACGTAGAAAAACAGAGCTTAAAAACTTCTTTCTTTTTATGTCATTGAATGTTTTCTTTACTCGTATTTCTTATGTTTCTAATATTAGGAAACAGTATTATGTACGGAATATGTTTCTATTATGTGTCTATGAATACGAGGATAACATTTGTACACGCATCTCCGGAGAGCTAAAACCCTTTTCAGAGCAAAAGCCTCCTTACAACAAATATGCTGTTTTCCCGCGGTTATGAGGAGGATTCACTTTATTCGAAATCGGTGTGTCCGACTACTCTCGGATAAAATAATGTTTCCTCGAACATGGTGTTATAATTACATAAAGGCTTTCTAAATTTTAAAAAGTTGTATTAGCACTTTTTTCCGAGTTATGTGTTATGTTAAGCATGATGAATATTTCTCATTTTCACCTACGTTTCACTTTTTTCGTACTGTGTCGAGGTTGGTCAGATTCTGTTTACCCCAGTATTATTTTCTGAAGACTGGTTGTTGTTCGAATCTGCTTCATTAAGAATACACCTATATTAACTAATAAGATATTTATGGCATAATATATTTATAATGTAGGCCTATATTTGTTTGCCTCAGTTCTATTAGATGCATAGAATTCTTTATGTAACAATCTTTTACGCAAAGATAATACGTCACGGAAATTGCGGCATGTGAGGGAATTCTATACTGGTACTTGTTAACATTAAAAGGTTGAGATAATTCAAATAAAGGATTTTCACTATATTCTGTTGTTTTTTGTTTTTTTTAATTTATTTTTGTAAATGTTAACAATTTAATGTGCATCGATACATGAGTTTTCATGTATTATCATTAACTTGCGAGATAAATCATTTCACTTGTAACGTTGAATGAAATCATTAATAGTTGTAAAGGCCTCTTTTGATTAAATTCTGCTTAAATAGGTTAAAGATGAGTTTGTCTTGATCACGAGAATCAGAAAATCCATTTAATTACGCATTTTATATCTGGGATAATGTAATTCAGTGCACAGGGTAACGGGGTGTTGATTTTGTCGCATTCTCATATATCAAATATAATATAAACATTAAAACCTGAGTTCTACACAGAAAATATATCGCTAATGTAACAGAGTTTTAAAGGCTATTTTGATTTAATTTTACCAGTAAAAATAATATAGTAGAGTTTATCTTTAAAGGAAGGAGATACATGAAAAAATACTCAATTGCGCTATCTTGTGATTTGGGGGGTAGGGGTAGCGTAACGTAATATTACGCGAAAATGAATTCGGTGACCCCAAAATTTTATTCCTTCAATCGACAGAAAATAAAGTTTTCATGATCATGTTAGTTTTTTGTCAAATTCTATCGTTTGGGTTTTACATGAGACAAGATTAACGCAAACTTTTTATTCAAAACTAAACGTCATATTTGTCGCTCTGACGTCACTTAAACGTAAATATCGATTTCAACGTTAAAATGATCTCCACAGATTATACACCATTTCAAAGACATTTTTAAATGAAATTATGATGAGAAACAAGCAAATCGATACTTGTTGACTGAACAGAACGATTTAAGAAAACAGTCTGACGGACGTGAAATTATGGTTCATCAAAAATGGACGTCAATAGTCGTGTTTGAAGGTTTGTAGAGAAAAAAGTAACAGAAATATCAAAAAAGTAAAATACGCATTCTATGAGGAATATGCTGAATTTTATATTAAACAAAATTTCGAAACGGAACCTAACAACTTCAAATTAGGCGCATTCCACCTTAAAGCATAAAAAGTGCAGTTTTGCATCTTTTTGTTAAAAAGTTGAAAAAAAAAATTCTCCAAGGCCATAAAAACATTTAGGGTCGGGCCAAAAATTTAGGGTAGGTCGGGATACCGGAAACAAATAATTTTTTTTTACGCCTAAAAATGAGGAAAATAACACTTTAATATCAGATCAAAATATAGTATCAGAAAAATTAAATTATTTTTATATAAATATTGCACAAAACATAGGGATAAATAACAAAACCCCGGTAGATAAAGAGCACCCTAGTATCAAGGCCATCTCAAACAACTGTCAGAATGAGCACTTTAATTTTAATCATATAACAGAAAATAAAGTGAGACATTGCAACAAGAAACTCGACTGTAAGAAGGCCACCGGTGTGGATACCATACCACCTAAAATCATCAAAGCAGGTCAAAGCAGCCTTGTAAACCCAATTAAGGAAATAGCAAACGCTATATTAGAAAGGTCAATTCCCATCCAAACTTAAACAAGCCCAGGTTACACCCATATATAAAAAAGATGATCCCTTCATTGAAAAAGAAAACAGGCCAGTAAGCATCTTACCCACAATGTCTAAAATATAATGAAAGAATCATGAGTGATCAGTTAACTGACTTTTTTGAAAATATCTTCCATCCATATCTATCCGCTTTTAGGTCATCCTATGGCTGCCAAACAACACTGTTAATGTTAGTTGAAGACTGGAAAAAATCCATTGATGAAAATCAATTTATAGGTGCCATACTAATGGATTTATCCAAAGCTTTTGACAGCTTACCACATAATCTTATAGTCCTCAAACTTGAGGCATATGGTTTATCAGAGAAAGCCTGCAAACTCATGCTAAACTACCTTTCACATAGGTCTCAAAGGGTTAAACTCGATAAAATTACTAGTGAATGGCAAGAAATACTTAAAGGTGTCCCTCAAGGTTCAATCCTCGGGCCCTGGTCTTTAATATATTCTTAAATGATATCTTCTATTTCGTACATAGGTCAACTCTTTACAATTATGCAGATGACAATACCCTTTCTTTCCAACACAAGGATCTAGATGTATTCAAAGAAACTCTAGAATCTGAAAGTCAACTCCTTATTGATTGGTTCGGTATAGATCAAATGCAAGCTAATCCAGAAAAATTCCAGTCCATCTGTATAGGAAATAAAACTAATAAAGCAGTCAAATCCTTCAACATAGGACAAAATGAAATAATATGTGAAGACGAGGTTAAGCTACTAGGAGTCGATCTTGATTTCCAGCTAAATTTTGACTCCCAGGTTACCAATCTCTGCAAAACGGCCGCCAAACAACTTAACGTCTTACAGAGACTGAGCAAATTTCTCAATGAAAATACAAGATTAATTATTTTTAAATCTTTTATTAGATCATATTTTAACTACTGTCCTCTCATTTGGCACTTTTGTTCTAAAACTAACACTGAGAAACTTGAAAAAAATCAATTCAGAGCCCTTAAGATTGTCTATAGTGACTTAACCTCTTCATATGAAACTCTCTTAAACAAAGTAAAGCTAACAACATTACATCTAAACAGACTACGAACCATTGCCATCGAAACATTTAAATGTATACATCATATTTCGCCTGAATATCTGCAAAATATTGTAAAATTAAAATCTTCTAATTATGATTTCAGGTATGAAAATGTTATAGAAGTGCCACAAGTAAGGACAACAAGGTATGGAAGAAACTCATTTAGGTTTGAGGCCGTCAGGGTGTGGAACAGTCTGCCAAATGACATGAGAACCATAGATAGGTACAAAGACTTTGTCAGACTGGTCCGCACCTGGACTGGCCCCAAATGTAAATGTGCCATGTGTCAGTGAGTGTTTGCTGTATGTCTGTTTGTTGTATGTGCTTTGTCCTGCTTGCCTTGCTTTGTTTTGCTTGCTTTGTTTTTTGCTTGCTTTTTTCTCTCTCTCTCTATCATGCTTTGCCTTAAGTGCATATTTTGTTTTGTTTATTACAGAAAATTATCTCTCATTTGTTATTCTGTTGCAAACTATAAAAATTTCATCACATATAGAAAATGATATGTTTGAGAACTTAATAAAAGTAATTTGTTATTATTTCTTCTGTAGCATTTAGCTAGATATGTATTAATATGTATCATGTGATGATTATATTAAAAATAAATTATAAAAAAAAAAATAATAACTTTGTTTTGTGCTTTTTAGTTCATATCCTTTTTTCAAACTGTGTTTCATTTTTTTCTCTGCTTGTTTTAAAAGTGCTGCTGTTATCACATATTATGTAAACATGACTCTCTGTGAGAAAGTTGCTGATCAGTTCTTCACAAATCTGATTTGAGGAGATATATGTTCTTAATTTCATCTTATTTTTCACACTTCTGTGTTAGTTTTGCTAAATCAGTTTTTTATATAGTTACTTTTTTATGGCAGATTTTAGGCCTATGTCAAGATCAGCAGCTTTCCCACAGGTTTTACTTTTATTTTCTGTATTATATTTTTCATGCCTCATTTTTAATTTCTTAGTTGCATCTTATAGTTTGTAATTAACTGAATTTTTACTTTGCTTATTTATTTTATATCCCTCTTTTCAACATGTATGTTTATTAAACTGAATTTTTTGCTTTGAAGGGGAGTAACAAAGTCAGTAGTGTATATGTACTGTTACAGAGTTATTTCCCTTGCTCTTTTATGACACCTGTGTTTTTTTTTCATTTTATTTTTGTTATTACTATATCATTTGTTTGTCGGAAAATAGCTTTAAGCTAATGTTAATTGTTAAATTCATATCCGACGTTAAATAAAGTTTCTTGTATCTTGTATCTTGTCAGACACAATCAAAGAGGAAAGCGTAGCGTCCAACTGTAAAAGGGCTGAACACCAAACATGCGGTGTGTCTCAAAACAGTTGCGTCATAACCTCTTTTCATAAAACGTTTAATGACTTTACTAAATACAATTGGAAAATTGCCATGACCCAAAATCACAAAATCTAAATAAAAAAAACAGCTAAAACATCCACATACTTTCAATAAAAGAACTCTTTTCCAGTCAGTCCGCGAAGCCTAAATTGGACAACAGCCCTCTAAAAACATTTTTATTATTCACAGACTTACCAAAAATCTTACAACAAAGATTGCTTTAGTCAATTGATATCTTTTGGTAGTATATCAGTGGTGTAGCGTTTTAAGTAGAAATTGATCTGTTTTTGTTTTAAGATAATTTTATGCAAACAATCTATTATAGATTCCTTTAAATAGCATCTCATCCTTGGCAAATTTTAAAGCATGTACCGACTGCATTGCTTTGATTCTCATCAATATTCCATATTGTAACACATGAATTGTTTGAGAGCAATAGAAATTATTATGTACAATAGGCTTTGGAAAATATGAATAATATGCATAACATTAGTACACTGAAATGAAAGGACAACCAGCCATTTTATGAATAACGATATAGTTACATTCGTGTTATACCTGTATTGTGATCATCTGTTCATTTTTTATGATTAAATGTTCATTGTTGTCATGTTTATATGATGTGGTCTATGACATTATAAAACTTAACTTAAACTTAAAACTGGATGATTAACATAAACGTTGCGGTATACTGGTATTCTCTGCCTTTTAGTTTAGCTCCTTATATTTGTGTTTTCATTCAGGAATCTATCTGTTATCAGAACTATAAAATCCTTTATCCGTCTAACAATGTATAATTAATCATAAAAAGACAAAAGAAATTGTAGGCCACTTACAACACAACTATGTATTTCATGCCCACATAAAAATTTGTATCTAGTAATATTGAATCAAATTTTCCAGTTTGGATTACTCTTTCACATTGATTTAATTGATCCAGTACTGAACTGTGTCTCCTTTGCAGACATAATCTAAATCCTGAAGGAAACACCTGCCACTATGCCATTAAACTTAGGACAGCAATACACTTTATGAAATATACTGAAAAACGACTACAAACAAAGAACTTAAGGAATATTAATGAATATTTTTGTTTTGTTTTGTTTTGTTTTGTTTCACAATGGACCAAACTGCAGGTTCTCCTTCGGTGTTATTCAAAGCATCGTATGATTATATAAATTAATTTGCAGAGTATGTTTTTTGTACAATTGTGCACAACAGCACGTAATATGCAATTTGCCTGTCTTGGAAGGTCCGTTCACGATAGGTATCAGTTCTTATGCACGACCGAGGTACTCATATCACTAGTGCTATACAATATCATATGCTTTCAAATATGTTCATTAACTGGTCAGTCAAGTTGCTGTATATGGAATGTATGTGTATGTGTTCGTGTTCGGGTTTACCATTTTTTTCAACATTTTTTCAGTCATATAAACGACGGTGTCTACTTGTAGCAGTGAGCACAATGCCCAACTTTATAGTGCTGCCTCACTGGAATATCACGCCGTAGACACGTGGCATGATACCCCACCCAGTCACATTATACTGACACCGGACTGACCATTCCTAGCACTATCCCCTTAATGCTGAGCGCCAAGCGAGGAAGCTGCTAGTACCATTTCTTTACGTCTTTGGTATGACGCGGCCTCGAACCCACGACCTCCCGCACTCGAAGCGGACACTCTACCACTAGGCTACCGAGGCGGTCGTATATGGAATGTAAGTTTTTCATTTTCTGTTGCATATAACGTTTGAACTTAACGGCGAATGTTGTAAGGCGTCAAATATTAGTTAATAGCAGGAAGGAATTAAGCCAATATTTAGACAAATTAAACCTGTATAAGGAAACAAATTAAGACAGCACTGCATAAGGCAAGTGGATGCTAAAAACAAGTTAAATTTGAAAACAAGAAAAGTTAGTAATAAAAGTTTGCTGACTGGCTGTTTACGGCAAGTGACTGCTTAAAAACATTCTATGCCAATATTTACACAGTTACACGATGCATCTGTACTGACATGGAAATGCATCTGCAATGTGCGTGATATATTTTGTGCCCCAACCCTCCCTGGCGTATACACTCAAAAACAGTTTTGAAACATAAATAAAAAGTCTTTTTAATTCCTTTACTGTATGCACAGAAAATGTGTATTATAACAGAATGTTTTTATTATTTTTTCTTTGCTATTTTCTGACATTTTCCTGGTTTAGCGACAAAAAAAAAAATAACTGGAAAAACAAAACACAAAAAAAACCCTGCTCCTATCGTTAAATTGTCTACTCACTCACTCCAAACCCTGGAAAGCTTCTACGTCAATGACAAAACACATTTTCACAGAAGCAAAATGGATTTTATATCACTGTGAATAAAATACGGAAATTATCGCATGCTCATTAACGAGGTGGTTATTGTCGTTCATTCCAATGAACAAGCATCATGAAAACAATCTGGTAGAAAACATTGTCATCCGGGACGCTCCATTTGTCATTATTCCATCGATTGAGATACAGCCAATGTCTTATTTTCCTTATTCAGCATATTAGCACTCGTCGTGTATTGGAAACGGTTACTATAGCAACTGATCATACTTGGCCTGGCTGTTTAAGGCGATATATACAGCGGAGAAAATTATATTAGTTTACTCGCGTCGAATAATTCTAAATACGCCGTCTGGAATATTTTGGTACGTTTTCTACACGTTCCCTTTTGTAAAATCAAAGAGTAGAAGCTGATACATAGAGCTGAAATCAAGCATGTTATGTTTATGGAATATGACAGAACTCAGTGATGTTATAACAGAATTATTTACCAGGATAGCTTGAGAACTGGAACTTACACGACCATGAAGATTATTCAGTCTGAACGCTACATATGGAACTGATTAAGGTGAGTTCTCTTTAATGCGGATAGTATGAGCATGCCTACAGACACTGTGAGCATGCCTACAGACACTATGAGCATGCCTACAGACACATACCGCTTGTTCTATAAGAAATATTTTAAGTGTTAAAACTGTTTTAACAACCAATCTCATTTAAGTTATATGATATAACCATGTTGCACTTTTCATATATTCTGACAGAGATTTATTTATGGATAAGAAAACAAATGGATATACTTTATTACCTTCATCACCGAGATCAGGAAAAGGGAAATAATAATAGTATTTTGTATGAATATCTGCTATTAAAACATGTTTATTTGTCGTAATGTAGTAAAATTGTGCTTATGTTGGGCAACCAAGATAGAAAATTTAGATTTCAAAATACCTTTAGTGAAGATCTAACGTTGTAAGCCTTGCTGTCATTTTATTTATTTAGAACAGATTTGCAAAATGATGAAAATTGTCTAAGACTGTGTGTCAATGAAATGTGAAAAATAACACCCCTATGATAAAATAAAAGAATTTAAAATTTCTTCTACTGTCAAGTCTGAACCTAGTTGCCCGTCAGGTGTAGTGATGGATTTACAAGTTTGTGTTAAAAAAGATCGGATTGGATCTAAGTTCATGAAATAACTGAAATAACTGATAAAAGTCTTTTTTTTTACACACATATGCTACAAAAAAAATAATGAAAAAGAAGTTATTCTTTTAAAATACCATATGTTAACTTGTACTACCAGTCACATTTAAGGTCTGTAAATTATCCAGTTAATTCCTAATTCATTGTGCATTTTATAATGATTAAAGTATTCGCTTGGTGTTGTAATTGTTGTTCTGAATTGTTGTGCTGTTATTATAATTATTAACGTTTAAAACTACTGACATTTCCAAACATAAACTATCGCTTCATATCTGGCAAATGTTTATGTTTTTGCAGCGTATCTTCGAAAAAAAAAAGCTTATTGAAATAGTAATCTTGCCATGGATATATATATATATATTAAATAATCTTTTACAATTTAACATTGCAATATATATTTAATGTTTAACTACGGTGTCTCGGAAAGACCATCGCTGCATACAAAATGGTCCTATATTGACCAAACCCAGAAGTGGTCGTCAGCTTGTGCCAATGAAGATGTTCTTGTTATTGACAGTGTATATAACGCGGCAGATTATATTTATGCTAAAATATCTCTGTTGATGGAGTGAAACATTTAATGTAGTCAGATTTGAAGGGATCGGACATTAATACATATTTTACTGTGAAAGATGATAACCAGTGAGGTTAGTGTTACTTTGAAATCTTCCTTCTGATTTTAATTCTAACTGCAAAATATAAATCAGGCTTATAGACCAAATGGCTTCAAAGGAGGATGTCATGCAGACAAATAACTATTTGATGAAATTTAAGTCAATATTGTTATTACATGACTCCTTATGTAAATCACCGGTCCATAGTTTGCGCTGTTTACTGTACTTTATTTCAACATAGGTTTGCTGGGCTAGGGTCAAAACTAAAGACAACAATCACGTTGCTGTCTGAAAATGATAATAATTATTTAATGTGAAAGTGGGAAATTTCAGTAACATTCTTACCACTACAAGTCATACAGCGAAAGAAAAATGAAATAAAAATGCCGGATTTTAACATATCCGGTATTGTCTATAAATTTGGTCTGACAATTCGCAGACAGTCGTATGCTTATACCACACTAACATGTGTATTAATTCAATGAAATGAAAAAATAAACTGTTTGTTCATGCTAACAAATCTGTACCACCAATATTGCATTGTATGTTTTCCCCCTGTGATATTCATTATTAGGAATTAAATGCTTAATGTAATATTTCTAGCCCATAACTGTTGTTTTGTCATAATTGTACGTGTACTTAGATGCTTGTATTGGCATTACACTACATGTAAAGTAAAGTTTTGTGGTTTTTTTTTCTAAAATTAAAATTAAACTTTGATAAATATGGGTGAATTCTTTACCTCGATAAAAATCATTCTTCAGTAAAAGACAGTGGTACGGATAATGTCGCAAGCACATAGTATACCGCTGATGCACCCACTCCAGTAGTATTTTTGTCATCATTCTCACGTGCACACGTAATTTGAATATAAGTACACGTATAATATATTCGGCCGCGCATCTGTATATGCGTGCCCCTACAGACTTACGCGAGCACGTACAAAAATGTATACGTGCATTTATATATTTACGCGTGTGCACATACTTTTGAAATGTGCACGCAGGCTTTTAACCTAATCGGTATACCATACACCGCAGTGATACGACTAATTATTCAACACATGGGTTGACAACAGTTATTCTTATTCCAACCAGATATTACATCAAACAACGTTTTCTCAAAATAACAAATTGAAAAATAAACACAGGTGCAAACATACATATTTATGTAATCGAGAGTGAACTAAGTATCAACTGTTATAATCTCATCATAACCCTGAAATACGTTTTATATTTAAGATAGTTTTATGTACTTTACGATATTTTTTTCTCTCGGATAGGAGCGCTGGGGTAGGGCTGTTGCTTTCCATACCTTTCAGTATATTTAATGGTTCCAACCTTAATATGTTTATACAGAATGGGAAAGGCTAAAAGCAGTTTTACTGCTGCCAGGACCAAAAATACAGTATTGATGTTATTTTATAGCAGCTTACCCAACCTTAGAGCTCAGATCTACGGTGTTCCGACAGGGCCATTGTACTGACTGACTTAATATTACCGAACTTTAATGCATTTTGTAACTGATTCTTTCAAAATGGTTATTTTGTCTACATGTATAAATTACCGTATTTATATCAGAGACTCGAGGAGCGTTCCGATAGGGTCATCCGCGTACTGTCGCACTGTTTAGGTAAGGACGATAGTACGATAACACTATGAGATAGTAAGAATATACGATGCTATATCGCGAGATTGATTTTGTGCTGTCACATCATGCTATCGTGTTGTAGCATCGAGTTGTCGTGCTTCGCATTATGTTGTCGTAATTTTGCCCTTAACGCTGAAGGGGTCGACAGTGCGACAGATGGATGGCCCTATCGGAACACAGTATCCCTCTGAAAACTTATTGTCAACTATATAGATACAGCTTAAAAACAAATTGTTGCAATCAGTTATTGAAGTTTGGTCTGTAAGTTGGTCCAAAAATCAAAAAGTTATATTTGTTGGATTTATTTTTCGCCCCACCATGTATCCACAAGTATGAAAAATGGCATGGGGGAATGTCACTTAAACTTTTTTTTCTGCTGAAGTTTAATACACTACGCATAAGATATCACATAGAAATAACATCTTACTGCCATAGCCTTGTGCCGTGACGATAGCACGATAGCCGTAACGAGACACCATAACTTCTTGAACTCAAATTAGGTGTCAATATATGTCAACCTGCATTAAATATCCGCCATTAAGTAACAATTAGTAAGTAAGTAACCAAGTAACTAACATTTAGCATAAAGTATAAGGTTTTTGGCATTTTGCATATTGAAGTTAGCATGGCTCTCAGACTTTCTGTGGTACTGTGCTCTCTCGAATTTTAATGATATAAGAGACACAGAAAAATGACATCTTTATGGGTTAAATTGCATTTCTTTTGCAGTTTCTGATCGTAGATAAATAACATACAACTGTCACTAATGCTCTTCCGTAGAGACCTCATTCAAATTGTAACATTTTTAATTGAAAATTGTTATCATTCGAGTAGAGTCTTGTCCGACTGGCGCTTACAAGTTTCGTCATTGAATTATTAACTGAACACCGCGCTTCTCACTCTCTCTGTGTGTCTCTCTCACTCTCTCTTTCCCCCCCCCCCCCCCCCCCCCCCCCCCCCCCCACCACCACCACACACAAAAATCTTCAGTTTAAAGACATGTTGTAACAGATTAAAATCATCGAAAGTTCTGTCAAATTGTACAGCCTCATAAGGCTGCTTGATCTCGAAAGTATTTGTTAAAATGTCCTACGTCTGATAAAAGCGCTCTAATTGCATTGATCTATAATGAGGTGCAAGACCTAAATTGATTTGCAATACGTTCGACCATTTGTCTTGATTGTATTTGCAAATACGTGATATTAAATAAATGGAGTCACTGATAAAATTACGCCCCGTTATCTTATGTACTTGAAGCCCCACCTAGCGGCCTAGATAACCTAAAATGCCTTATCAGACCTAAAGTTTGGTTCACATATGAAGTGACAAGGTTTCTCATTTATTACGAATATCAGATACTATGCACATAAAATTTTGTCCTGAAAACTTCGAAGTTTCGAAAAAGTTTGCTTTTTAACACCATTTTTTGTTAAAACATTAACACAGGCTTTTAAGGAACAAAGATTCTACCAGTGTTAAAACAAAGTTGGATAGAATAATTTTTACCGAATTTCTACGAGAATTAAAAATAAAAAAAAGAGTTTTGTTTAAAAGTTAGAAATACATAATTAGCTAGAAATCGTTTTCCCCCTAAACATTAAAAAGACACTTCTGTCTGTTTAACTAAATCACGGAAAAGTCTGTAACCGTAAATGTGACTCTAACAGTAGACCACGAATGGTATTAGTGTTGTGTTGGCCTATATGGTGTTCGTTAAAACTATCCTCATGGGTAGTATAGTGTAAAATGTTGTTCAATTCTGAAATTTTGTTTTTGCTTGGGAGTTCGTAATACTGATTTATTTGAGTAATATGTAATACTAAATTAGTGACAATACACTTAAAAACACAGGACATACTTATCCAGGTAACGTTGTTATTCTTAATTATTTATAGGATGATTGAAATTTTACATTTTTGTTTATTTCTTCTGTTGTCTTGAAACGCCTTCATATCTTACATTAATTTTGTTGTTGGGGTTTAACTCAACTACTTGCCAGATATCTAGGTATTTTTCCCCGGTTATACCGTGTATTTTTGTCACCTATAAAATTGTCAATTAGGTTTTTGAAGTCCGTGCTGCTACAATTCCATATGGCTGTGAATTCCAAGATTTCAAACCGATGTCCTCTAGTACTTGATACTAAGAAGCGTGATACTTGCACTAAACAGTTTTTTCTTATAGAAAGCGAATGCTTTTGGAAAAAAAGCCCTATCATTGCACGGCTCTTTCTATAAATCGACACTACATAGTTTGAACGGTCTGAAGCTTAACACCATACTGAGAAATCATTTAATTTCGTGGTTTAAGCAAAAAACAACTTTTTCGTTGGGACATGGATTTCGAAACTGTAAAGATAACATAAAAATGTTTTGTTTTTTTTCGTTGGCATTAGATTTCATGGATTGACGCAACCACGAATATTAGCCCCCAAGAATGATTGTGATTTTACAGTATTTTGTTAGGGTAAAGTCAAAAGTTGCCATGATTAATTATGATTTTACAGCATTTTGTTTGGCTAAAGACAAAAGTTGCAGAAAAATATGAACATTTTTTGTATCATGTAATAAAAGACTTATTTCCGTTCAGCCGTTACGTACTACTGAGCCTAGTTCCTTTGTACAACGGGGAATAGATCTGACTGTTGTCCGGCATACCATTCATGAAGTGCAAAGTGTGAAATTTAATATCAAACCTTGCGTTTCTAGGTTGTGCATTATTTATTAATAAAACAGGACATGCATATTTTAACAATTTAATATCCTTTTCTATTTTACATCGATATAGGTAAAACATAAATATTGTAAGAAAAAGGAGCGTTGAAGGATCCCAAGTGTAAAAATAGCCACACATGTGAAATCATTTTTCCAAATATGTGAAAACATAAAATGTAAAGACGACGATGATAGATAACGTGTTCCGTGTCTAACAACATATCCGTTCTTATAAAAATACATGATTAATCATCTCACATGATGAACCAAAAACCATCCTTAAACAGGGGCGGATACAGGATTTGGTGTTAGAGGGGGCGTAAAATATTTTTTTTGTGTGGAGTAAGAAGTGGGGTTCGGGGGAATGCTCCCCCGGATTTGAAAACAAAGGATCCGTCTGGTGCGTTCTGGTCGTTCTGAGGTACTTTATTTGCTATTGACAAAGGACAGGATTTGTGACAAAATCAACCAAAATAACATGCTAACTATAGTCACATTTTATGAATTTGCGCAAGTATCTCTGATTCGCAGCCCGATTTCTGAGTTGTTTGTTTTGTTTTGTTTTTTTTTCTGTCTGGAGAATTGTGATATTTCAGAAAAATGTGACTTGCACTCATCTAAAGTTGCAGAATACTGTAAATAACATTTGTCTAAAACTGAGAACAGAATGTACATTTCAAAGTTACAAAGCAAAGCATGAAAAAGTCACTTTTGGCAACATACTGAAAATGAAAATTGAGTATAGATGGAACACAATAATTTTATATTCAAATAATGTTGATTATATGAATGCAAGAAAATTAATTTCCAATTGGAAAAATATTGTTTGTCAGCACAAATAAAAGAACTCGTGAAGTTTTCACTATACTTGTGTTTTCTTATCATTATTATTTTCAATATTATTACTGTATATTTTATCATCCTATATGTAATATAATAATAATAATAATAATAATTATTATTATTATTACTATTATTATAACATTAAAGTAATAGTTACTATATCATATAATATCAAAATAATAACTTTTATTATTATCATTCCACATTCACGAAGAAAAATTAATTTCTTTCTACTCCACTGCACACATCTTCATGGTCTAGTTGGGGTCCCTGCTGTGCTAATTGCCCTCTAATCAGTTGCTGTTACATAATCGCTGATAAGCAGCAGATAAGATGGGAGTTGTATATAAGATTTGGGGGGGGGGGGGGGGGGCACTTATATAGTAGTGAATCTAGGCCTTTCAGAAAAACCCACAACTTTGCTGAAAAGATTAAAGTATTATCGTGTTAGTTACCGAGCATCTCGTGGCAGTTTCAAGCATTAACGCGAAATTCTGCGCTTAAACATTTTCAGAAAATAAATAAAAAATATCTAGAAAATAGTAAGTATTGCTGAAATGTTTTCATGAAAAAAAAAACACACACACATTTCCTAGAAAGTTTACAAATTATCGTGTTAGCTAGGCAGAAATATCCCAAAATTCAGGCAGTGAATACGCGGTGTCAATACAGGAAAACTGTATAGACACTTTTTCAACTTCTGTCAGCTTAGTAAATAAACTTAGATAATTCACGGATGTTTAACGACCCCAAACTACTGAAGATTTGACAATCTCGAAATAGCCATTACATTACAAACACATATAAACATCTAGGTTCTTTTATACCGAACTGAATACGCTAATGAACACCAGCGAGAAAATCAGTTTATATGGGATGGTGTTTCGCAAACATTTTATAGCAAATCATTCTCGTATTCATTCCATATCTGAAAAGAGTGTATAACATATCCGTGCCAGGAATACATGTATGTTTCGTTAATTTCTGATTATTTTCAACAATTTAAAATAAGATCATCTATAGCAAAGAAAGATTCGGAGTGAATACTTAGTACTTAACCTTCTTGCTACTGGAGAGTCGTTTTGTTCGACAGTTTTAGGTACTTTGGTTTTGGACTACAGTTAAAATTACCCCCCGAATTGCGGTTGGAGAATTGTAAACCTGCAAATAAAGATCACAATTATCTCTTTCCGTTTAACCAAAGATAATATAATTATCTGTTTTTATAAACCATGGGTCGTGTTTTTTTCATTCGCAGGGTTGTCTGTACAACCAGTTTTGCTGTTTAGTGTTGTTTTTAGCAAATGAAATTCAAATTTGAACAATGTGGAAGAACATGATCTGTATGGAGCATGCGGCTCGTATACTTTTTGTATACTTAATTTCTTGTAGTTGTTTTATACTTGTTTTCCTTGCAGATTCCATCTTTTGGACCACGTCCATAGAATGAGTGAGTGCAACGACAAGGTTCCTATATGGCGGGTTGTGTTACTATTTATAGTATGCCTGGCCGTCTATTTATATCTGTACACGAATGCCTTCGATGGAATGCAGAATTCTTCAGTGTTCCGGGTTGTTGAAGGAGATTTGCAGGTAAAATGGTTTTAGAAGTTCGTATACTTATCGACCGTAAAACTATGGAACGCCACAGCTGCCTTCTGTTTATACGTTTTAAACGGTAAGATAGTCATGTCAGTTGGTGATGTGCGTTTCACATTTCGTGATGTGCATTTACTATGTCGTGCAGTAGATACGTTAGTTCGTGATGTGCATTTCACATTTCATGCAGTAGATAAGTCAGTTCGTGATGTGCATTTCACATTTCGTGCAGTAGGTAAGTCAGTTCGTGATGTGCATTTCACATTTCGTGCAGTAGATAAGTCAGTTCGTTATGTGCGTTTCTGCATTTTACATTTCGTGCAGTAGTTAAGTCAGTTCGTGATGTGCATTTTACATTTCGTGCAGTAGTTAAGTCAGTTCGTGATGTGCATTTTACATTTCGTGCAGTAGATAAGTCAGTTGGCAATGTGCATTTTACATTTCGTGCAGTAGACATGACTACATCACCGTTTAAGAAGTATAAGCGGAAGGTAGCTTTGGCGTGCCATAGTAAACCATTCAATAAGTGTTATACTACATGACATCAGGAAAGACTTGTAATAATTATTTTTATGCCCCCGAGGGGAGGCCCGAGGGGAGGCATAATAATTATTAGTTTTCAACTGTCCGTCCGTTCATTAGTTCGTTAGTCACAACATTAACTTTTTGCATGAAGGCACTTTACTCGCGAACCACTGCACCCAGGACCTTCAAACTTCACATGCTGATAGTACTTATTGAGTACACAACTCCTACTGACTTTAGGGTCACCAGATCAAAGGTCAAGGTCACAGGGGCCAACGTTAACTTTTTGCATGAAGGCACTTTACTCGCGAACCACTGCACCCAGGACCTTCAAACTTCACATGCTGATAGTACTTATTGAGTACACAACTCCTACTGACTTTAGGGTCACCAGATCAAAGGTCAAGGTCACAGGGGCCAACGTTAACTTTTTGCATGAAGGCACTTTTCTCGCGAACCACTGCACCCAGGACCTTCAAACTTCACGTGATGATAGTACTTATTGAGTACACAACCCCTACTGACTTTGGGGTCACCAGATCAAAGGTCAAGGTCACAGGGGCCAACGTTAACTTTTTGCATGAAGGCACTTTTCTCGCGAACCACTGCATCCAGGACCTTCAAACTTCACATGCTAATAGTACTTATTGAGTATACGACCCCTATTGACTTTGGTCAAGGTCACCAGGTCAAAGGTCAAGGCGCTGCGGTGGCATTTGTCACCATTAGTGACAGCTCTTGTTTTATTTTTATTTATTTTTTCAAGATTTGAGATAAGACCGGTCAACAGCACAATTATAGACCGGCAAATTATATAAGGACTGAGGAGTCCTGTGACAATGAAATCTGTCAAGCCTTCTTCTATGAGATTACACGATACATATTCATGTCCGTCGTTATTTCAGTGAATACAGTTCAAATATATATCTAAAAGTAAATTGAATCCATTCTTTTTTGTTTTATGTTGCAATGGAAAGAAAATGGCTTTCCTTTTTAATCAAATGTTGAAATGTTCGTAACTTCCTCATTTCTTAGCCGATTTAGAAAATTCTTTCACAGATCTTCAGGAGAAATTATAAAACATTTAAAAACCCTTCAACCACTTAGTCTTATGACGTCGTTTTAGTTCAATGACAAATCGTAGCTACTTGAAATAACATATCTACATGTTACATATAAAATTAAAGCATGCGATGACAAATACAATTGAAGACCGGGATCCTATAGGATCGCAATACCTACTATTTAGTTTATACAAATTTGTTTTAGTTCAATGGCGATGAAAACTTCAAGCTTATTGAAACCAATCTCGAGTCTGCTTCCTGGAAAAAAACAGTACTGGTGTCATATGAGAAGTCATGGTCTACATAAATAAATTATCCGAAAAATAAAGCAGTCTAAAATATCGAAACTGTGTTTGAAGAAATGTATAGAAACGCACAGTGACAGTGTTCTAGATCTTTGCTCTACATAAGCATGTGCATTATCAACCGTCTTCAAGTGAATCATCACATCGTATACGACAGATTTTTCGATTATATTATCCACAGCGTCGAGCTACAGTTTGCACTATCATGAAGCAACTTCCTTTTTTTTTTGGTGAAAATAAAGTCATCTGAGAAAAGAAAAAAAAGACCTGTACGATTTTATAAAACAGTGACTCTTGCCAAAATGTAGGGTCTTGAACAATTATAAAAAAAACTACTTGTTTTCTCTGTACATACGGTCATGATGATTATAAAGTTGGTTAGGGCAGTGTTAGTATAGTTTATGTAAGTTTGCTTTAGCTCAGTTGTGATGAAAATTTCAAGTTTATTTGAACCATTCTCGACTCCGCTTCCCGGAATAACCAATAATAGTCTCAAATTAGAAGGTGTGGTAGAGACCACAGTGGGCTCAAATTAACGAGCCCTTGGTTGACTCGAAGGCCGGCACATTAGCCACTAGACAACCGTTCCCCTTTTATGACGATGTCGTTGATGATGTAGATGATGGCAAATAATTACAAAAATAATAATGATTATTTCGTTTTTTTTTGTGTTTTTTTTGTTGTTTTTGTTTTGTTTTGTTTTTTGTTTTATTATAAACATATTTGAATTCAGGAATGAAGCGGTTTTTTTTTACTTAGAGCCTAAAGTGCATTTTGCTTTTCTTTTATAGGCTGTGTGGAAAGACAAGTTTGGGTCCGTTTCATACTATCTAAAACTAATGGAACAGTCCGATAAGAGTCTGAAAATAGAAGTCTCTGCATCTGATTCAAAATCAACTTCCGCCACAACACGACCGCCAAGCACTGCAGCAAAACAAACGAAAGACGACTCGGCTCGTGTAAATACTACATTGTTGGAGAAATTAAAGTCTGAAATTTTAGCAAATAATTCGGAACCTTTACTCACGCTCTTTACGTCATGGAATGATAGTCCAGAAAAATATTTGGTGCATAATTTAACGTTATACAACTGGAAGGCGTTACGCCCGTTTGTGATACCGGTGATTTTTACAAACGAGAGCTCAGTCGCAGATGAATGCACAAAAAATGGTTGGGAAGCAAGACATATCAGTGTGGCAGCAGCAGACGGTATTCCTGTTTTAAAATACATGTACAAAGACGTGATGGATAATTATAATTCTACGTTTTACGCGTATAGTAACGGTGATATTTTATTTACTGATACGCTCATAAATACGTTATTTTATGTGAGAAATTCAAGTTTAGATTTAGATAAACCTGTAATGATGGTTGGCCAGAGAAGCAATGTCGATAATGTGACAGAATCCGAAGGATCTACTTGGGGTAATATCACAAAAATAGCGAAGGAGCGGGGTAAACTGTTCACCGGTTGGGCGGAGGACTACTTTATAACTCCGCGCTCATTTCCGTGGAATGATATAGCGGAAGTTGTAATAGGGCGGAGAGCATACGATAACTGGTTGGTTTATAATTCTAGAAAATCCAAACATTCTGTGATCGATAGTACAAAAACTCTTCTTGCTGTGCACCAGACGACAAAAGCTGGCAATTTTGAAGGTCATGGCCATAAAAATAGAGACTACAATCACAATTTATTAGTTAAGATGTACAAACGTATAAAATATAACGCTGGCGTTATAGAATGTGTTGAGAGATATACAGCCTACGAAAACGGTATTGTTGTTGTTAAATCCAGAGTAGTTCACAAATCATGCGCAGTTTGATAATAGGGCATATACGTTCGCACCTCACCTATCACGCGATAAAACTATTAGGCGACTCCCACCTGCAGGTAACCTGATTAATTACCAGCGGAGAGCGACAACAATAAATATGACAACTCGCTTTATATAATAATGAAGTTCTTTTTGTCAATGGAGGAATCAGTCAAGCTCCTGTGGAGGTTCCTCAAGTGTATAACATATACTTAACGCAATTTTTCCATAATTGTTATAGCATCCTAAAAATTACCCTGTTTGTCAGTCTTGAAAAATGTCACATATTTTGAAATTCCTAAATATAGTTTTAGAAGAATAGAATTTTATTCATTTTACCACAACAGTCAATTTATAAAAAAAATGTATATTTTTAAACTGAAAACGGAACGAGGTCGTAAACAGTCTTAAATACTTCGATCCCATGTTTTATGTTGCTGATACCATTGTCATGGTTGTACTGTTATTTTTTAATAATGTTATTGTATGTCGTCAGGTATTCAGTTGACATAATTTGCGCCAATATGAAGTTCATGTTTTATGTACTCAGAAATGGTGTTTTGCGGAGCAAGTTATTGTTACTGCAAGCTTTATTTTTGTTGAGCAATATAGTCAGATTTATTGCAGGGATGTTTCTTGTTAAAACTATTTAATATGGTAATTTTATAAGGTTTTTTTTTGTTCAGTTTTAGTCACAATTATGTAAGATTCCTTTTTTGTTAATCAAAAGTAAACATGTATTGAATGGTTTGTCGGTCAGTAGTTAAACCATTCAGTGGGCGTATCATTAATACATGACAGAAGGATTTCATTTGTACATTTTTTTTATATTTTACATTTTTGACTTCTTAGTCCAGTAAACATTCGTCATTAAAGCACAATTCACGGACGGGTGATTCATGTAAGGCGTCTCTCATGTAATAAAAACTCGGACATCAGGCAATAGTTTTTAACTGTTGACCGGCAAGCAATTAAACAATTGTTGCCATGAGTTTGTAAATCATAGATTATCGTTTTCAATGAGTTGAGTGCGGTCGTTTTCGGCCTGCTTGAAACTTAGTATTTTACTGTTTACTTATCTTTTCCTAAATTATTTTATCAATGTCACTGGAACAATCTTATCAAATATTTTTAACTTGGCTAAGTATGTATAAACTGAATATGCACAGCTGCATGTCATAAAAGCCATTTGTTAGTGACAATACATTTTTATACAGTGTTCAATTAAAAATCTGAAACACATTTATTAAAACAATAAATTCACGACCCAGTTGTAAAGATTCAAGATTTTCAGGAATTCGCTTTTTGTAAGACGTTCGCAAACCATCGGGAATCCCTAGTGTTTTCTTAGCCGTGGGTGACCATTTCTTTAGCCGAGGTAACTGTGGCGACGTAATTCTATCTTTAAAAAAGGCCAAGATGCAATTTATGGACAAAGTTGTGAGAACATTTTGGTCACAAATTTTGCTTACTATGTTAAACATGTTGGAATTATTTGAATATACATATATTTGCAACAGAATGATTAAATTGCAATGATGAATAAAAGGCTATTGGCCATCATTTACAACACATAGATAGAAGTAGCATACATGTGTAGTAGGGAGTCGTAGTACACCTGTGCAGTAGGGAGTCGTAGCACACCTGTGCAGTAGGGAGTCGTAGCACACCTGTGCAGTAGGGAGTCGTAGCACACCTGTGCAGTAGGGAGTCGTAGCACACCTGTGTAGTAGGGAGTCGAATTCCAACCATGAAGATCCGAAAGATACAGCGGGTTATTTTTCATTAGCACGTGTTATGCGTGTCATTTTTATATTAATTGCTCGCATGCGGATAAAATTAGTGATTTTTGAAGTTTGTTAAAGCTTGCACTTTGTAAAAAGGAATTTTATCAACTTTGAATGAGTACAGTATAAATTTAAATACTATGTTGCCAATGGAGACGGGGTCTGGGTTCAAGGTCATAAACTGAGTGTGAAGATCAATCTTAAAACTGGTTGCTTCTGATGCTGGTCTTCTCTGATGAATGTGTACAAAAATGTCAAAGACAGGTTATCAATTTAAATGTTTTTTCATTATACATGGGACCAAAATATTTTGTTTATAGAGAGCCCATACTTCCTGTATACAAACTAAGTCTTGTCAAATATTCTTTTAAATGGATATGCCTAAAATTTCATTTTTTTACAGAGGTAGACAGCAGTTAATATTAGATATCGAAAATGATAACTCAGTATTATTAAGTTAATGTGTATCATATAAAATACAGCTATATTCATTCGACTTTGCATCAAATTTGAATAGCGTTACTGACAGTTTTGAGAGATGTGTTTTACATATCTTATGTATCAAAACAGTGTTTTTATAGATAAAAAGTGTTTAAAATGTACAGCATTATTTTGTTTTTCTTTTTATTGCATTTACTATTTAATGAAAGCAATGTTTTCCAATTTCTAAAAAAATTTACATAAATCTGCAGCTTTAATCTTGTTATACCAGAAATATTTTATATCTGAGTGGTTAAATTGATTGATGTTTTATTGTATATTAGATCTATATAATACAGAGAATGGAGGTCTTTCAATACGACAAATAAAGTTTTATTAATTGTATACTGTGTATTTGTATTGTTATAAATGATCTGGAGCGATGTTCATCGAAGCAGGAGCATAGGAAAAATCGGAATTTGATTGAGAAGGGACAGAATAATTTACTGTTGTTCTTTTGGCATAATGTCGGGAACAATGTTTGGGGCTTGGAAAGAGGAGGGGCGTTTACAAAGTTTTAGAATGGGAAGGAAAAAGTGCATTTACAGTGGTTTTGACCCGTGCTCGGAAGCATTTATGTTTTGGACTCAGAAGATGGAGATTTAGGGCGGGGAAGGAGGGGCGTTTATATTTTTGGGATTGGGAAATCAGAGAAGCATTTTAAGTGTTTTGGACCAATGTTTGGGAGCGTTTATGTTTAGGACTGAGAAGGCGGAAGATGTTTAAAATGTTTCAGAGCAGGGAAGGAGGAGGTGCATTTACAGTGTTTTGTTTACGTTTTTGGCACCGTCTTTGAGGCTGGGAAGGAGGAGAGGCGTCTGCAATGTTTTGGACTGGGAAGGAGGAGAAGTATTTACAGTGTTAACGTGCAATATTCAGGACCAATTTAACGTATTGTGCAAACTGTTTGAGGCTCGGAAGGAGGGGCGATTACAGTGTTTGGTACTGGGAAGGAAATATCGAAGTTTTGTTTACGTTTTGTACACAATCCTTATGGCTGGGAGGGGAAAGCAGAATTTACAGTGTTTTGTTACGTTTTAGGCACAATATTTGGGACTGGGCAGAAGAGGAGCGTTTGCAGTGTTTTGTTACGTTTTGTGCACAATTTTTGTGGCTGAGGAGGGGCGTTTACAATGATTTGGTGGTTGAATGTATAATGTTTTGGGCAAAATATTTGGGGCTGAGGAAAAGGAATGCAGGAGTGATTATCAAGTTTGGGGTTAGAAAGGTAAGATGTGTTTATATGCAGTTTCGGGTTGGAAGAGGAAATGTGTTTTATGAAGTTTTGGGTTAGGAATGAGAATATGTAGGGTTAAGAAGGGCTTTGGGATTAGGAGGGAGAAAAAGCATTTGCAAGTTTTGGGTTTGGAGTGTGGAGAAGTTCACTTTGTTTGGGTATAGGAGGGAAGAGGAGCGTTTACGATGTTTAGGACTGGGAAGAAAGAGATGCGTTTACAAATATCAGGGATGGGAAGGAAGAGGGACCTTATAAAGTTTGGTTCTGGGAACAAAGAGGAGCATTTACAAAGTTTGGAGTTGCAACGGAAGAGAATGTACGAAGTTTGCTTGTAGATACTATGTCTGTGGTGAGGAAGCATTAAAATGTGCCGCTTCTTCGCCCCTAGGACGGTCAGACCCACAACATGAAAATTTTGAATGTATATCTTTGATCGTGCGCCCAGTGCAGATATTGATTTTTTTTATAAATTAATACATGACCGGACACCGCAACATATAGCTCACAAACTGCGACAAACAGAGACCAAACTCGATAAAAATTATGGTTATATCTGTTTAAACACTCATTGGACATTTATTGATATCATGAAGTAGGTTGGAAAATCTAGATAATAATCCCCCACTTGAAGTATTTTTAAGGATTGTGTTGTGTAATACTATCAGAGCGTGTTGGTAAATTAGGGACTTGCATTTCAGCAGGATTTAAGCAAAGCAATTATTCATATCTGATATCACAGCAGAGTTCAAGTGTTTCACAAATAGTAATTGCGCAATAACATGTACGGAATTTAATAAAGATTACCCTAAGATAAACATTCGTACTGATCTGTAACAGGATGTAACATTTTAGATAAAGTGACAGTGAGCTTTACACACATATCGGTTGCTATTGACACCTCAACACATTGTGTGCTGTTATCAGTAAAAAACAAAACATTTATCAGCAAAATGTCTTACCCAGGGCGTCAAGTGATATTATGAGTCAAAAATATAGGTAAGATCCAGAAATATAGGTATCTGGGGCCAGAAATATAGAATATTATAGGTTCCCTAAAATAAAGAAAACAAGTCAGATTTATACATAAAAACTTCAGGAAATGGAAAAATGGAATATTCCAAATTTCAAAACAGTAGGACTTCAACCAGCTATTTAAAGCTTTCCAAAAGATGGGCTGAGCAGGGTCACTACACCTGGAAGGAATACAAATTCCAAAGTCCTAAAAGTAAACATATTATTAATAATCTCGAATATTATAGAAAACACCCTTTTCAAAGATTTTTAACAAATTTTGTATTCTATGATTACCCAAAATTCGAAATTATAGGTATTTGTAGGTATTTTAGCCAAATATAGGATTTTATAGGGTATTATAGGTAAATACCTGAAATATAGGAAAATATAGGTAAGGGGCATATAAGTATTTTACTTATGGTGATTTCTCAGATAGATGATCAACTCCCAAGGCTGCAGTCAGTGGTTGCTGAGGAATACTCCGGATAAAATATGGTACTACTGTATACCAATGTTAAAAAATCAAAGGGCAATAACTCAGTGAAAAATTACCTGACCTGAACATTTATTTATTCATTTATTTATTTATCTATTGTTGGGTTAACGTCACAGCGACACAATTATAAGTCACTTTCCAGCTTTGATGGAGAAGGAAGATCCCAGGTGCCCCTCCGTGCATTATTTCATCATGCGCGGGCACCTGGGTAGAACCACCGACCTTCCGTAAGCCAGCTGAATGGCTTCCTCACACGAAGAATACAAGTGAGACTCAAACCCACATTGATGAGGGGCAAGTGATTTGAAGTCATCGACTTTAACCACTCGGTCACACAGGTTCCCTGACCAAAACATGAAGACAATATGCACAGCCCTTCTTATGAGTGAAGTTTTCTATGAAGTTATTAACTTTTAATGTATTCTAGCCAGCGGTTGCTTAGGAATACTCAGGACAAGAAATGGTATAAGTGGTTGCAAACAAAAATTGTACTTCAGTATACTACTGTTGAATAATCAAAGGGAAATAACTCAATGAAAAACCTTCAGAACGGAAAATGAAGACAGCATGCGCATCACCTTTTGACAGTAAAGTTTCCTAACAAGTTTCGCTAAATTCCAACCAGTCAAAATTGTAGGACAGAAGAACAAAGCGGCAACTATATGCTTCGGTGAGCATAACAATCTACATTTAATTAATGCCAGTTTTCGAACCAACAGTGGTGAGGGGCAAGTCATTCAAAGTTCAAGACTTTAGAGGTCAGTTAAACTGAACAATTAAGAACATATGGTGACTGAAAATATTGTTATACGGATGAGCCCAGGTGTTGCTTTGAACATTGCTCAATGTAAAGCCAGAACCTCTTGCTAGAACCACCTTTATTTTATAAAGCAAGACGGCTGTTTTGATTTCTACAATTAGCCCTAGTTCTTTCTATTGAGATTGAAGCCAGCCTTTTAATCACTGTGCCACTGAAGTCTGCACAAAGCTAGCTTACAATCTACACATGCATTACATGAACAATACATAATATAAAAACAAAACGCTAAATATAGATGGTATACCAGTTTTTATTCTTCCAATAATGATATAAACCCATAGACACAAGATAGATAGTCTTTTGACCTAGTTTACTGACGTCAGACACGTGTTCTTACTATAACTGGCAAAGCGGTGAAGTCTGTCTAAGTATTACATCTAGTCTGGATTGCAACTACCTGAATGAATTTTCACTTCCTTGTATCTTTTTTCAAGTGCGATAGTATGAAGAAATCTAGTTTAACCCTCTTTATTGAATTCAGGACTTTATGTAGGAATATTTATTTTATCTATTCATGGAACAATATATAGAGCACAGTTTATGTCCTTATGCTCCTTTGAGGTTACTGGGTTCGTGTCAAACTTGACTTCCTGCTAGCTTTTTCTATCTTCTTTACAGGAGATCATGTAAAATGACTTCCTGTTCACGTTTTTATCTCTTTTGCTGGGGTTCTTCAGGATATTTTTCTTCAACTGTCGGAAGTACACTAAATTCTGGAATCTGTAATATTGAAGCAAAAGAACTTTAATATTTTATACATTCAATATAACAGGTCTAATATGAAATAAGGCAAAGCCTCAAAGCGAGCTCAAAGAAATCGGATTTAGCTAAAAATATTATGCATCATTTATTTGTCACAAAGAAACTATTCACTACTCAAAAGATTTCGCGAGAAACTATTCACTTGAAAAAAAGTCTACATTTAGTGTCACCATACCTGTAACAGTGAATATCATACGTTGCAAATTTTATGGGAAGACGGTGTCACGGTGACGTCATTACCGCGATCCCGTGGCCTTCTGCTTATTAATGACATTTTTTCCATTTTCTGGCCGATGCTTGATCTTTTAAATGAAAGTAATATTTTTTTTTTCAAACAACTGGAAATCTTTCTTGCTTTATTGTTGAGTGATGAATATTTTTTAGCAATTGAATGAAGTTCTATATTCACTGCGGAAAGAAGTATCTCCTGTGAGCACCGGTCCGCTAGGATGCGCTTTTTCAGAACTTCCGACGAAACTTTTCAAATCCATCACCAAGTGTGAAAGTATACTTGCGTTACCGTAAAGCTCGATTCTCGAGCTCGCTGCTATATGAGATCTTGGTCATCAGGAAAGCCAAACATTCAAACAAACTTTCTATCTGATGATCCAACAAGTAAATTCTGGAGAAGTATGCACACAGTTGTGTGACACATGCACGGACAGACATGACATTGTCAAAAACAATACTGATTCATCTGATTTTGACTCTAAACACGAAAAAAAAAAGTTTATTTAATTAAATGAAAATTCAAATGGTCATTGATTCGTGATTTTTCAATTAGTTTCAATGGATTATTAGTATATACTCAAAACAAAGTATAAAATATAAATAAATTTGTTGGACTTACCACAGGCTCCACAAGTTTAATCTGTAGTTTTAAATGTTGAACATTTGACCTGTCTATCCTGATCTGTATCATAACACGGTCAAACACATATAGAGTCACTGACTCACAGCATTGGGTATTCTCCTACAATAAAAATTAATTTGTTATAGAGAGATATAAACATTTAAACATTTAAAATGGATCAAAACAAGAGCTGATTGTAGAACAAACGTTCTCCAGTCATTGTTGTTTAAAACCATTTAAATCTGAGGTCATGATGACCTTGACCTTTGGCCTTAAAAATGAAATGATTAATCTAAAGGCTTCAGACAATCATCCCAAGTGTAACCATTGTAGGCCCCAGAACTTCCTTGTTACTGTCTGGAAACAAAATGACCGACACACTGACCAATAATAGCAAAACATTTGCCCTATTTTCTTCAAATGGGTCATAATAATAAAATAACAAAAGGGCTAAGATGGCCCTAAGTCGCTCACCTGAGTAACATACCATAACAGTTTAAACATGTTTGACCGAGTGATTTCATGAAGACAAATATTCTGACTAATTTTCATTAAGATTGAACCAAAAATGCGGCCTCTTGAGTGTAAACTTTTTATCTATAAAACACTGACTGTTTTGATACACAAGATATGTAAAAATATCTCTTTCATTTGACCTAGTGACCTATTTTGACCCATCATCACCAACGTTCGTACTTGTCCAAGATTTCAACAAAAAGACAAACAGACATTTTGTCAAAGTTTTGGGAATACTGGAGCAAAAATATGGCCTCTAGAGAGTATACAAGCTTTTCCTTGGTTTTGAGCTAGTGACCTAGTTTTTGATCTCGCGTGACCAAGATTTAAAATCATCCAATACATCATGATAACAAACATTCTGACCAAGTTTTATGAAGATAGAATAACAAATGTTGCCTCTCGAGTGTAAACAAGCTTATTTTTGATTGACATGGTGACCTAGTTTTTGACCCCACACGACCCAGATAAAAAATCATCCGATATTTCATGTAGAACAACATTCTGACCAAGTTTCATGCCTATCAAATGAACAAGACTGTTAACAAGCTTTTCCTTTGATTTGACCGGGTGACCTAGTTTTTGACCCCATATGACCCAGTTTCCAACTATCCTAGGAGTCATCAAGATAAACATTCTGACCAAGTTTCTTGAAGATAGGGTTATAAATGTGGCCTCAAGAGTGTTAAGAAGCTTTCCCTTTGACTTGCCCGGGTGACCTAGTTTTTGACACCAAATGATCCAGTTTCAAACTTGACCTAGATATCATCAAGATAAAAAATCTGATCAAGTTTCACGAAGATAGGTTAATAAATGTGGCCCCAATCTGTTAACAAGCTTTTCCTTTGATTTGATCTGGTGACCTAGTTTTTGACCGGACATGACCCAGTTTCGATGCAAGCCTAGAGGTCATCAAGATAATCATTCTTTGCAAGTTTGTATCAAATCAAAGCATTAATGAAACCTCTATATGGCTGAAAGGGCCATAATAGAAATAGTTGCATGTTTTAGGGGCAGTAACTCTAGAACCCATGATGGAATCTAGTCGGTTTTCGAAAGGAACCGAGATCTTATTGTGACTTAAGTTGTGTGTTAGTGTTGTTAAAATTAGATATAAAATTTCACTTTTATTATGTCCACAAGGTAAAATTAACAAATTTCGGCCCTTTCAGGGGTCAATCAGGGACCGTAACTCCGTAGCCTATGATTGGATCTGACAGATTCATCATGGAATCCAAGATTTATTGTTGTTGAAGATATTTTGCATGTTTGTATCAAATCAAACCATAAATGAAGTTTCTATATGTGTGCAAGAGGCTAAATAGGAAATTTTGGCCCTTTAAGTGGCCGTAACTCTTGAACCCACGATGGGATCTGACCAGTTTTCGAAAGAAAATGAGATATTATACCAGTACAAATTTTGTGAAAATTGATTGCAAAATGTGGTCTCTGTCGTGTTCACAAGCTAAAATTAGCAACTTTTGGCCATTTAAAGGGCCATTACTCTGGAACCCATGATTGGATATGGCAATGTTTTTTTAAAGGAAACGTGATATCATGCAAATACAACTTGTGTGCAAGTTTGATGAGTTGTGTGCAAGTTTGATTAAAGTTACATCAGAACTTTAAGAAATCCACACGTTTTTTTTTATTTCTTGGTACACTTTGAAGTTAAATGGAAACAAGAAGTCATTACCCTATTACACTTATAATTATACTATTGTATTGTTTATAAAGTCACGAATACCTATATATGTGATAATAAATTGTCATGCTTTGGAAAATATAATTTATTTTGCCTCTAAAGTAAAAAAAATTAAAAAAAAATTTGGGTGATTTTCTCTATCGTTCAATGTAAGTGAGGGTGATACTTTTTAAACACAGGGAAGCAAGAAAAATGTTTAAGTTAGAATAAATATCTTTTACATCAAATTTAAAGAGAAGAAACTGATGTATACTGTCATATCTGATAAAATATTCACAAACCAAAACACATATTTGAAATTAATCATTGAAAATAAATTTCCTATATAATCTATTGCTCAATGTAATATCAGCAGGGAAACCAATATTGATTATCGGAGTTTCAAGGGGAGCAACCTACTACGATAAGCCAGTCAAATATAATAAAAGCTGGGAACAGAATACGCTATTGAACATCAGCGAGACGAAATCAGTTTATATGGGATGGATTTTCGTGTTTGTCTTTTTTATGAAATAAATCTCGTGTTCATTTCATTTCTGAAAAGAGTTTACATATCCGTGCCAGGAATACATGTATGTTTTGTTTAGTTCTGATTATTTTCAACAATTTAAAATAAGATCATCTATAGCAAATAAAGATTTAAAGTGAATACTTAGTACTTAACCTTCTTGCTACTGGAGAGTCATTTTGTTCGACAGTTTTAGGTACTTTGGTTTTGGACTACAGTTAAAATTACCCGAGAACCGTTGTAAATATCTTGAATTGATCTGGTTAACTCGAGCTAGATATAAAAAGTTAATCCAACTTCTATACCTCATACTAAATGTGTTCTCTTTATTTTTGTGGTTTCACACGTCGACGTCGCTTTTTTGCGTAAGTGTTATTTTTTTCTTGTTTTGCGATTTTGTCGGTTATTTTGAAATAGATTTGTCATTTTACACTAATAGCATTAAATTTTTCTGTTGAAATTATATACTTGGTGTAATGCATTTTATTGAAATAAAATGATATTTATTTATTTATTTATTTATTTATATTATATACTTGATGTAATGCATTTTATTGAAATAAAATGATATTTATTTATTTATTTATTTATTTATTTATTTATTTATTTATAAGCAGAATTATTAAATTAACAAATAATCAAGACCTTCGAGTGGTTTATCGTCTAGTTTACAACGGTTCAGAGTTCAGATGCGTAGGGATTGAACCACGAGGGCGTTAGCCCGAGTGGTTAAATACTGAAACATATATCCGATGAACCGTGGTGAATTAGATGATAAATCACAAGAAGGCATTGATTATTTTCATTCTGACATGCACATTGACATATTTTAATAAATATCATGCTGGACTTTATTTACCCGAGGAGTAATTTATCGGACGTCATGCGCCAATTTGACGTCATAATTGTCGTAATAATGTTTCTTACCGGTCAACTGTTGTTTATCGCAGATTATAGAAAGCTTGATTTCCTTCTCTGTTTAACTGGAAATCAAATCGAGCCATGTTAGAATATGTAATAAATATCATAACTTTAATTATTTTTCGTAAAACATAAAGAAAATGTGTCATCCATACAGGTACCGAATCGCCTCGCCGGACCCAAACATTGACAATGACAATGTCTTCATTACTACCTGTCGAACGAAAGTCACTCTTAATTGCTAACGTGTATATATATTTTTACGATTTTTTTGTAGGTCAGACATTATTTTCGTTATTGTTAAAATATTATATGAGCGTAAGAAGAATATATGTCAGGCGTTTTTTTTTATCAAAACGATGTCGAAGACGAAAACTAGGTCATTCTAAGGTGCAAAGCATATGAGCAACTCAGAAGTCAGTTGATTTAACGATACTATTATATCGATCCTTCCGCTATTGTTACAATTCAAAACTTGACTCATCATAAAACCAAATAATAGTCGAAATGAACTCTCTGCACATTTGCGAGGTTACTAGTGAGTAGAATGAGAAAATGTTCTTTAGGTTGAATTACGTATCTCGCTTGCTCTTTAATTTTGTTCATTCTCTATTTGTATGATGAGAATTATAAGAATTAGGTCACTTCTTCTTCTTTTTCAGTTGAGCACATAAGATTAGATAAGATAAAGATAAGATCAGATAAGTTTTGTTTAAAGTCGGCAATATTACAACATAAGCTCTGAAGAGCTTTTGAAACCGACTGTAAAAAAAATGACGAAAAACATTAAGAACATGTTATTAAAAGAAAGGTATGAGGGGAACATTTGGAAAGGGCCACCATTAAAAAACAATAAATGAAAAGAACATTAATCAACATATTAATAATGACTCTCTGCATTAACACAAAGCAAACAAAAACAAATCCGCAAATAAATGAGAAAAAAAAAAAACAATAACAAGAAAAAAAGTGCACAAATAAATAAGGAAGGGCATAACGACAAAAATCTACACTGAATATTGGCAGCAACCCCTGTGCTGTGTCTCTCCTTACGAACATGCAACACACTTAAATTACTATCAGTTCTCGTCCACGAGGACATCAACTGTTTGAACTGATTGTTCAAAACTTGTAGCAGTTCTGTAATCAACTGATAAAGAGTTCCAAAGCACGGGGGCAGCATACCTAAGGGAATTTTTACCATAGGTTGTTGTGTTTACTATTGGAGCCGGTAAAATATTTGAACATATGAAGTTGAAAGATGAATTCCTTTTTATAACAAGATTTGAAAGTACAACTGGAGAAATTTCATTGAAGATTCTACATGTTTCCATTGCCATTACTCTCAATCTTCTGATTTGTAAAGTTGGTAAGATTGTTTTTGTTAGAAGATCTTTATAACAGGAAAAGTATTCATTATATACAAAAGATGATAGGTAAGGGTAGATTTCTCGGAAGCACAGAACACCAAAACAATATAACCTCAGAGCCACGCATTTGCAAAGTAGGCCCACAACAAAAAGAAGCTGTAATGGAAAAATATTGCAGACGGGTTGCTGCACAGATCAATCTTTATTCTCTTTCTTGTATATCTCTTTTGCTGAAAATACTTCAATACATTAGCAAATATAATATTTTTTTTCACATGAGAGCCATAAAAGTGTCAGTTTTATTTGCATGCGTGAGCATGAGAATTTTATTACAAAATTGTATGTGTATTCAATTATATACCTAAATTCTTTTTCTTCTTCGTCCTACACTGTCAGACCAGTAGCCTCAATGAAACTTGGGGTTTTCCACAGATCCTCAGTGCCTCCGGATTGAGGTATCTATCGGCCAAGTCGCAGCTCGCTCCTAGCCATGCCTTTTACACTTTTGGAGTACATGCTCCATAGTCTGATCTTCCTGTATTCGTTAAATAAACTTTCACACATAACATATTTGTGTTCCGGGTATAGACATGGTATTACGTTGTTTCCATAACAGCGTATATATACATCTAGTTTCTTTTATTCCGAATCGAATGCGCTAATGAACACCAGACAAAAGCAGTTTATATGGGATGGGTTTTCGCAAACATTTTATCATAAATCGTTCTTCATGTCATGAAAACATGTATGCTTCGTTAAATTCTGATTATTTTCAACACTACAAAATAAGAATATCTATAGCAAAGAAAGATTCAAAATGATTACTTAGTATTGGACATTTTTGGTGCTAATAGGAGATAACGGTTCAACAATTTTAGCTCACCTGAGCCAAAGGCTCATGGTGAGTTTTTTTTGTGACCGCTCAATGTCCGTCGTGTGTCCTGTGTTGTCCATCGTCCATCCGTCAACATTTTCTGAAAACATCTTCTTCTTGAAAACCACTGAGCAGAATTACACTAAACTTCACAGGAATGATCTTTTGGCAGTTCCCTTTCAAAATTATTTAAAGAATTGAATTCCATGCAGAACTCTGGTTGCCATGGCAACCGAAAGGAAAACAAATCAATGAAAATCTTCTTCTCCAAAACCGCATGGCGTAAAGTTTTGATATTTGGCATGTGACATCATCTTATGGCCGGTCCTCTATTCAGATTTTTCAAATTGTGCCCCAGAGGTGAAAAGAAGCCCTGCCCCTGACGTTCACAAACACCATTGTAGCATTGCCTTGTGGTCCTCTCCCAAAATTGTTCAAATTATGCCCCTGGGGAGGAAAGAGGTCCTGCCCCGGGGTGTCTCAAGTTTTACATAGACTTGTATAGGAAAAAAAATATTAAAAGTCTTCTTGTCTGAAAATGCAAGGCCTAGGCTTTTGTTATTAAAGACTGATTCTGGTTTGCAAGGTATGCGGCCTATGGTCTGCGTATTGGCAGTAAGATCAATATACAAAAACTGGACGTGATAGGTTTTGCTTTGTTTATCATTAAAGCTACTGTTAGCTACTGTGTAAGTACAAAGTTTGCATGTGATTTCTCACCTTTACAGCAAACAATTCTTACTTTTAACGGTTTAGAAACCTGATTAAATTGGGACTAAGCAAAGTGATAAATACAGCACCCTATTTTATTTTTTCAATTAATCAACCCTTTATAAACAATTGTTTCTCATTATTGCTTGATTTTTATAAAAATAATAAAAAAAAAGAAAATGCATTCAGGCACTTTTTAAAAAAATGAATAATTCATGTATAAATAAACATGTGTATTTTGAACAATGATATCTGTTTATTGCTTGATTTTATCATGAAGGTCCATAGTTTTTTTTCATTTATTGAAAATGCAACTCAGCGCTTCTTTAATTTCTAATAAAATCCAGCAATATTCAATTTTTCTGTTTTTATTTTGTTACCATAATTAGTTAATAATTGAAAAAAATGCTTGTTATTTTTCTTATTGGGGTTTAAGTAATTTCATTTGTCATTAAATAAAGGTGAGAGTTTTCTAAAATGGTGAGAATTGTCTTGATGCAAGAATTATCATTTAATTAGTCAGGACATTACTCAACAAGAATGAGCAATTACAATTAGTATATTATCAATTAAAATAACTTGTGTATAATCTGAAAAAAAGCGCATTTCAATCAGTGAAATTTTATAGCACAGAAATAACCAATTATCTTTACAAAATCAATAAAATTTATGATTCCTCAAAATGGACTACATGTCAAGTCTACAGGGTTTTATGGACCCTTATCAGACTGGACCAGACTGGATCCTGTTTACTGGGGATTAAAGTGTCTGGCTTTTAAGAGGAGTCACTTATATTTATATAGGAGATTTTCTTTGCCTTTAAGTATGTTGCCTTTCCTAGTGTTAGTGTACTACATTTGTTCAAATTATGTCCTTAGGGTGAAAAGAAGGCCTGTCCTGGGGATACCAAGTTTATCAGGAAATAAAGATCTTCTTGTCTAAAACTTGAAGGCCTAGGTCTTTGATATTTGGTATGTAGCATTGCTTGGTGGATTTCTAACAATTAAGTTTGTTCAAATTATGCCCCTGGGGTGAAAAGGGGCCCCGCCGTGGGGGTCACTTGTTATAATTATGAGTTTTATAGGAAAAATACTTCAAAAATTATCAGATCATATTTCCTAGACTGTAATTTAATTATTATATTTACCTGATGACCCAAAGCGATTAGGGATCACTTGAATGTGACCTTGACCTACTGACCTACTTCCTTAAGTTTTTTAAGTTACAGCCTTGAAATTTGGATGACATGTACAGTTTTGCACACCGATATTAAAACTGTCTTTTATTTACTATGAATGTGACCTACTGATCTACCTTCTTAATATTTAAGCATCTGTTTGCCATTTGAAACATGTGGCTCATATAACTCAGGTGAGCGATCCAAGGTCATCATGACCCTCTTGTTATTACTTTTGTTTCGTGTGCTGAAAGATGAATTAAGGGGCTGAAGAATTGTAAAACTTGCCTGTAAAGGTCACTGTTTCCTCTGGATAACCATAAATAACGTATTTACTGGTTTTAGAAACCGCCCGTCATGTTTTTAGTTCGCCAATGTCTGGCGCCTGTCTGTCTGTCTGTCTGTCTGTCGTCTGTCAACATTTAGCTTGTGTATGCGACCGAGGCTGGATTTTTCAACTGATCTTCATAAAATTTTGTCAGAATGATTTCACTTTGATTAAGTCTAGGCCAAGATCGAAAATGGGTCATCTGGGGTCACAAAGTAGGTCACTAGGTCAATTCAAAGGAAAATCTTGTGTATGCGATAGAGGCTGTATTTTTCAATTGGCCTTTATGAATTTTGGTCAGAATGATTAACTTGATAAAATCTAAGTCAAGTTCGAAAATGGGTTATCTGGGATTAAAAACTAGGTCGCTAAGAAAAACATTGCGTTGTGATAGAGGCTGCATTTTTTAATTGATCTTCATGAACTTTGGTCAGAATGATTGCCTTGATGAAATCTAGGTCAAGTTTGAATATGGGTTATCTTGGATCAAAACCTGGGTCAAATCAAAGAACAACCGTGTGTGCAATAGGGGTAGCATTTTAAATAGGATCTTTATGAAATTTGATCAGAATGTTTGTCTGTATATAATCTAGGTTGACTTTGAATATGGGTCATCTAGGGTAAAAAACTAGGTCACCTTGTGTACGCAATATTGACTGCATTTTACACTGGATATTCATAGAATTTAGTCAGAATGATTGCCTTGATGAAATCTAGAGCAAGTTACAATATGTTTCATCTGTGACCAAAAACTAGGTCACTAGGTCAAATGAAAGAAAAACGTTGTGTATGCAATTGAGACTTTATTTTTCAATTTATCTTAATAAAATTAGGTCAGAATAATAGCTTGATGAAATTTAGGTCAAGTCTGAATATGGGTTGTCTGGGGTCAAAAACTATGTCGCTAGGACAAATCAAAGGAAAACGTTTTGTATGCGATAGAGGCTGTATTTTTTAAATTGAGGTGGGTGAAATTTAGTCAGAATGATTGCCTTGATCAAATCCAGGTCAAGTTCTAATGTAGGTAAACTTCGGTCAAAAAACTGGGTCACTAGGTCAAAATGAAGACAATACTTGTTTACACTTAAGAGACCACATTTTTGGTCCATTTGATCCAATCTTAATGAAAAATGGTCAGAATATTTGTTTCCATGAAATCACTAGGTCAAACATGTATACACTGTTATTGTGTGTTTCTCAGGTGAGCGACCTAGGGCCATCTTGTTTGATTTCTCAGCCAGTATTGCGGCTTTTTGGCAATTAAAATTTTTGAGCAATGATGCAAGATCAAAATAATTGTATGAAGCATGTGGCTCATGTACTTTTTGTATATATAATTTCTTGTAGCTGTTTTATACTTGTTTTCTTGCAGATTCAATCTTTTGGACCACGCCCATAGAATGAGTGAGTGCAACGACAAGGTTCCTATATGGCGGGTTGTGTTACTATTTATAGTATGCCTGTCCGTCTATTTATATCTGTACTCGAATGCCTTTGATGGAATGCAGAATTCTGCAGTGTTCCGGGTTGCTGAAGGAGATTTGCAGGTAAGATGGTTTTAGAAGTTAATCGTAACCGCTTATGACCGGAAAGCCGTTAGTGTTTTATTACATGACGTCATCCGACAGGAATAACTTTTCAAAATTAGGGACCAGTCAATAGCCAAAACTAAATGATTTGAAGTCAGTGACTTTAACCACTCGGCCACGGAACCCCTGTGCTATTGTTAAAGAAGTTTAAAAGAGCCACCACTGGCAAAAAAATCCCTAAATAGGTAAACCTAATAACAGTTTCTACTTCTAGATCACCACAGTAAAAATTAAGATTTCTAGGAACTACAGCACCTCTTTTTAAGATTAATACTTATTAGTTTTGTTTTCGCTGTATCTGCTAATAAATGTGTATGTTGTTGCAATTCTTCGACTGATTTACCAAAAATTACAATAGCATCTGCATACAATAATTTATGTTTTGTCCAAGGTTGGGGAGTAAGCTCAAGTAAGGTCGAACTTGTATTAGAAGAGGGAAAACAACACATATTGGTTTTGAATGAAAAATGGGCACTTATTCAAAATGCCAAAAATACGCACTACAACAATTATATACATAACCTAACACTTTAATAAAAATGACCCGAATAAACATAACAGTGTGGGCAAAAAACTGCCACCCACACAACTACATGTAATAAAAAATAATAGAAAAGATTGTAGAATAGGGTCTGGCCTTTCGGTTTAATACTGAAAACAAAATATACAGAGCGAGAAACACTTTGTGACTATTGATAATGACTTAGAATAATACATCAAAGTTTTTAAAACGACCCGGGCCTTGGACTATAAGCTTTTGGTTTGGCGGGGTTGGAGGAGGTGGTTTAAAATTTTAAAAATGGCGAGGGGACTGCCTACGCCAATTAAAATCAACAATAATGGTCTGTAACATCTCACGATTGCTCCGAACATACGTGATGAAACTCTTTAAGATCATTGGTTAAAAGCCATAATTATGTGGGCAGATAAAAACCCGTTTCATACCCGACAATAGTACTGTCCAATGACATAAAATATTTCATGTGTGCATAAAATTTATTTATGTATTGAACAAGGTTTGGGATGTAAGATCAAATTAGGGTCGAACTCCTCTGGGAAGAGGGAAAACAAACAAATGGTTTTGAATGAAAAATGGGCAAATTTTTTCATAATGCCATAAAAATACGCAAAAAAACCGCCAAAAGTAGAAACCGCCAAACCCAAATGAGACTGGATACACAATGAATATACTTTAAACATTGTGAACATGTAAACGTCTATATAAGGGTTTCCCACTGTGTATAGATGGTACCTTTAAAGATCGTTAATACAAAAGAAAACAAGAAAAGGGGATAAGCATACAAGAAAAAATTCTCTCTCTATTACTCTTGATTTAGCTGATTGATATATAGGCTGCATAATGTTTAAACATTACCTCTCAGATTAACTTGTTCAATTGATATCATTATTTTTCTCCCGCCACGTTGATCTTGTCTAAAGCTTTGAAAAGTCAACAAATAAAGCATATGATTGTTAATCTTTCTCCACTCACTGTCCGGGGAGGTGAAATGAAAGTGTGTCCATTGGCTGCTTAAAATCTGTCAACCATTTCAACTTACTGCCTCCAAAATTGAAAATGTCACAAAATTCAAACCACAATGGATGCAGAAAATTCAAATGAAGCCAAGAGAAAAATGACTCCAAATTTCAGGAAAAGTTGATTTAAAGAGTAGCAATAGTTGGACTGAAATAAAGACTTCAGTTTTTTTTTTGTGAGTTACTGTCTTATTTCATTGACATATGGTCAAAAGTTGTTGACATATGGTCAAAAGTTGTTGTCTCCAAGATTTTGAAAATGTACCCACATATTTTATACCAAGGGGACATGTGTCCCCTCCATTTTTTACCCCGGAAGAGTCCTGCCCCGCCAACAATTCAACATTAAATTTTGATCAAGGGTCATTTTCAACGGGGTCAATATTTTAATTACCACCGACACTTTGTATGGGCTCTGTTAACCTCAAAAGGGGAGCAAAAAAAGATGACAAAAATTCGGCCGAGTTTGGTAGTGACAAAATGCGTTGCGAGGGTACATATGATGTGTTAGGGATCATGGAATGGAACGTTTGCAGTTTTTTCTACGTCAGGGGCTGTGCTCATTTTTCCATTACGCCCAAGGAAGGGGGAGAGAGAGAGAGAGAGAGTCTCCTTAAAAATGTTGGGGGATGGGGGTTATGAGTTTCCTTTCAGAGTTAGTTTTCGTATAAAACAACAAAAATGTAGATTTCAGAGCGTGTGAAAAGGGTCTCAAACGACGCTTTCTATGCAATAACATTGTATTGTTTTGTTGTTAGCTCACCTGTCACGTAGTTTGTTCACCCTTCGTCCGTCCGTCCGTCCAAAATTTCCTTGTAAGCACGATGGAGACCACATTTTGTATTTGAATTTAATCAAACTTGCACTCAACTTGTATAGGCATAATATCTCGGTTCCTTACGAAAACTGGCCAGATCCCATCATAGGCTCCCGAGTTTGAGCCTCTTAAAGGGCCAAAATTTGCTATTTTTCTTTGGTTTGTAAACACGATAAAGACATCATTTTGCAATCAACTTTAATAAATACTTGCATACAACTTGTATTGGCATACTATCTTGGTTCCTTTCGAAAACTGGCCAGATCCCATCATGGTTTCAAGAGTTATGGACCCTTAAAGGGGCCAAAATTTGTTATTTTTGGCTTGTGAACACGATAGAACCAAATTTTGCAATCAACTTTAATCAAACTTGCGCACAACCTGTATTGGCATAATATCTCGGTTCCTTTCGAAAACTAGCCAGATCCCATCATGAGTTTCAGAGTAATGGTCCCTTAAAGGGCCAAAATTGCTAAATATCGGTTCCTTTCGGAAACTGGCCTAATCCCAGTTATGTCCCCTTAAATTTGCTATTTTGGCTTATGCAGCCATAAAGAAACTTCCGTTATGGTTTGATTTGATACAAACTTGCAAAATATCCTCAACAACAATAAATCTTGGATTCCATGATGAATCTGTCAGATCCAATCATAGGTTCTGGAGTTATTTTATATCTGATTATCTTCCCTGATTTTAATCAAAATGAATTTATATTAGTAATTACTTATAGGACTCATTTGAAATTTTATTATTGTCATTAGTTGGACTCAGACCATCAGGGTAGATAACTATGGACTGAAGTATTTAAAATTACCTCCCTTCATTTAAAATTAAAATGGATATATCTCCGTAACTAATGAAGATACTGATCTGAACTTTCATTTATGCCATCGGACAGACTTGGACCATCGGTGAAAATACTTATTGATTGAATTTATAACAAATTACCTCCCTTTATCTTTTATGTAAATGATTATACCTAGCAGCCTCTAATGAGATTGGTTGAAACGTTGTTTATGTCTTCTATGGTAAGAAATTTTTAATTTTACTTACTTTCAATTTGTTGTTGTTTAAAAGGGTTGTACTCTATATCTTCTACATGCATATCAATGCTTGATTACCTCCCCTGATTTTATTAAAATGGATTTATGTCAGTAGGTATTTATAGGACACATTTGAAATTTCATTATTGTCATTAGTTGGACCTAGACAATCAGGATAGATAACTATGGACTGAATAATGTCAGATTACATCCCTTCGCTTCAAATTAAAATGATTGTATCTCAGTAATCAATGAAAGATAAATGATTTTGAAATGTCATTTTGCCATCAGATGGTCTCGGACCAATCAGTGTAGATAAATTTTGAAATAATTTATGACAAATTTACCTCCCTTAATTTATGTTTAATAAATATACCTCCGAATGTGATAAAGATTGGTTTTTAAATGTTATTGAAGTATTCCAGGGGAAGAAATAGTTCATGTTTGTAACTAAAATGCAGCATTTGAGCCTAGGACCCTCAAACTGGTATGGAGACTGGTCCTGACTAGTACAGACTCATAGGTCAAAAGGGATTGTTACCAGAAAATATTATTTTGATGGTATTTAAATTTTGTATGCCTATGTGATCTATGTCAGAACTTGATCTAATCATTAAGAGTAAAGATATTCAGGTGAGCGATATAGAGCCATCAAAGGCCCCTGTTTTAATTTTTAAATTGACCGGAGGGATAGTTCATCGAGTTTCTTTAAAGCACGAAAATGTTGAATTCTGTAAAACGAAGTAAAAATGTGAGAATGACACGAGGGTCCTCCACCTAAATATTTTTTAAAACATTCCACATAAACATGGGACAGGGTGAGCTTTTGTGATCGGATTTCGTCTGGCGTCCGTCCGTCCATCCGTCGTCCGCTCACAATTTTCATGAACACGAATAGAGACCACATTTCACCATCAATTTTAATCAAACTTTCACACAACTTGTATTGGCATAATATCTCGGATCCTTTCGAAATCTGGCCATATCCCATCATGGGTTCAAGAGTTATTATTTGGGCCCTTAAAGAGTCAAAATTTGCTAATTTTAGTTTATGAACACAATAGAGACCACATTTTGTAATCAATTTTAATCAAACTTGCACACAACTTGTATTGGTTATCGCGGTTCCTTTCGAAAACTGGCTAGATCCCTAATGGGTTCCAGAGTTATAGTCCCTTAAAGGGCTAAAATTTCCTATTTTTGGCTTGTGAACACAATAGAGACCACATTTTGCAATCAACTTTAATCAAACTTACACACAACTTGTACTGGCATAATTTCTCAGTTCCATATGAAAACTAGCCAGATCCCATTAATGGTTTCAGAGTTATAGCCCCTTAAACGTCCAAAATTTGCTATTTTGGCTTTTATTAGCCATATGGAGACTTCATTTATGGTTTGATTTGATACAAACTTGCACAGAATGATTGTCTTGATGATTTTTAGGCCTGGGTCGAAACTGGGTCATTTTGGGTCAAAATCTAGGTTATCGGGTCGTATCAAAGGAAAAGCTTATTAACAACCTAGAGGTCACATTTATGACCCTATCATCATGAAACTTAGTCAGAATATTTCTCTTGATGATTTCTAGGCCAAATTCGAAACTGGGTCATATGGGGTCAAAAACTAGGTCACTCGGTCAAATGAAGGGAAAAGCTTGTTAACACTTGTTTATTGGACGTGCATGAAACTTGGTCAGAATGTTTGTGTGCATGAAATATCGAAAGAAATTTTACCTGGGTCATGTAGGGTCAAAAACTAAGTCACCAGGTCAAATCAAAGAATAATCTTGTTTACACTCAAGAGGCCACATTTTTGGACCAGGTAATGAAAATTGGTCAGAATATCTGTCTCCAAGAGATCACTAGGTAAAACATGTTTACACTGTTATTGTGTGTTACTCATGTAACCGACTTAGGGCCATCTTGGCCCTCTTGTTAATCATTCATTAGATTATTATTTATACCGCTGTGCGTTGGATGTGTACATATCCAACGCATTTTGGTACTACATTTTTGTAAACTACCAAATTGCGTCAGGTGTAACGCATTTTGGTAGTGACTACCAAAACTCGGCCGAATTGTGGTAGTCACTGCCAAAATACGTTGCTACCATTTTGAAGTGCAACAAGGTTCAAACTAATCAACCAGAAAAATTCCCGGCGTGCGCAAATCAATCTTCGGAGTCAATACGGCAAGAGCCGATAAAATGTTGCCATTTCATATTTTTTCGGATACGCGAACGTGCAGGATATTATTCCTTATTTCCGCATTTAATGTTTCAAAATTTAGAGCTTAACAACGTTCGCACAATTAAGCTGTGAAGGTACTGTTTGCAGTTATAAATCACGTAGATATACGTGCAGGGAGCAATTTAACTTTTTTTCCGGACAAAGTTTAGCGGACGGTTATGATAACGCACGTAGCTCTCTGCATGTACATGCACATGTAAAAGTATGAAATGTCAACATATCTAATGATTCTTTATTGTACGTTTTTTTCGACGCTATATTGGTTACAATGCAAAGTAGATGGCCTCTGAATAAAAAATCAGGTTACCGGATATTACATATCCTGCACAATAATGCAGTGGGCCGTTTTAAAGTCGATTTAAAGAGAAACCACGAAAGGTAGCAGGGTACACTTAGATTCGAAAATTTTGGGCACGGACAGTCTTACATGTAGCGAGTCGCAATATTGCACTTCCCTTCTTCTATTACGAGCAGAATCAGGGTGGCCATTTTATAAATTGCGTGCAAGTTTCGTGCTTGTAATTAATGTGCGCACGTATTAGTTTAAAAAAGAACCCCCAAAAAAACATACACACACGTATAACTGATTACGTGCGCACGTAATAGCTAATACGTGCGCACGTACTAGTTTAACAAACATCTGCGTACGTATTCGTATAGAAAACATTAAAATAAAAAACATCTATGTCACCTCTGTGCCACCGTACTTTATACATGTGTACAGTACGTGTTCATAACGGAACAGATCTTTAGGATTTGAGCTGGTGAAAATGTACTGTTTTTTCTACGATTTGCTTTTATATATTCTTTTTTGCGGTTATTATGTTAATTTACAGCATGAAGGTGCCGATGTCTCTAGACTAACAGGGAATGAAGTACACAATAACTCACAAAAGGCTAATGACAGATTTAAATAGTTTTTTGGTACACATGTTTAACATCATAACATCATAAATTACAGGTCCTTTATAGCATTTTGAAAACAAAGTAAATATCCTGACACTGATACTTTTGCAATGTTTTACAACCAAAAATATATAAGTAGCAGTATTTCACAAATTTTCCAACTTAAAATCTGCCAGGTCATGGTTTCCGGACACTTGATAGCATTTTGAAAATAAAGTAAATATCTTTACACTGAAACATTATCCATTCAATATTTAAAACCAGAAAATATATTAAATAGCACAGAGATTGATTCAGAATTTTTATGAGAGTAACACTTAGGCACATTCCTTGTAATAATGAAATAAATAGACCTTTCATGTTTTCCGACAATGAATCAAAGGGTTCACTTTATACGAGTATACACTACGAGTTCTAAACATAACACAACAAACCTGAAGATGAGACTAAAAGATATAGCATGCGCGGAAACTACTAAAGATTTAAATTTAAAACAAAATATCATTAATTAGAAAAAAGTAACAAATATTATTGTGGGACTATTATGGGTTTATTCATTTCTAATATATAGCTTAAAAGTCATTCAAACTTGTTCTAGATTAAACTGCCTTTTCTGTCGTTTTCAAAGTGTTTTGAAAAGACACCTCTAAAAGTGTGAATACACAGACAGATTCTCACATTCATGAATATGCTGTAAATATACTCTTTTTTTTTTACATATGAGCGTTTTGTGGCCAAAGGTAAAAGTATTATGGACATATAACGGATAAAGTAATTCACCATGATGTAACAACTCCGACATTCCAGTACATTTTATGAACATTTAAGGTAGTTATGCCCGTTCGACCAAGAAAAAAAAATTACAATGTAGAAATTGATTAAACCCTATTTTATGTAGATCATCATGAACCTGCTCATCCGTGCCATACTTTGGTTCATGGTATTGGGCATACTTTGGCCTTGCTTACAAAAGTATCATATATATACTTGGGGGTGTGCTCAGTTCAAGGTAGTTGGAATACTTTGACCTTGCATACATGTAGTAATGAAATCTATGGAAGCATAGATTGCAAGCAATCAATATAGTAGCCGACTTGGTTTGAGTTTGTTGACGATAGGTAATGAAATGTGCAACACCCCTCAAAGCCATACTCCCGCAACCGGTAAGGTGTGCTCAAGTGGAGTTTGGTACATGGTACGGCGCATTCTTTGGTCCTTCTTGCAAAAGTAACAGAAAGTTTAGTAGTCTGTAAGATTTGACACCTTTTTCATCCATTGTATTGAGCATAATTCGGCCCTAATTAAAAATGTAGTAAACATAATACTACGGCTTGCTTAACTAGACATAGTTTGGTTCGTATTATAGGGCATTATTTGGCCCTGATTGCAAAATAATTAGACATATCTCTATGGTCTATCTTTGACATTGTACAGACTGTGGTCAATCACAACTGGGCATGCTTTTTTCTTGCATGAACATATATAATGACACAAAGCAGCTTCTTTATTGGGCATACTATTGTCATACAGGTCAGAAACTAGAGTCTGGCCAAAGCAAAACAATGGTTAGTAATGTTTATAATATTTTGAAGCATAAAACACATTCATAACAATATAACAAAACTCAATGGAGAAAGGACCTGTTGTTTTTCTCTGTTAATGGGCAAACTATCATATAGTCTAACCCTGCATTAGCAGTCACCTGTATGCAGCGATGCCCTGCAAAGAACGATCAGCTTTAGGCCAGATCTGCTGGAATTTCCTATCAAATAAACTTTATATAGCGTGACCCTGTCTAATGTGGTCAGCCATAAACTCACACTATTACGGTCACTAAAATCCACACAGCATGTTTTCATTACTTTACCGATGTAAATACCTTCTCCGAAATATAAAACAGTCTAAAACGCCAAAATTGTGTTTGAAGAAATCCTATAGAAACGCATAGTGACAGTGTTATAGATCTTTGCTCTACATAAGCATGTGTATTATCCACAGCGTGGAGCTACAGTTTGCACTATAATGAAGTAACTTCCTTTTTTTTGTTGAAAACAATCATCTGAGAAATGGAAAAAAAAGACCAGTACGATTTTATAAAGTGATGACTCATTCCAAAATGTAGGATCTTGAACGATTTAAAAAACTACTTGTTTTCTCTGCTTGAAAGACTTTTGGTTGTATAAGTGAGCTATGACAGTGATAGTATAATTTATATAAGCTGGCTTTAGCTCAGTTGTGGTGAAAGTTTCACGCTTATTCGAATCAGTCTCGACTCCGCTTCTGGAATAACCTATAATGGTGTCACATTAGAAGATAGATAGATATCTTTATTGCCTCCAAAGATTGAAGAGTACATATTTTAATATAACATTTCAATTTACAAAGCACAATTACAAAACAATAGGTACAATATAAGTTCAATGTACAAATCACAATTGCATATTAAGATGAATATTGAATATCAATTCCAATTATAATTGAGATGCTAACATATATGTATATTATATCTACATATAGTAGTAACAGAAACCTGTATACATATGTGAGGAATAATAATTGCATCAAACGATTCGTAAAATCTGCGAATTTGTTAAGTTTTAAAAGCTTATCGAAACGAAATATAAGCATTTAGTTAACAAATATAAGCAGAAGAGATGTGTTAAATGAAAAATTGTAAATCATAGTGTACAGTGAAATCAACATTTAAACATGGTTAATAACTGTTAGATATGAATATTTTTTATATACATTTTTTTTTGTTTAAGGGGAAATGGGACAGTTGCCTATATGTTCACAGGCAAAAATTTTCCTACGGGCAGAATTTCTTTAAACTTTGTGTACTGACTGAGAATCAAGTTTAAAACGGAAATATGTATTAAAAATATAGGTACCCAGGCTTATCTTGAAATATCTGCCCTTGAAAGTCAGAAAACACTAAAAATCCAATTTTCAAGGGTAGATAATTCAAGGTCAAGGCAAATGAACTGTGTATTTTAGATTTTATTTCTGTTTCAGACTTTGCAGTCAGTATACAAAGTTTAAAGAAATTCGGTCCATGGGAAAGACTAGGACTTTGCGGTATCATTTTGTCATGTTCATAGTTAAGGACATTTGCAACAGTCTCTATATTGACATGGGGCAAAAATTTTCTTACAGAAGGTTTTTCTTCTTTAAACTGTTTTTTACTGACAGAGAATCAAATCAAAAACAGAAATATGAAATAAAACAAACCATAGGAACCCAGTCTTGGTCATGAATTATCTGCCTTTGAAAATCGGAAAATACTGAAAAAATCTACTTTCAAGGGCAGATTATTCAAGATCAAGCTTAAGTACCTATGACTTTTAATACATATTTCTGTTTTAAACTTGTTTCCCAGTCAGTACACAAAGTTTTAAGAAATTCTGCCCGTAGGAAATTCTTTGCCCTATATACATATAGGCAACTGTGACATTTCCCCTTAATTCAGGAAGGAAGTATGTTTTCGCAGTGTTTTTACTTAGAGCCTAAGTGCATTTTGCTTTTCTTTTATAGGCTGTGTGGAAAGACAAGTTTGGGTCCGTTTCGTACTATCTAAAACTAATGGAACAGTCCGATAAGAGTCTGAAAATAGAAGTTTCTGCATCTGATTCAAAGTCAACTTCCGCCACATCTCGACCGCCAAGCACTGAAGCAAAACAAACGAAAGACGACTCGGCTCGTGTAAACACTACATTATTAGAGAAATTAAAGTCTGAAATTCTATCAAATAATTCAGAACCTTTACTCACACTCTTTACGTCATGGAAGGATAGCCCAGAAAAATATTTAGTCCATAATTTAACGTTTTACAACTGGAAGGCGTTACGCCCATTTGTGATACCGGTGATTTTTACAAACGAGAGTTCAGTCGCAGAAGAATGCACGAGAAATGGCTGGGAAGCAAGGCATATCAGTGTGGCAGCAGCAGACGGCATTCCTGTTTTAAAATATATGTACAAAGATGTGATGGATAATTATAATTCTACATTTTACGCGTATAGTAACGGTGATATTTTATTTACTGATACCCTCATAAATACGTTACTTTATCTGAGAAATTCAAGTTTAGATTTAGATAAACCTGTAATGATGGTTGGTCAGAGAAGCAATGTCGATAATGTGACAGAATCCGAAGGATCTACTTGGGGTAATATCACAAAAATAGCGAAGGAGCGGGGTAAACTGTTCACCAGTTGGGCGGAGGACTACTTTATAACTCCGCGCTCATTTCCATGGAATGATATAGCGGAAGTTGTAATAGGGCGGAGAGCATACGATAACTGGTTGGTTTATAATTCTAGAAAATCCAAACATACTGTGATCGATAGTACAAAAACTCTTCTTGCTGTGCACCAGACGACAAAAGCTGGCAGTTTTGAAGGTCATGGCCATAAAAATAGAGACTATAATCACAATTTACTAGTGAAGATGTACAAACGTATAAAATATAACGCTGGCGTTATAGAATGTGTTGAAAAATATACAGCCTACGAAAACGGTATTGTTGTTGTTAAATCCAGAGTAGTTCACAAAGCATGCGCAGTTTGATAATAGGGCATGTACGTTCGCACCTCACCTATCACGCGATAAAACTATTAGGCGATTCCCACCTGCATGTAACTTGATTAATTACCAGCGGAGAACGACAACAATAAATATGACTATGACGAAGGGCTATTTTGCCAAGGGCTAGCTAATACCCTTACATCAAAATATTTGTTTGGTAGATGATGGGTTCACTTTGGGAATGGCTCAACTGCAACTTACTGAAACAATAGATGTAATTATCAAAGATAATTTATTGCATATATATGTAATATCATGTCTAAATATATCGATGCATAAAGACTAAGTGCAATTGAAGCAAATCAGTATTCATACAAACAAGTAAATGGTATAGAGTAACATATACATTGACAGTTTATAATTATTTACAGAAGCTTTCTTCATGACTAATTATTTATAGAATATACTATTTAGACGAGCTGCTCAAAGTTTATGTCACAAAGATCTAGGAATGAACATCATAACAGTACTAACCTGAAACAATAGGTGTAATTATCAAAGATAATTTATTGCATATATATGTAATATCATGTCTAAAATGTTAGCGGAGGGGGTAGCATAATAGGATAACGGGACTATTGGATGTATGACGTACAGGATCATTGTTCAGTATCATTTATCTTAAAGCTGTCACTCTTTTATAAAAGGATAGCTTTAAACAAAAAATTCAATAACCAATTTTAATTCACTTTATATTTCTATTTAGCTTTTTACTCTACGACATACTCCCCCCACTTAATGAAATGTCGTCCCGACATTTAACCCTAGATCAAAATTCAAATCATATATAGTCACTACTCACTTTATATAATAATGAAGTTCTTTTTGTCAATGGAGGAATCAGTCAAGCTCCTGTGGAGGTTCCTCAAGTGTATAACATATACTTAACGCAATTTTTACATAATTGTTAGAGCATCCTAAAAATTAACCTGTTTGTCAGTCTTGAAAAATGTCACATATTTTGAAATTCCTAAATTTAATTTTAGAAGAATAGAATTTTATTCATTTTACCACAACAGTCAATTTATACAAAAAATATGTTTATTTTTAAACTGAAAACGGAACGAGGTCGTAAACAGTCTTAAATGTTTCGATCCCATGTTTTATGTTGCTGATACCATTGTTATGGTTGTACTATTATTTTGTAATAACGTTTTTGTATGTCGTCATGACTGTATTCAGTTGATATAATTTGCGCTTATATGAAGTTCTTGTTTTATATATCCTGATCTACATAAGCGATCGAACATGGCGGACTGTTGAAATTTTGGGCAGTGAGCAAAGTTTGTCTCCTTTTCTATTTTCCATGTATTTAAATGATTTAGAAGAAAGTTTCGTAAATAGTAATATAGAAGGCATCGATGTTGACATGTTTAAGCTGTTTTTAATTTTATATGCTGATGATATTGTTATTTTTGCTTATTCTAAACAAGAATTACAAGCTGGTCTAAATGTTTTCTCTGAATATTGTAATAAATGGAAGCTTACAGTGAATGCATCAAAAACGAAAATCATGATATTTAGAAAAGGTGGTGTACTTCCTAGAGATTTACAGTTCTTTTACAGAAATGATGTTATTGAGATTGTAACTGAATTTACTTATCTAGGTGTTGTTTTTACAACAGGTGGCTCGTTTAATGAAGCACAACGCACCTTGTCGGGACAGGCAATGAAAGCTATATTTAAAATGAATAAATATCTTTGTAAGTTTGTTAATATATCTGTGAAACATAGACTTGATTTGTTTTATAAACTGATAATGCCAATTCTGAATTATAGTGCTGAAGTGTGGGGTTTTACTAATAGCATGGCAATAGAAAGAGTACATATGGCATTTTGTAAAAGAGTTTTATGTGTTAAGAAATCTACTCAAAACGATTTTGTATACGGCGAATTGGGTAGAATATCTTGTCAAACAAAACGTTTTTATAGTGTTATAAAATACTGGGTAAAAATACTACACCTTGACAGTATTAAATATGTTAAAATAGTGTATAATATGTTAAAATCTGACATTGATATATATCCAAACAAGCCTAACTGGTGTTCACTTGTTAAGAATTTATTATGTACTTTAGGATTCTATGATGCCTGGTATTTCCAGACCGTTGGTGATATTGATGTGTTGTTACTACAAGTTTTAACAAAGACTTACTGATCAATTTGTTCAAAACTGGCACGCTAGATTAGAAAACTCTAGTAGGGCTCTATTTTATAGAAATGTTGCAATATTTCAGTTTCAACCTTATTTGGATACTGTTGAAGTAAGTAAATTTCGTAACTCTTTAATCAAATTAAGAATGACATCACATAGGCTACATATCGAAACTGGACGTTGGATTAAACCAATTAGCACACCTGTAGGTGATAGAAAATGTACTGTATGCAATGCTTTAGAGGATGAGTTCCACTTTGTATTAGAATGTCAAATATATAATGAACTAAGAATACAGTTGATACCGAATATGTATAGGTTACGCCCAAATATGCAAATGTTTGTATCACTATAAATACAGAAAATGTTAAAATCCAGAAAAAATTGGCAAAATATGTATATTATGCCTTCGAAAATAGACAAAACAGCTTATATGCTAATAATTAAAGTTTATGTCACATGTACATGTTTATATATTAATTTGTGTTTAAGTTAACTGTGTATTATCTGTAGTGTTGTATTTTCGTACATTGTTAAGCGTAACTTCAATATTACAGGCAATGTATATCCCGAATCTCTCTCTTTTGACATAAAATAGCAAATAATTCGGGTCTTATAAACTTAATAATTATGCTTATTGTTTATAAGTCCAGACCGATCTTATATTTCATTTCGTTAAGATCAGTCTGGACTAGTACTAGTACCCTGTACTAGAAGCTTACATGAAAATTTAATCGATGCTGAAGAAAAACTCATCAACTAGTCATGGTAATATAAAAATTGTATGTACATTCTCCATTAAAATTTGTTTATAATGAGAATATGCTATGAATGTTTGCCATGTTCATTTTATATGTTTATATGTAAATGCCTCATGGACCATATGGTCCAATGGTTTTTTTCTGAAATAAACTTAAAACTTAAAAACTTATATTCAGAATTTTTGTTTTGCGGAGCAAGTTATTGTTACTGCAAACTTTTTTTGTTGAGCAATATAGTCAGATTTATTGCAGGGATGTTTCTTGTTAAAACTATTTAATATGGTAATTTTATAAGGTTTTTGGTTCATTTTTAGTCACAATTATGTAAGATTCCTACTTTTGTTAATTAAAAGTAAACATTTATTGAATGGTTTGCCGGTCAATAGTTAAGACTACAGATCAGCAAACCATTCAGTGTGCGTATCATTAATACATGACATAAGAATTTCATTTGTACATTTTTTTTATTTTACATTTTTTGATTTCTTAGTCTAGTAAACATTCGTCATTAAAGCACAATTCACGGACGGGTGATTCATGTAAGACGTCTCTCATGTAATAAAAACTTGGACATCAGGCAATAGTTTTTAACTGTTGACCGGCAAGCCATTAAACAATTTTTGCCATTATGACGATTGAATTTGTAAATCATAGATTATCGTTTTCAATGACTGAGTTGAGTGCGGTCGTTTTCGGCCTGCTTGGAACTTAGTATTTTACTGTTTACTTATCTTTACCTAAATTATTTTATCAATGTCACTGGAACAATCTTATCAAATATATTTAACTTGGCTAAATAAACTGAATATGCACAGCTGCATGTCATAAAAGCCATTTGTTACTGACAATACATTTTCATACAGTGTTCAATTAAAATCTAAAACCAAGTTATTAAAACAATAAATTCACGACCCGGTTGTAAAGATTCAAGATTTTCAGAAATTCGCTTTTTGTAAGACGTTAGCAAACCATCGGGAATCCCTAGTGTTTTCATAGCCGTGGGTGACCATTCCTTTAGCTGAGGTAACTGTGGCGACGGAATTCTATTTTAAAAAAAGACCAACATGCAATTTATGGACAAAGTTGTGAAAACATTTTAGTCACAAATTTTGCTTACTATGTTAAAACATGTTGGAATTATTTGAATATACATATATTTGCAACAGAAGGATTAAATTGCAATAATGAATAAAAGGCTACTGGCCATCATTTACAACACATAGATAGAAGTAGCACACCTGTGTAGTAGGGAGTCGAATTCAAACAATGAAGATCTGAAAGATACAGTGGATTATTTTTCATTAGCACGTGTTATGATTAGCACGTGTTATGCGTGCCATTTTATATTAATTGCTCGCATGCAGGTAAAATTAGTGATTTTTGAAGTTTGTTAAGGCTTGCACTTGGTAAAAAGGAATTTTAAAAACGAAAACACCGGAAACACTGTTTATTTTTTCCCTTATCAAGTTTGACTGAATACAGTATATATTTGAATATTGTGTTGTCAAGGGAGACGGGTTCTGGGTTCAAGGTCATAAACTAAGTGTGAAGATCAATTTTAAAACTGGTTGCTTCTGATGCTGGTCTTCTCTGATGAAAGCGTACAAAAATGTCAAAGACAGGTTATCAATTTAAATGTTTTTACATTATACATGGGACCAAACTATTTTGTTTATAGAGAGCCCATACTTCCTGCATACAAACTAAGTCTTGTAAAATGTGCTTTTAAATGGACAGGCCTCCAGTTGAAAATGAAAATTTCATTTTTTTTACAAAAGTAGACAGCAGTTGATATTAGATATCGAAAATGATAACCCAGAATTATTAATGTGTATCATATAAAATACAGCTATATTTCTTCGACTTTGCATCAAATTTGAATAGCGTTACTGACAGTTTTGAGAGATATTTTTACATATCTGTATCAAAACAGTGTTTTTATAGATAAAAAGTGTTTAAAATGTACAGCATTATTTTGTTTTTCTTTTTATTGCATTTACTATTTAATGAAAGCATTAATTTTGTTTTTCAAATTTCTAAAATAATTGACATAAATCTGCAGACGTGCAGCTTTAATCTTGTTATACCAGAAATATTTTATATTTGAGTGGTTAAATTGATTGATGTTTTATTGTATATTAGATCTATATAATACAGAGAATGGAGGTCTTTCAATACGACAAATAAAGTTTTATTAATTGTATACTGTGTATTTGTATTGTTATAAATGATCTGCAGCGATGTTCATTGGGACAGAAGAATTTACTGCTTTTTTATTTTTTTGCTTGTTTTTGTTTTTTTTGCATAGTGTCGGGAACTTTTATGTTTTGTGCACAATGTTTTGGGCTGGGAAGGAGAAGGGGCGTTTACAAAGTTTTGGAATGGGAAGGAAAAGGTGCATTTACAGTGGTTTTGACCAATGATCGGGAGCATTTATGTTTTGGACTCAGAAGATGGAGGTTTGTGGTATTTTGATGTTGCTGCTGCAATCTATAATAGGAATGGTGATTGTTGGTAGAAAAAAAATCAAATTTAAGTTCACGTGAGACTGGTAGTTATACTTTTGATGATGGGGATCATGATGATTTATTTTATATAATCATGTTTACAACAAAAACTATTGATTGCTGTTTGTGTCTTTAAGATGAAAATGTATATTGCCAATTATGTTACCGTCATCATTATCGTCATCATTGATATCCTGAAAACCAATTTATCACCCTGACAGACAGAATCATTCAACACTCTAAAAGAAAGAAATTGTCTAAATTTCAATCATCACCATTATCATTAACAACAATACAAACACCTATAGTCCTCGTCAACAACAATAACATCAATAAACCGTTTTCTTCCAACCACAACTGTTTTTTATTTTGTTCATCAGCAATAACATCAGAAAAACTAATGATAAAAATGATGTAATGACAGATCATAATGATGATAATAATGATGATGAAAGTGTTAATGATGACTGGTGATTGTGATGATGATATTAATGATGATTATATTGGTAATGATAGCAATGATTACATGGTGTTATTGTTGTTGGTGATGGCGATGACGGTGGTGGTGGTGGTGGTGGTGATAAAGATGATAATATTTATGACAAAGGTAGTGATGATGATCTAAACGATGGTGGTGCTGCTGGTGATGATAGTGTTTGTAATGATGATTGTCGTTTGGTTGTGATGATAGCGGTGATGATAATGATAGTCGTGGTGGTGATAAAAATGAAGATGATGATAACTGTTGTAGTGGTTGTGATGATAGTGGTGATGATGGTGATGATCATGATGATGACATTCTAATCACAAGCTTTCCAGTTCAATATTGGTAATACAATATTGATGCTAATGTTACTGATGATGATGTTACTGATGACGATGTTACTGATGGTGATGTTACTGATGATGATGTTACTGACGGTGATGTTACTGACGGTGATGTTACTGATGACGATGTTACTGATGGTGATGTTACTGACGGTGATGTTACTGATGACGATGTTACTGATGGTGATGTTACTGATGATGATGTTACTGACGGTGATGTTACTGATGGTGATGTTACTGATGGTGATGTTTCTGATGATGATGTTACTGATGATGATGTTACTGATGATGATGTTACTGATGACGATGTTACTGATGATGATGTTACTGATGATGATGTTACTGATGGTGATGTTACTGACGGTGATGTTACTGATGGTGATGTTACTGATGATGATGTTACTGATGGTGATGTTACTGATGGTGATGTTACTGACGGTGATGTTACTGATGGTGATGTTACTGATGACGATGTTACTGATGGTGATGTTACTGACGGTGATGTTACTGATGGTGATGTTACTGATGATGATGTTACTGATGGTGATGTTACTGACGGTGATGTTACTGATGACGATGTTACTGATGATGATGTTACAGATGGTGATGTTAATGACGGTGATGTTACTGACGGTGATGTTACTGACGGTGATGTTACTGATGGTGATGTTACTGATGATGATGTTACTGATGGTGATGTTACTGACGGTGATGTTACTGACGGTGATGTTACTGATGATGATGTTACTGATGATGATGTTACTGATGGTGATGTTACTGATGACGATGTTACTGATGGTGATGTTACTGATGATGATGTTACTGACGGTGATGTTACTGATGGTGATGTTACTGATGGTGATGTTACTGATGACGATGTTACTGACGGTGATGTTACTGACGGTGATGTTACTGATGGTGATGTTACTGATGGTGATGTTACTGATGACGATGTTACTGATGGTGATGTTACTGATGATGATGTTACTGACGGTGATGTTACTGATGATGATGATGATGTTACTGATGGTGATGTTACTGACGGTGATGTTACTGACGGTGATGTTACTGATGATGATGTTACTGATGATGATGTTACTGATGATGATGTTACTGACGGTGATGTTACTGACGGTGATGTTACTGATGATGATGTTACTGATGATGATGTTACTGATGATGATGTTACTGACGGTGATGTTACTGACGGTGATGTTACTGATGATGATGTTACTGATGACGATGTTACTGATGATGATGTTACTGACGGTGATGTTACTGATGACGATGTTACTGATGGTGATGTTACTGATGGTGATGTTACTGACGGTGATGTTACTGATGATGATGTTACTGATGACGATGTTACTGATGATGATGTTACTGATGATGATGTTACTGACGGTGATGTTACTGATGACGATGTTACTGATGACGATGTTACTGATGACGATGTTACTGATGATGATGTTACTGATGACGATGTTACTGATGATGATGTTACAGATGATGATGTTACTGACGGTGATGTTACTGATGGTGATGTTACTGATGACGATGTTACTGATGATGATGTTACTGATGGTGATGTTACTGATGACGATGTTACTGATGATGATGTTACTGATGGTGATGTTACTGATGATGATGTTACTGACGGTGATGTTACTGATGACGATATTACTGATGGTGATGTTACTGATGATGATGTTACTGACGGTGATGTTACTGATGATGATGCTACTGATGATGATGTTACTGACGGTGATGTTACTGACGGTGAAGTTACTGATGATGATGTTACTGATGACGATGTTACTGATGATGATGTTCTGTTACTGATGATGATGTTACTTATGATGATGTTACTGATGGTGATGTTACTGACGGTGATGTTACTGACGGTGATGTTACTGATGATGATGTTACTGATGGTGATGTTACTGACGGTGATGTTACTGACGGTGATGTTACTGATGATGATGCTACTGATGATGATGTTACTGATGGTGATGTTTCTGATGATGATGTTACTGACGGTGATGTTACTGATGATGATGTTACTGATGATACCGATGGTGATGTTACTGATGATGATGATGATGTTACTGATGATGATGTTACTGATGATACTGATGGTGATGTTACTGATGGTGATGTTACTGATGATGATGATGATGATACTGATGGTTATGTTACTGATGATGATGATGATGTTACTGATGATGATGTTACTGATGGTGATGTTACTGACGGTGATGTTACTGACGGTGATGTTACTGATGATGATGTTACTGATGATGATGTTACTGATGGTGATGTTACTGATGATGATGTTACTGATGGTGATGTTACTGATGATGATGTTACTGATGATAATGATGATTTAAAAATTAAAACCTAATATACAGTTATAACAGTTAATTGAAGCTCCACTTCACAATACATATTTTAATTGCACTTCCATTATCACAAACATAAATAATCTTCATCAATAACAACAATATAATTCATCATCATTATCATATACATGACATTTTATTTCACTGACAACATTGTAATGAAAATATCAACATCGCTATCAAAATCATCCTCCAAAACATCCTGTCACCGAAATCACCATCAGCATCATCACCAGCAGCAGCAATAAAAAATAAAAATATAATCATCATAAAAAGGGGCATAACTTCATGTCATTCTTTTGCTTCCCTTTCTCAGTTCATAAACATGATAACATCATCATCATCATGCTATTAACATCACCAGCTGTATTTTCATCATCAGCATTATTAAAACCATTGACAAATTAACATCAGCATACTTCTCATAAACATGATCATCAGATAATGCTACAGAAACTATCATCATCATCATTATCATCATTATCATCATCATTAGCTGCGCAATGTCGAACATTCTCTTTCCATCACTTTCCTCTTTATGACCTTCATTATGTTATCAACATACCTGATATGAAAAAATAATGGCCCTATGTCATCTTTAAACTATGAAATGTGGTCATAAGAACTACTGTTTAATATTCAGAGTAAGTGATAACACTGCTTTTGTTCTAAATTGCACTTTTGTTTTAATAGATTTACCAGGTTTCATGAAAACAATATCTTGAACATTTAAAGTTATTGTAGAATCGGAATAAATGGTGGCATACTTATTCTCCATATTTCCCTCTGCTTCATGAATATATCTCTTGTACTTTTGAAGTTACCGCGATTTACCCGTAAGCGGCTGACAAACGGACAAAGTAACCTGATAAACTTACATGTAATACTATTGAACGTGGCCTTTTTCCATGGTCTTGTTTTACTCCTTTTGTGATTGAAGTCACAAAATATTAAAAATTCAAGATGTTTACACTCTAGATATACGACTGTCTCTCAACTGTTGGCTTGTTAAAGTTAGGCATATCACAGCTATGTCTAGGATTACAAGATAACATGGTCGTAGTTTCTCTAAAGTGTTCCTTCTAAAATGATTTTGTTAAAACGTTTAGACATTTCCCTTTGATCAAATAAACAAGAAACATTAAAAGACAGTAAAACATTTTACCCTGTAAACATCAGCTTCAATAATAGCGAACTTTTATGTATTCAGTTTTATGTACAATGTTGCCAAGCATAGTAAAATATTCCATATAGCAAATACCTACCCTCTAACATCTTTCCACTTCATTATTTTTCCAATCACTTATTCATGTAGCTTGAAAGAATTGGTTAGAATCGGCTGAAAATGTACGTGACACCTCTTCTATAATATGGTAGACCCGGCAGTTTCAAAAGCGCATCTTTACAAGTTATGATATTATTTTTGAAACAAATAATAACTTTCAATTGATTTTTCTTTTTCTGCGGTTATTGTTCAGTGCTCAATCATTATGAATACAACAACAGCTTCTATGTTATTGTTATCTTTCATGTCACACACATTGTATTTTGTTTTCCTCTAAAACGTTTTTATTACGCCCTTCCACCAACATTATTCTCATTAATTATTATATTCTATAAACCGAAGTTAATAACAATAGTACGAAAGCCCCACCCCCACTCCCTCCTTTGATTTTCAAAAATCAAGAATAGCATGGAGTGGAGTCATGGCGTGAGATTCTGGAGTGAAAAAATGAGTGAGATTTTGGAGTAAAAAAAAATGAGTGAGATTTTGGAGTAGAAAAAATGAGTGAGATTTTGGAGTAAAAAAATGAGTGAGATTTTGGAGTAAAAAAAAATTGAGTGAGATTTTGGAGTAAAAAAAAATGAGTGAGATTTTGGAGTAGAAAAATGAGTGAGATTTTGGAGTGACAAGGCAGTCTAAAAGACAGCTAAATCCCCCGCCACTGCTATGGATAGTGAAAGGGTAAACATTTGATTTTAGCTGTGACCTTGACCTTGAACTGACATGGCTGACTCATGAATTCTGCACAACGTCTTGATGAGGTGATCATTTGACTGACCCAAGTTTCATGAAAATCCTTCAAGGGGTTTAGGAGATACAGAGCTGAAACCTTTGACCTTCAGTTATTACCTTGACCTTGAGTTGACATGGCTGACTCATGAGTTCTTGATGAGGTAATCATTTGACCCAAGTTTGATGAAAATCCTTCAAGGGGTTTAGGAGATACAGAGTGGACACAAAATGGAAGGCTCAAAGCTTCGACCCTTAGTTGTGACCTTGACCTTGAGCTGGCATGGTTGACTCATAATTTCTGCTCATCGTTTTGATGAGGTAATCATTTTACCCAAGTTTTATAAAATTCCTTCAAGGGGTTTATGAGATATAGAGCGGACACAAAATGGCAGGCTCAAACCTTTGACCTTGACCTTGAACCGACAAGGCTGACTCATAGGTTCAGCACATCGTCTTGATGAGGTGATCATTTGACCCAAGTTTCATGAAAATCCTTCAAGGGGTTTAGGAGATATGGACCGGACACGATTTTGTTACGGACGGAAGGACGGACGCAGACCATTCCTATAATCCCTCCGCCACGGCGGGGGATTACAAATCATATGTTTCGTCTTTCTTTTCGTATCAGATATATTGATTACATAAAGGAGGAAAGTGGTGAAGGAGAATGTTGTTTGAAACAGCGAAGCTGCTGATGATGATGGTGATGATTGATGATGATGGCGACTATGACAGTTTTTGTAGTGTTTTTGATGATGATGTTCATGCGAAGTATGCTGATATTACTTTGTCAGTGTTTTATAATGCTGATGATGAAAATGGAGCTGATGATGTTAATCGCACTGACGATGATGATGTTGTTGTTTTTTTAATTGAGAAAGGGAGGGAAAAGAATGACATGTAGTTATGCCGCTTCAATATGATGATTTTGTTTTTATTTTTTTATTGCTGCTGCTGCTGCCGATGATGACAATGATGATGACTTTTATGACAGGATGCTTTTGATGATGATGTTGATAGCGATGAAGATATTTTCATTACAATGTTGTCAGGGAAATAAGAATGGCATGTATATGATAATAATGATGAATTATATTGTTGTTATTGATGAAAATTAGTATTGATGTTTGTGATGATGAAAGTGTAATTGAAACATTTGTTTTGAAGCGATGCTTTAACTAAATGTAATAATTGTATATTAGGTTGTTTTTTAAATCATCATCATCATTAACAATAGCATCAGAAAATGGTATTTTTACCAATATTGAACTTGAAAATATAATATAAACATTAAACTTGTTTATATTATACATCGAACACACTGGGCTTATCAATGCAAGTTACGGCATTATTCAACTGGTACATGCTTAGGTACTCCTTTATCAGCGATCTAATTACAATGTCTTCTGACCAGAAATGTTCTTGAAAGATGACAGGCAATGATAAATATTATTTTTCTCTTGCTATGGAAAAAGGACCATTAGAAGGTTTTAAGGTCAATTGTTTTGTCATTTCACATCTATTTCAGTTGTTACACTTGCAAATTGTTTCTAAGTGTGTGCCTTATAAAATCCTTTCATTATGTATTTTTTTATGCTTTGACATGTTGAAGTGTCACAAAAACTTGAAAAACATTATTTTAATAATAATAATCATCATCATCACCACCACCACTATCATCATATCCACAAGAACCATCATCATCTCTATTTTTATCACCACCACTACTATCACCAGCATCACTACTATCAACACAACCATAACAACAATTATCATCATTTCAAATACTATCATCATTAGCAGCACCACCATCATCAAGATCATCATCATCAACAACATTATCACCTTCACACCACCATGATATTATATACCACCATCATCATCACCAATAACATGATCGTTATCATTACTATTGTAATCATCATTAACATTATCATCACAATCACCACTGTCATCATTACCACTGTTATAATTATCATCATCACAATCATCAACATCATCTCTCATTACATCATCATCGTTAGTTCTACTGATGTTTTTGCTGTTGAACAAGATGAGAAACAGATTTCAGGGGAAGATAATGGTTTGTTGTTGTTATTGTTGTTGATGATGGTTTGTATTAATAAATGTAATAAATTGGTTTTCAGAATATCAATGATGATGATAAGGACGGTTACATAATTGATGATATACGTTTTCATCCTAAAGACACGAACAACAATCAATAGTATTTGTTGTAAACAATCATATAAAACAAATCATCATCATCATTCCCATAATCAAAAGTATAACTACCAGTCTCTCGTTATATCAAATTTGATTTTTCATACGAACAATCACCATTCATATTACAAATGTATAATTGGCAACAGCAACAGCAACATACATTAATCATTATTGTATTTCATCTTATGAAATTTCACCAATAAACCAATAACATCACTACATTTAATCTTAATAACTTTTCAAACTTTTAAGGAAGTGGCTATTACTACGGTCCCGTAAGAATAGCCTCACAGGCTATTCCTACGGCCCTAAAGACAGTTTTGTATGTCCATCTTGAATTGCATTGTACTGAATTAATTCAAATGGTATATTTTCGAACAAATTGTTTACTTTTCAGTATCACATCGAGAGAAAGGAAGTGATTTCGAATACAGGAAAAGGCTAATTTATGTCTATGTGTAATATTGTTGTCATCAAATCATATATATGTAAAGATATATGCAACAAATCATGTAATGATAATAGTGTGAGTAATAAATATGTCATTATTCTAAGTTTACAACATGTTTTGAATATCATGTTACACGTTGTATGTTCCCTTATCGGTGATAAGGCATCCCCGAGGTATGGCATGGATGTAGTTTAATACAGCTATTCAACTGGATAGAGTTGAAAGCCGTTATTTAACTATAACAAAATGTGCTTTCTGTAACTAATACACTCTATGTGATGACAACAATATTGCCCATTTGACATATAAATTAGCCTTTTCCTATATTCGAACTCACTTCCTCTAAATGTGATACTGAAAAGTAAACATTTTGTTCGAAAATATATCAGTTGAATTATTTCAGTACAATGCAATACAAGATGGACATACAAAACTGTCTTTAGAGCCGTAGGAATAGCCACCTGTGGGCTATTTCACTGTTCTTACGGGAGAGCCGTAGGAATAGCCTGTGAGGCTATTCGTACGGGACCGTAGGAATAGTCACTTCCAACTTTTAATGAAAAGCTATATGTATTAACTTTGGCTCCAAAATCTCACTTTAAAATTAGTCTCTAAGATCTCATTCCAGACTTCACTCCCAGCCACCACTCCGTATTATGTCATATGCCGTTTAGAATGTTGAGATTAGGTAGCAGGGTACACTTCGAATTTTGGCCCCCGTCAATATTTGTTATAAATAGAACTTCGTGATTTTGGATGTCTGTAAATTAAGGCGAAAGATAATGATTATTAATTCTTTAGAAAATTTATACAGCCGATACATGTAAGATTCTGATGTCAGTTGGAAAACTAACTGCTGGTAGCTTTGTATGATCAATGAGACACCTTTTCGCGGAAAAATTCAAATCACGGAAGGGTTCTGTGCTTTTTGATTGATACTCGGTAACATTTTCGCTATTTTGTGAAAAAACGAGCTGGATGGGCCCCCATTCCGTTTATATCCTGACGTTCAGTAAGGACTACTAAATTGAGAAATGCTATTAAATTGGGCATGGTTCTTGCAGCGGTATCATTGCAGGCTGTTCAAAACGTGCAAAATTGATGATTTTGGCATGCTGTTTTTCATGGATGGTGTAAACCTTTCGTTTTGATAACTTCCTTTATTCTTGTATGAAAATCCTGATCTTGCCATTAATTAAAAGCACAAAACATGCACGCAATTTATAAAATGGCCACCCTGATTCTGCTCATAAGGTAAGTGCAATATTGCGACTCGCTACATGTAAGACCATCCGTGCCCAAAATTTTCGCATCTAAGTGTACCCTGCTACCTTAATTACAGATAGAGTGTCTTGTGAGTCGGTGTACAGCTAGCAGACGGTGGACAAAAAGTTTATCAGAGTATCTGTAATATGCATCTCTATTTGGTTTTAAGTCAAAATAACAACAAAATATATGCCATAGGGCAATGCAGTCCAGCTTGTAATGGTTGAAAAGCTCTCTTTAAAAAACAAACGTTATATCAAACATGAACAAGCACTTGTAAAATATATACTAGTATTGTTCTTGCAACAGAAACTGAACATGTATGGGTTTTACATTACATCAACACAATTTTATGTCATATGTCGCCTTTCAAGTATTGTGGAGGTAGGCTCTTGTCCGTCTTGGCATTATTTCATATTATGTTGGTACGTCCATAGCCGTTCCGAAAGCCAGCCGGATGACTTCCTCATATGAAAGAATTCTTTACAAATTCTTAACAGTTCAGTCTGTTTTGGTAAAAAAATAAGCTGCTATTGAAAATGCTGGAGCCTTTGTGCCAGAGTTGTAAATGTCAATATTTTTTTTTATCTCATCAACGTTTCGGCTAACGCCTTCGTCAGGATAATTCACATACAAATATAAACAACGGACGTGACGTAAAACTGATAACGTAACGTCAAAGGGCGAGAAATGCAAATACATATATATCTATTAGGTACTATCCCGGATGTAAAAATACCAAAAAAATCCTATAGTAAGATTATATATAACTAGACACAGGTGCCCCCACTCCTGCCACTGTAACATGGTTTTAAGACTCAGGTTAAATATTTTTTAAGATGTTTGCAACACAAACTTTTAAGAACCTTGTGTGTATTTTTCACTTAGTTAGCCATAACTGTGGCCTAGCTGAGTAAAATCCTAAAGGCTATAAAACAATCCTCTAATGTTTTATGAGTCTAGGTCAATTACATTTAAACATACATGTTTCAGAAAAAAATTTTTTTAGTAAGTCTGGACAAGAAGTCTGGTCTTGTGTAATGAAAAAACTTAAAAAAACAAAACAAAAGTCAGGGGCCATAACTCCTACACGACTGAATGAATCCAGACGCGAAACCCCAGGTGCACAACTGCACATGCTGACCAACAGCCCTGTAAACTTTGGTGACTCTAGGTCAAATACTTTTGGAGGTATGCGCGACACAACATTAAAATGACCAATTTTTACTAAGTCAGGGGCCATAACTCCTACATGACTAAACGAATCCGAACGCGAAACCCCAGGTGCACAACTACACATGCTGATCAACATTCCTGTAAAGTTTTGTGACTCTACGTCAAATACTTTTGGAGCTAGGCGCGACCCAACACTAAAATGACCATTTTTTACAAAGTCAGGGGCCATAACTCCTACATGACTGAGTGAATTCGGACTCGAAACCCCAGGTGCACAACTACACATGCTGACCAACATTCCTGTAAAGTTTTGTAACTCTACGTCAAATACTTTTGGAGCTAGGCGTGACACAACATCCACGGAAGGAAGGACGGACGGACGGACACGAGCAAATCTATATGTCCCCACCACTCATGGGAGTGGAGGGGGGCACAAAAAATGCGGAATAGTACCCAGAGTATATGTGTAAATGCATAACTGCATGGAGTTTCAATGGACCGCGATCGTGCAATATTTTTCCATATTGACGTGGAATGCTTTCATATCGGACGTAAAATGTTTTCTTTAAGAATCGCGTGGCGTCCATGGCTCCCACGCGCACGTTGCGACAACATGTTGATGTCATTTTCGTGGACAATATTAATGCGCGTCAGTTTGATTTGATTATTACATTTTCGGAGAAATTCTTTTCGTACTTTTTCCTGTCTTTCGTTACAGAACGATAAATTAGACATAAATTAATTATTTGATAATGGGTTTGTAATAAAAAGGTTATCAACTTTGTATGTGGATATATGCACTCGTTCTTTCGCGGACAATATTGCGCTCCTAAAGTCGCGCAATATTACCGCTGCAGAACTCGTGCATATATCCACATACAAAGTTAATAACCTATAAATCTAATGTATTGAAAAACAGCAGTTTTGAATTTAATCCTTCTGGACTTTTTGTTTTTAGATGATGGATCCAGAAATTTTCTTTACAGTGATGGTCAATATTTATTATTTATTCTTCACAATATCAATCGGCATAAATGAGAAGTCGTTCATACTATGATTATCTATATTGAAGTGTGTAGCAACATTGGAAAAGAATGCAGAGCATATCAACGAAATTACATATATCAAATTTGTGGATGTTCATACGTTTGGAAACAGGTTGCATAGTTTGTCAAACATACTGTATGTTGCACTTTTTGCATGTTATTAAGTACACGACGTTTTTAGTTTGACAGTTCATGTTGTGACGTAAATTGAATGTCTCCTTTGTAACATGAGTTGTTTCCAAAGATCACCTGCTTGCTTTACGTATCGTTTGTGTTTTGAATGTACGTATTAGAGAGGAATCTATCTCGGGCAGCCAGTACATGTTCTATGACATAGCTGAATTCTTGATAATGCTTATGAATATGCAAACGAACGGATCCAATTAAATATGCATTGCCCCGTTAGGTCGATTCAAATTTAAAAACGCAAATCAAACGTGCATATTATACTAAATTTGCACGTTCTTAATGTCGATCCTTGTGTTGAATCTCCGTATCAGATAATTTGCGGTCCTGCAAAGACCCTCGCATGATGATGAATATTATGGTGGCTATTTTTTTGCCGATTAAAATAAGGAAACACGCATTTGCCTTGAATGTTTCCGTTTTGAAATGGTCTAAAAGATGAAAATGAATAAATATAGGTCAAAGAGTATCAAAAAATATTAAAAACATTATGATAATAAATCTATTATTTTAACCATCCCCTATCTGACCTGGCATGATAAACAATACACTTGCTTTCATTTCCATGTAATAAAAGGATACATTAAAACTAGGAAGTTTTACAAGCTGTGCAGATGCTTGTATAGACCAAAATATTACCTTTTGTTATACTCATATATTTCATTTGCCTTTGAAAGATTGCTTTATCATTTCATAAGGGTTTTTTTACTGGTTGTAGGTGTAGATGGGAATTTCCGGCCTCAATGGCAACTGTCAGGCGGTAACGAGGCTCTGCCAAGTTTCCGTGTAAACATTTACCCGAGAGCCGGATATTCCCATTCATAGATACAGCCAGTGATAGAATCTTTTTCTTGCATTACCATATTCAATAAATATTAATAAAAATAAAATCAATTGAACGGTTTCTTTTTAAAACAATTCCTCATAGCAGCGTATTTCAACAAAGCGCGGGAAACTAACGACCGTAAACAGGAATGATGTCATGACGCTTTAAAGACAAGAGCCGGTTTTGTTTTATCAGTTGCAGCGTAACGTAATGAATTTTTGATAAAATAACGTTTGCTGAATCGAGAAATATACTATCAGGAACAAAGAGGAACTGTCAATGTATTGAATTTTTATTCCGTTTTACAAAATAAAGTATAATTACTACACAAATCTTCCACATACATGTCGTAGTTCATAATACGACATTTACAGCACGAGAGTCATCTTACACCCCGGCAAGATGGATTTTCCCCGCACTTTTTAAAATACCAGAACTCCCCGTCCGGTATGCGTTACAGTTACCCTCGAGGCCGGAAATTCCTATGTGCTCCTATGGACGTCTTTCTTCCTAAATAACCTCTGAATTAATTTCCGATTGTGTATCGATACACCCTTTTAGATTCGATTATCAATGTTTGGAGTCCGCTTTCGCACCACTAGATCAGATCAAGAATATAGTATTATAATACGTATAATCATTAGTGGATTTTAAGGTATATGCTGTCCTCAAATGATATATGATACATAAAATAGAAGTTCAGAATGCTTCAGTACTATATTAAAGTAACAAAAAGAAATCTTATTCATTAATGACTGACACTGATTACTTATAAACTGTGCGATAAGAATTATTTTGAAGAAATATATGAACGTATTTTTTATGTTGAAATTATATAACTAATGAAAGCTAAACAATTGAAGACTCAGTTTGGCGGAGTCTATTCATGAAAGATTACGGAACAAAACTGACATTTTATTACTACGGTAAGTATTTTGTTCTCATTTCGCCAGACTAAATGATAGACGTATCATTTCTGATAATAGAGTTTTATAACATTTTACCTGAATTATGACAATATTGAGTGGAAATATCCCTATAAATAGTTTTCCCTATATATTCTATATAAAACTGACTTTTTTATGAGCTACCAAACATAGCTAGACCCATTTTAGAGAACAAATCACTTCTGCATTTTAAAGAGTTATGATACAAGAGGGCCATGAAGGCCCTGTATCGCTCACCTGACCTATTGACCTAAAGATCATCAAGATTAACATTCTGACCAAGTTTAATTAAGATATGGTCATAAATGTGGTCTCTAAAGTGTTAACTAGCTTTTCCTTTGATTTGACCCGGTGACCTAGTTTTTGACCCCACATAACCCAGATTCAAACTTGACCTAAAGATCATCAAGATTAAGATTCTGACTAAGTTTCATGAAGATACAGTCTTAAATGTGGCCTCTAGAGTGTTAACAAGCTTTTCCTTTGATTTGACCTTGTGACCTAGTTTTTGACCCCACCTGACCCAGATTTTAATTGACCTACAGATCATCAAGATCAACATTCTGACCAAGTTTCATTTAGATACGGTCATAAATGTGGCTTCTACAGTGTTAACTAGCTTTTCCTTTGATTTGACCTGGTGACCTAGTTTGTAATTCAACATAATCCAGATTCAAACTAGAACTTGAGACCATCAAGATTAACATTCTGACCAAGATTCATGAAGATACATCATAAATGTGGCCTGTACAGTTTTAACAAGCTTTTCCTTTGATTTAATCCGGTGACCTAGTTTTTGATCCCAGATGAACCAATATCGAACTCGTCTAAGATTTTATTGAGGGTAACATTCTGACCAAACGTGATTAAGATTGGGCCAAAATTGTGACCTCTGGAGTGTTAACAAGCTTTTCCTTCGATTTGCCTGGTGACCTAGTTTTTGACCCGAGATGACCCAATATCAAACTCGTCCAATATTTTATAGAGATTAACATTCTACCAAGTTTCATTAAGATTGGACTAAAACTATGACCTCTAGAGTGTTAAAAAGCTTTTCCTGTGATTTGACCTTTGAGTGTTAACAGTGAAATTGTTGACGACGGACACAGGGCGATCACAAAAGCTCACCTTTGAGCACTTTGTGCTCACGTGAGCTAAAAACTGACGCGACTAGACCAGAAGTTTCAGTTTCGGAAATATCTTCATTCGATATAGTTGCAAATTTTGACTTAAAAAAATCTGGAGTATAGAAAAAAGAGTACTTATGGAAAACTTCTGATATTTTGCTCCTGTTATGTATATGTATTTTTTAAAATATTTCATTCTTACACACTGGCCATAGCTTTCGCAAAAGCGGTGGTTCCAACACTGCGGCGTTGGAGGATTCGTCGCAGAAGCAGTGGAGAAATATGGCCAGCTGACTACATTTATGCTGTCATTGGTAAGTTTTCTAATACGTTTTTCACGTTTGACTGAAAACAACCAGTGAGACAGGAGCCCACATGTGTACTTTTCCAGCCACAAACACTTGCTCAGTGCAATTCTTTTTCATTGATGTAAACATTTCTGTACAGTTTGACGAGGGACTGCCGTTTTTGTAGAATTCCCATCCAAAATGGTAAAATCTTGTACAAAGCGTCCTCTGAGCACGTTTGCACCAAATCGTAAGTACAGCACTGTCAAGCAACAATTATTTCTTCGTAATCGGTGAATTTTCATTGCAGGCATATGAAATAATAAACCAAAAATTATTTCAATGCAGTGTGCGACGGGTACACTTGTAACGCATTACGGTGTATCTTGTTTCTTTAATGTTCGTTTTGGACTTTTAACTTATAACAGCATCTTCAAGAGATTTGATTGGGTAGATCCATGAAATCACTCTGACATTAGACAGCAATAGAAACTGAATGTTTAGTAATACTATGCTATTGATCTGCACTTCCGTTCTGTTGATTACATACACATTGTTGATGTTGAGTTGAATTGAGTCACAGCCTAAAACTTGGCCGATTGAACGCTTCGTCTGTATCGTCTAGTTCCGGTAGGATCTCTCAGGTAAAACACTCAGGTTTATGAATTATGTATATATGTCTATGTTTTAAAGTGGTTACGCGAGAAAATTTCTCGGACCACGGGAGCCAAAACGCTTGGTGGCTTCTATGAAATCATTCAGTTCGTTGTTGAGTGCCCGTCGCCATTCTTCGTAGGGGTTATTTTCTTCAATGGTTAGGAAGACTGATATACCTGTCAAGAGAAACATCTCTTTCTTTGCCTTTTCCCTTGCATTGTTGTATATAGGGCATTCACATAAAAAGTGCTCTATTGTCTCATGACTTCCACATTCGCAGTATGGACAGTCAGTCAAACCAACTTTATAATTGTAGTCTTTCAAGCAGTAACCACTCTGTAGTGCCAATATGCTTCTTTGATGCGTTAAGCCATCAAAGTTTACCTTGTTACGTTTGACTTTCTGTTGATACTGGAAGAGAGTTCGCCCACTTTCTGAAATTTCCCATCTGCGTTGCCATTTGTCACAGGTAGCCAGCGATGCTGCAGCACGTATTTCTGTCTGACTGGTTGGCTGATCAAACTCCTCTGCCTCAATGTCTTCAGCCTCCTTGGCCGCTTCTTTAGCAAGGGTGTCAGCTTTGTCATTCCCATGTATGTTAGCATGCCCTGGTGTCCACTGGAGGTCTATTTTGCAGCCAGTTTCTTCCACTTGTCTCCATAGTTGACGTATTTTGGAGCAAAGGCGGGGATATGCATTGTTCTCCCAGCCAAGCGACAGTATTCCCACTGCCGACTGACTATCACTCAGGATCTTTACTTTTTTGATTTGACGCTTTTTTGTGCCCCCCACCCATGAGTGCTGGGGGCATATAGATTTGGTCTTGTCCGTGCATCCGTGCGTCCGTCCGTCCGAGCTCACATTTGCATACTTAGATGGCTATAGGAACAATAGGTAACTGTACTTTTTCTTTGATGTCATTCATTCCGTAAGGCTTTTATGTGGCTATTTTTCTCTTATGTGGCTAAAAGAACAATAGAGAGAACAAAAGAGTAGCCACATAAGTATCCATATGTAGGAACGTCCGTCCGTCCGTCCGTCCGTCCGAAGTTCGTGACGCGCCTAGCTCGAAAAGTATTTGATATAAATTGATGAAACCTTGCATGAGTCTTTATCATGATATGAACTTACGCACCTCCTATTTTTCGTCTGGCTCCACCCCCTATTTTCAGAGTTATGGCCCCTGAAATAGTCAAAAATGCACATTTTGACCTTGTGACACGCCTAGCTCAAAAAGTATTTTATATAGATTCATGAAACCTTGCATGAGTCTTACTCATGATATGAACTTGCGCACCTCCTATTTTTCATCTGGCTCAACCCCCTATTTTCAGAGTTATGGCCCCTGAAATAGTCAAAAATATACATTTTCACCTTGTGACACGCCTAGCTCAAAAAGTATTTGATATAGATTCATAAAACCTTGCATGAGTCTTAATCATGATATGAACTTGCGCACCTCCTATTTTTCATTTGGGTCTGCCCCCAATTTTCAGAGTTATGGCCCCTGAAGTAGTCAAAAATGCACATTTTTTAACCTTGTGACACGCCTAGCTCAAAAAGTATTTGATATAGATTCATGAAACCTTGCACGAGTCTTAATCGTGATATGAACTTGCGCACCTCCTATTTTTCATTTGGGTCTGCCCCCAATTTTCAGAGTTATGGCCCCTGAAATAGTCAAAAATGCACATTTTCACCTTCTGACATGCCTAGCTCAAAAAGTATTTGATATAGATTCATGAAACCTTGCATGAGTCTTAATCATGATATGAACTTGTGCACCTCCTATTTTTTCATTTGGGTCCGCCCCCTACGTTTAGAGTTATGGCCCCTGAAATAGTCAAAAATGTACATTTTCACCTTGTGACACACCTAGCTCAAAAAGTATTTAATATAAATGGTTGAAAACTCGCATAAGTCTTTATCATGATATAAACTTGCACACCTCTAATTTTTTGGCTGGCTCCACCCCTTATTTTTAAAGTTATGGCCCCTGAAATAGTAAAAATATGCACTTTTTCACCTAATTATATACCTAGCTCAAACAGTATTTGATGTAAATTCAGGAAACCTTGCTGGAGTCTTTATCGTGATGTGACCTTGCACACTTGGCATTCTTCTTGAGAATCTTAGCTCTTATTACAGAGTTATGGCCCTTGAAATAGCCAAAATAGTGGATTTTTTTGTTTGTGATGCTCATAGCTCAAAAAGTATATGGCCTAGAATAATGAATCCTTTTCATAAAATGTTTGTTGAGGCTATACCCGATTAAGACTGCAAACATTTGAATTATTGCCACTTATTTGTGACACATGTACCAGTGGGGGCACACCCTGTGTCCTACAGACACATTCTAGTTATTTCCTCTGTGACAAGGACCAGCGTAATCTTAATTGCAACCAGTTCACCAACCAGAATTTAAGAGTGTTTGGAAACTGGCTGTTTCAGTGCTACTGTCTCTCCATATGGCAGGAAAACAAAGGCCCCAGAGCCACAGGGTCCAGGGTTGCCCCTACATGAGCCATCTGTAAATGCTACAATTGACTTGTCATCAGTATCTTCTATCACGGCGGTTATCAGTGCCTTTGCCTCATCTTCCTGTTGTTTGCTTCTTGACTTGGAGGAGCCCATGTTGTTCCAGTACTCTGGTCTAGATCTTGTTGGTTGAAGGTACTCCAAGTATGAGAATTCTGGTTCAATTGATTAGAGATTTATTTCTGTAAGAGACCCCATGTCATCTATCTGGACTACCATTCTACCAAGAGGGGATGTATACTTTTCATGGGTGAAGTTGTCCTTCATTTCCTTTAGTCTGTTGGCTGTAAGATGGTCTCTATTTTTTGTTAGCTATTTTCCGGCTTCACGGATACTTAACTCTTCTCTACGCAAATCAAGTGGTAATGTACCTGAAAGAACATCAGCAACATCTCTGCTGAAAGTACTTGGTAGGCCTAGACACATTGAAAACACTTTCCTTTGGACTGTTTCCAGTGGTTGACAGTTACCTATTTGCCAAACAGTTGACGCATACTCAAGTTGAGGCAGCACTATGGATTTGTAGAGTTGCAGCATATTCTTTACAGTAATCTTTTCTGTTCTGGAGATTGTATGAAGAATAGATAAGGATCTTGATCCTCTTTTTCTACATCTTCTATGTGTTTCTTAAAACATAGTTCACTGTCTACAGTGACTCCTAAAAGTTTTGGGGTTTGTGTTCTTTTGATAACTTTGGAATCTATTACTAGTTTTGTGTCTGGCAGAATGTCTTTATATTTGGAAAAAATACAGTACTCAGACTTGTCAACATTCAGTTTCATTCTCCATCTGTAAGTCCACCTTGCAATAATCTCAAGATCAGCATTCACTGTTTCTGTCAAATCCTGTAAATCACTTCCAGTCTGCCATAATGTGCCGTCATCTGCAAATCTGACCTTGTTGCTTGATATATTCTGGAAGACATCTACCATGAAGAGGTTGAATAGTAGGGGAGACAGCACTGAACCTTGTGGGAGACCAATCTTAGTTGAGAATTCTTCTCCTAATCTGTTCTCAATGAAACATTTTCCTTTTCTATTGGTCAGAAAATTGTCTATCCATGACCACATCTTTCCTTTTATACCTAGTCTGTGTAATTTGACTCTTAAACCGTCCTTCCACACAGTGTCAAAAGCTTTTTCCATGTCTAAGAAATCTGCCAGTGTCATTTGTTTATTGTTGAAGCCATCAATATAGCACTGTACCAGTCTAAGCAAGGCATGTGTTGTGTTTCTAAACTTTCGGAAACTTTCTTGTTCTGTGTCCAAGATATTGTTGTGCTCTGAAAAGGCATATAACCGAGAAGGAATAATTCTTTTCATGCATTTCCCAAGCACACTTTTAAGGCTGATTGGCCTATATGAACTGGGTTGGAAGTATGATTCTCTTCCCTGCATTTTTAGGAATTTGATGACTGCTGTCTTCCATTGTTCTGGTAACATTCCATCTTTCCAAGATTTCAGAAAAAGGTAATGGATTGAAATATGTAATGTTTCGTTAGCATTGATAAGGAGGTCAGTGTATATTTCATCTGGACCAGGGGCTTTATTTGTTTTCAGAAACTGCAGTGATGCCTCAACTTCCTCATATTTTATGTCTCTGTTTAGGAATGTTTCACTTTCTTCTTCTGCAACAATCTTTTCATTATTTCTAATGTTTTGGAGTTCACACTCTATTTCAATTCTGAAACTTTCATCAAAATGTGTCTTTTCTACATGCTGACCACTGAAAAATTCTCTTCCAGAACTTTGGATTTTTCCGTTGTTTCAAAAACGATGTTTTCATGTTCGGTTTCTTGAGGATGAATTATGCTAGTATCATCCACCTGATAGCTAGTTAGCTTCTTAAAGGTGTTCCATTTCTCTCTTGAGTCAGATGTGCTATTTAATTTTTCACAGAGATTTGTTACCCATTTATCTTTTGCAACTTCAATGGTCTTGTCAAAAGTTTCTTCACATTCTTTAAGTCTCTGAAAGTTTACTGGTGTTCTTCTTTCTTTAAATACTTTCTTTGATTTGATTAAATCTTTTTTGGCAGCTTTCACTTCATCATCAATCCATGGTTGAACTGTTCTTCTTTTACTGACTTTAATTCTTTTCTTTGGAATGCATTTTTCCATACAGGTGTGAAATGTTTCAAGGAAGGTCGTATATAGTTCATCTACAGTGTTATATTTTTTAGCTTCTTGCCTCCAGACTGAAAATTTGTTTTCTGTCACAGTGTTCCAAGAGGATCTATCAATCTTTCTAATATTGTATTTTGTTATCTCTGCCCCATTTGGTTGTAAATTATCCTCCAAGTTCATTAATACTGCTACATGGTCTGATCTGACATTTTCATGATGGAGGGTAACACACTGCTTTACCAATCGATTGATATGAGGCTTGATCAGGAACAGGTCAATCACACTTTCACTATTTCTTCTTGTTGGGTGGCCATCATTTATACAGATAAAGTTCTCTCGTATTAAGCAGTCTTCCAGCAGCTCACCAGAACAATTTTCAACATTGTTTCCCCACAGTTTACTCTTTGCGTTAAAATCACCAGTGATTATGATATTTTTGAAATTTTGATTACATTTGCTTATCAGTGTTAGTAATTCTTTCATTTGGGTAGTGTTGCCTGGCGGAATATATGCTGTGATGAGCAGGTACTCTTCTTTCTGACTTGTTCTTAATGTGAGACAAACAGCTTCTAGGTCCTCACTCTCAAGATGTGACTGTCTTTTTATATAGATTTTTTTCTGAGGGCTTAACAAGTATTGCTACACCGCCATGATTGTCTTTGTTTTTTGGTTTGGTGTAAGCCATCCAATTTAAACATTTTAATGGTTCTTTTGAACTTTCCCAAGTTTCAGTTAAGCAGATAAGATCAAGATGAAAGTTTTCAATGAGTTTATAAATATCTTTTTTTGCTGTATTAAAAGACTGACAATTTAATGAAAGTGTTTTCATCTTGAGCATTTAACATATGTTTTGAAGATTTAGTTTACGTAGTTTACTCTGGTAAATTTCACACACTGCTGATGAAGCTTTGTGGCTGCCTTGACAATTTACACAACAAGATTTGTTATTACAATCTTTCAAAATATGGTCTTTGCTACCGCAATTTTCACAGACTTTGGCAGATGTGCAGTCTCTTGCAATATGTCCAAATTTCATGCAACAGAAACAACGAATGATTTTGTTTTTTCTCTCTTTTTCTAGGAAAGTTTTCTTGTTATTTAATTTTAACCCTAAGTCAATACCTATGGCTTCTTGTAGACAACTTTCACTTGTGAATTCAACTTTTGCTAGTGGCATAGACTGTCCTGTATGTCTGTGAAAATACCTCTCGACTGTCTTCACTTGAAGATTGTGTGCTGTAAGAAATGCAAGGATTCTCTTCTCAGAGTACCTTGGGACAATATTCCTCAAGAAGCCTGTTTTATTTGTAGATTTTTGTGAAGGCTGATAAATGGTTTCTTTTTCTCCGAAAACTGCTTTCGGCCATTGTTTTTCTGCTTGAATCCTAGATTCTTTGCTATCAAATTGTAACACCACTCCCCCTCTTGGTAAGCTGTATGCAAACTGAACGCCGCCAATGCCTTGTTAGCTCACCTGATCGCTCGATGTCCGGCTTCCGTCGTCTGTCTGTCGTCCGTCTGTCGTCTGTCTGTCGTCCGTCAACATTTAGCTTGTGTATGCGATAGAGGCTGTATTTTTCAACTGATCTTCATGAAATTTGGTCAGAATGATTACCTTGATAAAATTTAGGCAGAGTTTGAAAATAAGTCATCTGGGATCAAAAACTAGGTCACTAGGTCAAATCAAGGAAAAACCTTGTGTATGCGATAGAGGCTGTATTTTTCAATTGATCTTCATGAATTATGGTCAGAATGATTAACTTGATGAAATCTAGGATGAATTCGAAAATGGGTCATCTGGGGTCAAAAACTAGGTCACTAGGTCAAATCAAGGAAAAACCTTGTGTATGCGATAGAGGCTGTATTTTTCAATTAATCTTCATGAATTTTGGTCAGAATGATTACCTTGATGGAATCTAGGCCGAGTTTGAAAATGGGTCATCTGGAGTCAAAAACTAGGTCACTAGGTCAAATCAAAGAAAAACCTTGTGTATGCGAAAGAGGCTGTATTTTTCAACTGATCTTCATGAAATTTAGTCAGAATGATTACATTGATAAAATCTAGGCAGAGTTTGAAAATGGGTCATCTAGAGTCAAAAACTAGGTCACTAGATCAAATCGAAGAAAAACATTGTGTATGCAGTAGAGGCTGTATTTTTCAACTGATCTTCATGAAATTTGTTCAGAGTGATTGCCTTGATGAAATCTAGGTCGAGTGTGAATATGGTTTATCTGAGATCAAAAACTAGGTCAAATTAAAGAAAAATCTTGTGTATGCGATAGAGGCTGTATTTTTCAATTGATCTTCATTAAATTTGGTCAGAATGATTGCCTTGATAAAATCTAGGTCGAGTTTGAACATGGGTCATCTAGGATAAAAAACTAGGTCACTAGGTCAAAGTAAAGAAAAATATTGAGTATGCAATAGAGACTGTATTTATGTCTCCCCCAGGAGACATATTGTTTTTGCCCTGTCCGTCCGTCCGTCCGTCCTTCCGTGCCCGCGAAATGATGGTTAAGTGACTGCATAACGGTACTTTCTCTTTGATGTCATTCATTCCGTTCTGTTTATGTGACTATTTTTCTTTTTATGTGACTGTTAGAACAATAGAGAGAACAATGGGGGAGTCACATAAAGACCGTTTCGTTAGAACGTCCGTCCGTCCGTCCGTACGTCACACTTCATTTCCGAGCAATAACTGGAGAACCATTTGACCTAGAACCTTCAAACTTCATAGGGTTGTAGGGCTGCTGGAGTAGATGACCCCTATTGTTTTTGGGGTCACTCCGTCAAAGGTCAAGGTCACAGGGGCCTGAACATTGAAAACCATTTCCGATCAATAACTAGAGAACCACTTGACCCAGAATGTTGAAACTTCATAGGATGATTGGTCATGAAGAGTAGATGACCTCTATTGATTTTGGGGTCACTCCGTCAAAGGTCAATGTCACAGGGGTCTGAACATTGAAAACCATTTCCGATCAATAACTAGAGAACCACTTGACCCAGAATGTTGAAACTTCATAGGATGATTGGTCATGAAGAGTAGATGACCTCTATTGATTTTGGGGTCACTCCGTCAAAGGTCAATGTAACAGGGGCCTGAACATTGAAAACCATTTCCGATCAATAACTAGAGAACCACTTGACCCAGAAAGTTGAAACTTCATTGGATGATTGGTCATAAAGAGTAGATGACCCCTATTTATTTTGGAGTCACTCCATCAAAGGTCAAGGTCACAGGGGCCTGAACATGGAAAACCATTTCCGATCAATAACTAGAGAACCACTTGACCCAGAATGTTGAAACTTCATTGGATGATTGTACATGCAAAGTAGATGACCCGTATCTCTTTTGGGGTCACTCCATTAAAGGTCAAGGTCACAGGGGCCTGAACATTGAAAACAATTTCCGGTCAGTAACTTGAGAACCACTTGACCCAGAATGTTGAAACTTAAAAGGATGATTGGTCATGCACAGTAGATGACCCCTAACGATTTTGGGGTCACTCTGTGAAAGGTCAAGGTCACAGGGGCCTGAACATTGAAAACCATTTCCGGTCAGTAACTTGAGAACCACTTGACCCAGAATGATGAATCTTCATAGGATGATTGGTCATGCAGAGTAGATGACCCCTAACGATTTTAGAGTCACTCTGTTAAAGGTCAAGGCCACAGGGGCCTGAACATTGATAACCAGTTCCGATCAATAACTTGAGAACCACTTGACCCAGAATGTTGAAACTTTATAGGATGATTGAACATGCAGAGTAGATGACCCCTATTGATTTTGGGGTCAGTCTATTAAAGGTCAAGGTCACAGTGGCCTGTTCATGTAAAATCATTCTTTGGAAATAACTTGAGAACCACTTGACCTACAATGTTGAAACTTAATAGGATGATTGGACATGCAGAGTAGATGATCCCTATTTATTTTGAGGTCACTTGATCAAAGGTCAAGGTCACAGGAGCCTGAACAGTGACTTGAGAACCACTAGGCCAAGAGTGTTGAAATTTAGCGGGATGACTGGACATGCCAAGTAGATGATCCCTATTGCAGCCAACCATCAGTGTCTCTTTGACTTTCGCTCCTGACCCCTATTGACTTCTTGCCTATAGGACTTTGCATTGGGGGAGACATGCACTTTTTTACAAAAGCATTTTCTAGTTTTCAATTGATTTTTATGAAATTTGGTCAGGATGATTGCCTTATTGAATCTAGGTCGACTTTGAATATGGGTCATTTTGGGTCAGAAACTAGGTCATTTGGTCAAATCAAAGAAAAACCTTTTGTATGTGATAGAGGCTGTATTTTTCAATTGATCTTCATGAATTTTGGTCAGAATGATTGCCTTGATAAAATTTAGGTCAAATTTGAACATGGGTCATCTAGGATCAAAAACTAGGCCACTAGGTCATATCTAAGAAAATGCTTGTTTAATCCCAAGAGGCCAATTTTTTGGTCCAATCTTAATGAAAATTGGTCAGAATATTTGTTTCCATGAAATCACTAGGTCAGACATGTTTTACACTGTTATGGTGTGTTTCTTAGGTGAGCGACCTAGGGCCATCTTGGCCCTCTTGTTCTTTCACTCTTTCTTCAATTCTTTTGGAGGATTTGTATTTTCCTGGTCCGTCAATATTGTCAATGACGATGATAGAATCTTGTCCTTCTAAATTGAATTTAGGATCAACTAGACCACTTTTTCACTATCTATTTGTTCTGTGACAACCTTACGTTTAGAATGCACAACTTCTTTAATCGGGATTTTAATAATATCTGCTTGAACTTCTGTTTGATCTTTTTTTGGATCAACTTCCTTATCAATAATTTGTGCAGTCTGATCTTCTGTGACAATACGATCTTTCACCCACGGCGAGTCTTTAAGGACACAGAAAACACAAGGATATTTTATGAATTGGAGGACTCTTGCACTTTCAGGGTCTAATTTTGCGCAATCTAGATGCCACCACTTTTTACAGAAATCACACTTTAGCCCACACTGGTTATTCGGGTATCTACTCGAGTGAGCGATACCGCCCTCGTGTGATTTATATACATGTAGGTTGTATAGGATATATAAAAACTATGCCAACGTATGACTCATATTTAAGCATGTTGAACATTTTAAAGACAGAATCGTCCGAGGAAATACAATTATTTGCACTGGTGAAAATATCAGTCCTCAATAATATTGATATGACTATAAAATTTGAAGAAATGTAGCGAAATTCACGTTTTTGATGTTTTGAGACGTATTTTTCTTTGTTCAAAGTTGAGATAACTGAATTTGCCACTCACCTTGATGGAACTATACATACTCAACTACAAAACGTTTGGATCATGTAGCTACAAGTTCTTTTGTTGATAAAATTTCAATTATATGCATCCTGTTGCTGTTTTTGATGGTTCCTCTGACGATGAATGAAAATAAACAAAGATACCTACCCGTTTGCACATGGGTACCATCCTCGTTATGTCAATCAACATTTATAAAACTCCCCGCAGCGATTGCTTCCGCATACGGTACACTAAATAAACGCAAATAAAGGTAATTGCTTTGGGGATCTGGAAATAAGAACTGGAAATGTGAAGCCCGACCTTTAGTAGATCTATCTGATTAGAATTTTAACTTTAAAGATGTAAAGAATGGGAGTGGATCGTGTTAGCAATATTTCACCAATATTAAATCTTCCCCCACAACCACCCTCTATTCTACGCATTTTATCATCTTGCCTTCTTGAAGTTCTTCTGTTTCTCCTTCAGTCTCATTATGAAAACGAACAAATTTGTCGCACACCAAGCAAAAGTGCTTATGTTTAGACCTTTTTTCTTACTGAAAGGGAAATTGGACCCTCTCTCTGGGCATGTTTCGTTTAGGGAGATTCTTCGGCTTCATAAATCTGCCTTTATCGCATCTTGTAATATTTGCCTCTGTTCATAGGCGCACCCTCCGTTAAGATAGTGCTTATTAGGCGACTTGTTTACAAGTGCATACAATATACACTACTGTATTTAAGTGTCTTACAGGTGACTAACTAAAGATGGAAGTCTGGGTATCAGATTCTATCTCTTTTTAGTGTTTGTTCACACACTCTTCACAGCGGTTGTAAACGCTGAATGTACGTCTAGGAGAAAATCTGTGAGATTCAAGTTTTCAAGTTTTTATTTATAACTAGACCCACACGGCATCAGAATTATTATAATGTTTAACAACACAAACACTAATACATAAAATAAAACAGTAGTTTTACGGTCATAACAGATCTGATACAAATATGTTGTAAGCTAAAAAAATAGAAGGTGGTGTACATTCAGAATTAACCAGGTTGAAAACATTGTTTTAACTGACCAGCAAATAACTACCAGTGACAAAACCCTATCCCTACCTAAAACTTTGAAGTAGTTTCTGTACAAACAATGCTATTAAACTTAAAAAGAAGAGTACTATCATTACTTTGAAATAAACGTTGAAATCGCATTACATTTAACAGTTGTAAGTCATTTGGTAAATATTTTACTCTGTCCAAATCAAAGTAGGGACATTCTAAAATAAGAATATTGCGGAATACACGAAGAACGATAATTTACATTTTGCTGATGGTGTCTATATACACGAACCTGTAAAGTATACAGTTTATCTTTTCTTCTTTACCATTTAATAAATTGTACACCAGTAGTTCAATATTCTATTTCTAATAGAACATCACTTTTTCCAACACCTATTTTTCATGAAAGTTCTATCGTACTTATTAAGTTAAAGTAACGATAAAAATAAAGTGGGAGTTGAATAGTTCCTAGTAAAATGCCGGTCAGTTGTGGTCTGCTACCCTTAATGGCGCGTATATGCTCCTGTCCGCACAATTAACCCCCTACTTTAGGTTTCGATCAGCAAAACTTGTATGTGACGTGTATAAACATATCTCATTCCATGCATTATGTATTCCAGCAGTAAAAAGGTGTGATTAATGCACTTGTTCTACACGAATTTTCGCACAAAAAATGGTAAAACAAGGATCTGTTTACTACTGACTTCTTTCAACTATTCAAACGAAGCACATTTTCGACCGAATTACTGGCTGTATTCCGCAAAATGAAGCTCAACATGGGTCGATCCCAATAAAAATTTGACAAAAATCATATCATTCTGAACAATTTTAATTTTGTTTTTTGTTGCAAATGTTTTGTACCCCATAACTTAAATAACAAGACAAAACGTACGGAAGTCGCAATTGAAAATACACTTAAGAATGTGTCTATGTAGATGGATCTTGAAAGCGAACTTGAAGAAATTATGTGAGAAGTTTTTCTTCGGATAGGCTGCTTCCAGTAGCTGGAGGGTATAAAAAACCAAAGTTTTATCTTCATCCTAGTTGGTCATTTCATATTATCGCTAAATTTTAGAAAAGGGATCTGCGTCAATGTAATGTTCATTTCAATAACGAGGACGGTATCCGCTTGATTGACAGAAACAACGAGGATGGTACCATGGTACATCGTCAGAGGTATCTTATTTTCTAGACATTGTCTTCGAAAAAATCGATCTAATTTTACTACATGCTTCAAGTTTTTGTGAAATGAAAGCAATGACTAACACACATAATGACTGCTTTTCATTTTCCTAACAAAAAATTTATAATATAATCCGAAATAATACCATTAATCGTGAAAATATATACCATCGCCTTAAAATATCTTCATTTTCGTGACAAAAAACGTATGTTTTTCACAGTTATTCAGATCATATGAGATAGATATTTGACATGGAGATAGCTAAAGTATGATCTTTCACATTTAATACTAAAACTTTTCAAATTGTCAGTAAAATACGGAATAATTACCTGTTATAGGTGTGAATTTCCTGTTCACCAACATGTACATTAATCACATGAGGGCGGTATCGCTCACACGAGTAGGTACCCGAATAACCAGTGTGTAGCTAGGCCTCCTCAGAATATTTTATGACTGGTGGAGTATCTTGTAAACACCCAGCACACAACACTTTTTCACTGCTGCTTTTTGCTTTTGGCAATTTTTTGGAGTCTCATCTGTTGACTGATCAGAGACTTTCAGGGTTTTTTCTACACTTTTTTTGTTTTATATTGTTTTTTGTTTCAAAGCTTTGTAGATCTACTTCAGTCTCATTTAATTTAGATTCTTTAAATGACTTACCCCTGTTCGTTTTCGACTTGGTTGAGATTCGCGCACTACGCCTCACCATCTTGCAATTTCATATTTTTGCTTCTTGCATGAAATTTAGGAAATATAAATGACTGACCTTGAACTTTCTTTTGTTGTTATCGGTGTTGTGAAACTTCAGGGCTGTAAAAAATGTCAAAAAAATCGTCGTTGTCGTCTACCGGAAGTTGTTACCAGCTGATCGTAGTTGTTTACACTCCCTAGTAACCGCTGATTTGATGTTGTTTTCTCTTGTTTTTGCACACTTTTCCAGAAGCAAACGGGTGTTCCTGCCTTTTCGGAATGAGTTTTCCAAGTGGTCACTTCCGTATATACTTTAACTCTGCCAAAAATTTGTTTACACTGCGAGGTAATCAACCGTGTCGCGGTGGGTCTCACCAACTGTCAAAATTTCAAATATGAGAAAAACGTCCTTTTAAGCGTTTAAAATTACACAAAATGTTTCAGAATTTTTGAGAACAATTATTTATGAAGAATTCCAGGTTTTTCTGATGGTGTCTCATTCAAAAATGCTATGAAATTCCAATATTAAAATTTTCTTCTCTGTTTTCAAAAAAACACAACCAGAAACCACGCATGCGCACCTACCTGTTGTTGTTGATCTGTTTTTGACCGGAAGGTCATGGCGATGACTGACGCCAATGAACACGTGTGCTGTTGTCGTCTTTTCGGTACTGTATTCTCCTGGTACTTTTACTCATGTTACTTAATTTACATAGCTTGAGGGACGTTGTTTTTAGTTAAATCTCTTTGTTTTCACTAAGAAATTTTGAAGGGCAGCGGCTATACCCTCTCTAACTGACACAGGAGCCTCTTCAATCTCTCCAGCTAATACTTTTAGAGTAACTGTCCCACACTGAATATAGTTTCTGTGGAGCAACTCCTCCACAGTTTCCATCATTTCAATCCTCATACTGTTGTGTCTTTCACTGCAACCCATCAGTGGTCACACTCCGGAACCTGTTCCACATTAATCTTGGCCATATGACGGTTTAATCTACAGTGTTCACTGATCATTTGGTTGAATATACTGAATGTGTTGCGACTGAATTCCCCAAATAAATCCCTGGTTCCTACAGATGTGTATATTTCCTGTATTTTGTCAACTTTATCAGAGTGTATATACTTGTTGTTCCATTTTTGCTTAACCTTTTCTTTCATAATTCTAACTGCATCCCTTGAGTCTAACATTCCTGTCCCTTCATCTGTACTGTCAATCTTGCTTTTTGCTGCTAACTTTGCTTGTTGATCTGCAAGTTCATTGCCTTTCAGACCTTTGTGGCCAGGTATCCAGTGCACTGTGACTGTGTTCCGGCGATCTTCCAGTAAACCAATTTTGCCTTTTATTTTCAGTATTGTCTCCACTTTATATGCAGGTGTTTCTTTGCAGAAGACCGAAATGATAGCTGATTGGCAATCGGTAAAAAAGCGTATTTTCTTATCCATTATGTGAGTTGCCTCTACTAAAAAATCAATTGCAATTTCAACACCAACTACCTCTCCTGAGAAATTGTTACCATTTTTGCTTACTCCTTTGTTTAAAAGGATGACTGACTGCTGTACCCTTCCAGATAGACAGCAGCTCCACCACCAGTTGGACCAGGGTTTCCAAATAATGACCCATCTGTAAATACTAAGATGCCTTGCTTGTTGCATGCCTCTAATATTTCTCGAATATTTTCAACCTGTACCTCTTTACTTTCTCCAAACTGCTCTTTATTTACTTAACCTTTAACTCTTGACAATCCAAATAACTCCTTGTTATACCCAAACTCTTTCTCTATACTTTCTATCTCAATATTGTCTCGTACTTCGTTGAATCTTGCTAAGAGAAGTTGAAATGATGTTGGTTTTCCTCTAAACTGTTTGGCGTCTGTCATCCATTTATCAAAGTCAGATTTCAAAGGGTCTGTATTATGTTTTGCTCCTATTCTGATCACTTCTTGAGCCTGTCTGAGTTTGATGTGAAGATCAAGTGGTGTGCAGTTTGTTAGTATCTCCAGTGTATGTGTGCTAGTACTACGAAGACCAGATGCTTTTAACATTGCACTTCTTTGGATCTTTTCCATATTTTGGCTGAACTTTTCTCCGGCAGAAACCAAAGCTGCAGCTCCATAATCAACTACTGGTAGTACTAACGCCCTGTACAGTCTCATGAATGTTGATTGTGGGCAGCCAGCATGAGAGTTGGCAAAATTATCTAAACTGTTCAGAACACTAAACCCACTTGCAACTTTATCAGATATATGTTTATTGAAGTTAAGTTCATCGTCCAGAGTGATTCCTAATAGTTTTTTTGTGTTTAACAATAGGGAGTGAAATACTGTTCATTTTCACAGCAGCATGTTGTCTGTCCATATCAGTGATATTGTCTCCAAAGGTAAGTACCTCTGTTTTCTCAGGTGCTATTGATATGTTCCACTTATTACACCAAGTTGCTATGCTGTCTAGATCACTGTTTGTCTTCCTAACTGCTTCTTGCAAACTACTGTCTGAGTTAAGCAGAGACAGTTAAGCAGACTAGCATCATCAGCAAACTCTGTATGTGTTCCCCTGGTGCTTATGAGGGCGTCACTGGTGTACATGTTGCAAAGAATTGGTGAAATGACCAACCCCTGTGGAATTCCAACTTTGGAATTGAATGTAGGAGACTTATAATCATTTACTTTAATATAGTATTGTCTATCGTTCAAAAAAGTTTTCAAATATAACCAGAGTCTGCCATTCACACCATAGCTTGCTGCCTTTTTCAATAGTCCTTCTCGCCAGATCCGTTCATAACACGATTCATAGTCCATAATTGTTAGAACAGCATACTCTTTGGCTTTCTGTGCCATTTCTATTGCATTAACAATTCGCATCACAGTCTGTGTACATGACCTATTTTTCCTATAAGCATTTTGTGACTCTGACAAACCCCCCTCAACTTCCAGTTTCCAAGTTAACCTGTTCGACAGAATTCTTTTCATCATTTTACCTATTACGCTTTCTAGTGTTATTGGTCTATAAGACCTGACATTGTTGTCAGTTTTGCCTGGTTTTGGAAGCATTACTTTTGGATCTAACTTAAAAGCTTCTGGTAGAACTCCCTTTTCCCATGACTTTTGAAATATGTACCAAAGGCCTTAATGTATTGCTTCTCCTCCTTTCTTCAGCATTGTTGTAAATATCTTTTCTTCTGGACTTGGGGCACTATTGGATGCTGATATACTGATAGCATTGATCACCTCATCTAAAGTGATGTCACTGATTTCACATTCACAGTAGGATGTGTAATTTCTTTCTGATATTTTGGCCTTTTCATTTGTCTCCATGTTTGATACTTCTTGCTCAACTTCCTGGTACCAGTCTCTGTCATAGGTTACTACATCCAAAGTTTCCTTACCATACCTTTCCTTAAATTCAAAAAATATTTCTTCATCTGTGACAGCTACAGTCTTATCTTCTCTTATTAAGGGCTGGATTACTCTTCTACAGGACTGATTTCTAACAGAATTGACCACAGTCCAGAATTTCTGGTTATCTTTATAATCCATTTTGGCCACAATTTGTTCTAGATACTCGGACTAAGCTCTCTCTTCTTCTTCTTTAAATTCTTGCCTAGCAATGTTTAACTGCTGAAGGTTGTTCTCATCACTTCTTTTCTGGAACTGTCTTCTCATGGTCTTAAATATTTTTGCAAACAGCGATAGCTTCTCTGACCAGTAACCTTTACTGTATTTGCAAATTTTCTTTTTTGGTATGACTCTTTCAGCAGTGGTGAGGATTACATCAATAAATTCTTCATAATCCTCATTTACATGACTATTATGATTTCTTTTTTTTTCCTTCTAAACTTCAACACATGCAGAACATTCTACTTTCCACCTCATCCAATCTGTCTTTTCGAAGTCCCATTTTTCTCTCACTATTAATTCTTCCTCAACTCCTATTTCAAATGTTATCATGCTGTGATCAGTATTTAAGAAATTCTCTTGCTGTACTTTCCAATTGTCAATCTTCCTTAAAAGGTCTATGTTTGAAATAGTAAGATCTATGATTTTATCCTTCCTTGTAGGTTGTGCATCATTTAGTACATACAAATTTTTCTCTATTAGATATTCATGTAGTATCAAACCAAGCTTGTTATGACTTTGATCATTCCAGTATTGATGATGTGCATTGTAGTCCCCAAGAAGTAACACTGGAAGTCTTTATCCAATAATGCTCTGTCTAATAGTCTCTTGAGCATATCCTCATCTCCTGGTGGAATATACACTGACCCTACTAGATATCTATGTTCTTTTGAGTAAACATTACACCATACAGCTTCAATATCTTGTCTATACAAGTCAGTGTTGTTATATTTTCTGGTCCACCGGGATCACTGATTTCAATTCATTTAGATTTGAAGACTGAATAATGCTTAAGCCGGTGCTAGGGGGCGTGGGCAGTGTTGCATTTTCCATTACTGCTCATGAACAGACTCAATCAAACCGAGTCTGCAATTTTCAGTGTTTGCATTGTTCTCGGTGCTTCCGAGGGATCTACTTTCCAGATTTTATTTTCTTTGAAGCACTTTCATATTTTTGTCATCACTAAAGCAACTCCTCCACCTCTTTTACTGGTTCTTTCATTAGCTATCCAATGTCACTTATTTTTAATATTGTCTTTTATCTTTGTTTCAGGATGCCAAATTTCAGATAATACAATAACGTCTATATTGTCTTTCAGTACAACATTCTCTAGCAACTGAAATGAGGTATTTAATGACCTCACATTTGCTTGTGCAGTTTTCATTTTGATTGATTTTCTCATTTCTTCATTCAAAACAACTATAATCATACAAATAATTTCATGGAATCAAAGATTGAAATTGAATAACTTTCATAAGGTAAAAGAAAAAAAAACACAAAAAACTATATACACTATGTTGTTTTGTTAATCTATTGTAGTTTTTCCCGGAGACTGATGAATGTAGCACACTGTGTTGAGCTTGCTGGGTGATGTCCCTCACAATTAGCACACCTTATTTGATCAGAGCATTTACCTGTATGATTATTACTGCACTTTTCACACTTAAGCTCTTTAGTACAAACTAAAGCAATATGACCAAACTGCTGACATCTAAAGCATCTAGTTGGTGTATTACGCTTTGTTCTGTATGAATGCACTGGCACTTTTTTGTGATTAAAAACGATTTCTGACTGAAACAAATCCTTTATATTTTCATGTGACTCACATGTCACAACAACTTTTGGCAAAGGTTTATTTGTATCTCTATAGTGTAGTCTTCTGCATTTAATAGTGATCCCTGTCTGCCTAAACACTGTGTCTTGAATTATTGTTTCAATTACATAAGGGCTTACATCTTTGAATGTACACCTTGGTGTGTTAGCATTGGAATGGACTTAAGTTTGCCCCCTTTAGTGTTAAAGGATCCTTCTGGCACTCCTCCAGAAGTTTTTCACAGTATTCCTTATTTTCAGCAATACCACCTCTTGACAATGTATAGGCCAGCTTAACGTTAATGTTTTTCTTCTGCTTTATCTCTCTCTTGATTATTCTACTGTCCTTGAATAAATTTGGTTCCTCAATACCATCAATAATCACAAAGTTCTCTATCTTACTTGGACTGTCTAATTCTGCCTCAGGCTTCTTTTTCTTGACTTGCGACTTGCCCTTCACCGTTCTAGTGCAATTGTCAGATTCATTTGATAACGCTTCTTTTGATTCAAACTGACAAGTCTTCACATCATTTTGGACAAAGCTGCTTAAATCAATAAAATTTGGTGTAGGGACTGTTGCTACTGTAGTCTGCTCTGAGTCTGTTTTATGGACATTTAAAGAGTTTTGGCTTATGTTCTCATTTTCCTTAAAAGAGTCTGATTTGTTATCATCTGGTACTGCCTTCTGATTATAACCACTTGCAATCTTACTGAGGTCTTTTAAAATTCATGAGGAATTTTCAAGCACATACAGAGAACATGGAAATACAATTTTATATCTCTCTATTTTCTTAGCACTATTACTGTCAATGAAAGCACATTCAAGATGCCACCAACCTTTGCAATAGTCACACTGAATCCAACGATCGCCTTCTATACGTTGAAGATTATCCGGCGGATTCACATGCAATTTCAAAGTCAAACTAAGATTCCGAGTGCATTAGGAAGTGTTGAGTCCATCTAGTTGAGTCATGCAGATTCCTTGTCGATAAAAGACTATATTCTTTGTATAATGCAGGCACTCTAGTTCAACCTGACGATGTTTTAGTACGTATTATTTCGATGAAAAATCGGTCTTGTGTATTCACAAAATAAATGGAAGTTCTATCACTTTTACCTCCCTTCAATCACGGAAAGGGTTGCGGAAAGTGGAAAAAACAACGAAAATTACCGAAAATACTATTTGAGCGAAAGATATAGCTATACTTACTGCTAAATTTTAATTGCGGTCATTGGCGTCCATTTTATTTGACTTTTCTAAGATAATTCTTAAGAGTTAAGATAAGTAACCACCTGTCTTAAATTTTAAGAGAAAAATCGCCTACTTAAGATATTTTCTAAGCAAAAATTTGTTCTTAGAACAATTCTTAGGCAAAAATGTTTCTAAGACAGATTTTAAGTCAAAAGTGAGAAATACTTGAAAATGTTGACTTCTAAGATATATTTTTATCTAAGATTCTTTATGAATACGGGCCATGGTGTAATAAATGTATAAGACTTTTACAGACAAATATAATGAATTCTACCATTCTGGCATAGACACCATGCATTAACAGACCATTTGTAAAATTATTTACAGCTTAACAATAAACACTTCCTCTTAGATACATCCTTTGATTTTATACAGAAAACACCAATGATGTCAAAATTGTTTGAAATAAATGTTGCCTGAAAATGCCTGACAGAATAATAAATGAAGTCCACTAACTATTTGGGCTTTACTCCAGAATAAGAGTACTAGACATAAAAGTCATGGCCACTATTTTCAATTTTTGTTGATGTTGTATACAAAGTAGTTTCATTTCAGTTGGATCAAACCTGTAGGAGTTGAGTAGATCTATACAATATCCTAATGTAGATGCCATATTATATACTAAGGATGGAAACTGCACGAGTTGAGTACACAAGGTACTAATGTTGATGCAATATTTCTGGAGTTGACTACACCATGTACTAAAGTAGATGCAATATTTCTGGAGTTGAGTACACAATGTACTACTGTACATGCAATATTTCTGGAGTTGAGTACACAATGTACTAAATGTAGATTCAATAGTTCTGGAGTTGAGTACACAATGTACTAATGCAGATTCTATTATATTTCTGGAGTTGACTACACAATGTACTCATGTAGATGCAATATTTCTGGAGTTGAGTACACAATGTACTAATGTAGATGCAATATTTCTGGAGTTGAGTACACAATGTACTAAATGTAGATTCAATATTTCTGGAGTTGAGTACACAATGTACTAATGCAGATTCAATATTTCTGGAGTTGAGTACACAATGTACTAATGTAGATGCAATATTTCTGGAGTTGAGTACACAATGTACTAATGTAGATGCAATATTTCTGGAGTTGAGTACATAATGTACTAATGTAGATGCAATATTTCTGGAGTTGAGTACACAATGTACTAATGTAGATGTAATATTTCTGGAGTTGAGTACACAAGGTACTAATGTAGATGCAATATTTCTGGAGTTGAGTATACAATGTACTAATGTAGATGCAATATTGTTAAGTCCTAAAATGTGCCATTGCTCAAAACATATTTATAGAACATGAAAGTCGAAATATTTACATTCACCCTATTCTTTTCCATTGAAACTTTTGACGTTTATTTTGTATGAACAGCAAAAGGAAAGGCGCAAAAGTAACATCATTGCTGCTAAGTGATAACCGACCACTGTTTTGATGACGTTCGCGTATAGTCAGGGAGAACGTTCCTTAGTCTAGATGACGTCGAAGTTGTTCTTTCTGGTGGACAGAATGGCCGGGAAGCTGATTTTAATGTTAAATGCTACAAATTATGTGCAATTCATACCATTATATATTTTACAAATGGAAAGGAAATATAATGTAAATATAAGAAATGAAACTATTTTTTCGGTGCTCATGCGAAATGAACGACAGAATAGTATCGGCAAATCCATGATTCTTAAATAACAAACGCTTGCCAACATTATACTGATAATGTATACTAAGTTTCACTTTAACTAGTTTAAACAGTAGGAGTTGAGATGTCCTGCTAAAAGGACATTACAATATGCCTGAAGGTGGCAGACAAATGACTGCAGACATCAATCATGGTGCAAGCTAAACTGTAAGGGGAATAATGAGCAGTTGCTCTTATCTTACTAAGTGAATGGATTACTTCCCTTTGTTCAGGAAGTAAATTTGATTAAATTTCCAAAAAAATTAAAACAGAAAATAGATTGGAAATTGTTTTTTTTAATGTCATTTATGGCAGGGAATTAGACAATAAACACAATCACACTGCATAAGAAAATTTTTTCAAGGTGAGTTAAGGCAGGCACTTTATTTTTAAGGTAATCTATATCTTTATGGCAACTGTTTTAATGGAAAATTTTATTTTGTTAAAAAAAAAACAAAAAAATTTCCTACCCTATAACAGGTGTAATTCATAATACAGTATCACAAATACAAATACATTTCATGTATATAGAAAATAAATGGAAATATTTCATATTATTGCTTTCTTTCCTCTGCTATTTTAGTTTAAAATTCAGATCTAAATAAACAACTGGAATACAAATTCAGTTTATAAGTATTTTGCTGTTTTACATTTCCAGAATGTCTCAAGATCCTGATTATCACCGTACTGTATCACTGAAACTGTCAGAGGTGCTCAATGATATTGGTGCCAATAAGAGAATGATTCTGAAGAGAAGGAGGATTTACTTGTTGAGGGAAACTATGGAGATTTGTACAGACATATTGCTGGGTGAGAACATTTCCACCTTTCATTTTGGCAGCCAGTCTGAAGGGTCTACAACATTAGGACTCCATTCAGACACTGATACACTCTACTGCTCCAGTGAGTTTAATGTTATACAGGACTGGAGTGAGTGGCAACCTGGCAAGCTCAATCTACTGATGATCCAGGATGAGACCACATCACCAGGTTACTGTCTACTACAATATCTGAGGGATGATGAGCCTCTTCCTGTTCCTCTTCCTACTGATCATGAACTAGTCGGTGACCTTACAGTCAGCAGAGGTAAAGTGCTGGCGAAGAACACAGTATTTAAAAATCCTGCTACAGCAGGAACTGTAATAAATGGTCCAGCTCATTCAACACAAGGAAGGCGTGGTTTTGCTGATAAAGATTTAGTTCCAGCACACCACTGTAAATCATGGCCTGCAGAAGCCCGGCCGTGGTTATTAAGACAAGGCATAGGAAGATGGCCTACAGAAGACATGAAGAGATATTGTGAGACTACAGGATGTTTTGTTGTACCAGTGAGCAGTAAAAATGGCCAGAATGAAAAACTTGGAGAATATCTACTTCTCAAGCTGAAAGGTGTCTAATGTTCAGTTTAAACATCACACAATTAAGATGTTATATTCTGATGAAGATGATTCTTAAAACATTCATAAATCCTCAGTGTGATGGTGTCCTTTCAAGTTTCATGTGCAAAACTGTTTTATTTCATTGTATCCAAAATACACGTTCAAATAACTGGGTGAAATCTAACTTACTCCCATGTTTAATGTGCTGCCTTACAGTATTACAGAACTTTGTTAGAAAAGAAAACTGTCCACATTTTGTAATACCTAAAAACAACCTGATGGCCGGAAGAATTTCTCCTCATAACAAAGTCAGAGTTTTTGAAATCCTACAAAAGATCATACAAAGCAAGGGTCAATCACTACTCGAAATTCCCATGGATGACCTTGGTAAAAGACTAAAAGTAAAGGTGAAGATGGGTGAAGCTTTTCAGTATCATGTAACTCCAGCCCAAATGTATGCTACAATTTCAACACTGCTGCTATATAATATTACCATTAGCATAAGCAGAAATCACACGTGCCTTTTAGAATCAATGCATGATGGAAATGAAATGATGTATAAGAGGTTATCAGACATTACATTAACACTAACAAGAATGTACAGAGCAATGGGTTTAAACAGCTTGGAAAAATCATCACTGAAGCTTTTAGCACCTCTACTTTCTTCTTCACTAGGATCTGTGATAGCATCTCACAACATTTACACTACTCATAGTATATCTCCAGAAGCACTGGGCTGGTTTTCAACTGGTTTGCACTCAGATGTGTCATCTGGTGGGTTGAAATTAGCATCAGCATTATACTGTGTAGGAGATATGGAAAGAGCAGAGTTTGTTCTGAGGAATATAGAAGAAAAGTATGATCTGAATACTGTTGAACCTGCATGTAATGATCATCCCTCGAATTACCTAAGGCAAGGATTCATGCATAAATGTACCACTGGAAATGAAGAACTGATACAACATATCACAGCATTTTGTGTCAGATTTCTGCAATGTGAAATTTGCTGTGTTCCTAAAGAGCTACAGTATGAAATGTTTAGGTCTACACAAGAGGACAGGCTTGAAAGGAATGAAATATCTGACTGTTGGATGGACTGGGCTGTGGTAGATTCTCTACCTTACCTCTACTTTCTACAGTACAAGACATATGGAGCTCTTCAGAGAGTGACAGACCAACAATGTGCACTTGCAAACCTTGTCACTACCATTGATACAGTGAAAAACCTAGGTCACAGGGAAACAGCACTGAACTTACTAGGACAGTGTATGGAACAGGAAAACCGACCTATTGATGCTTTACACTGCTACATGAGTTCTCTGAATATCCAAGCAAGAAACAATGCTGCAAACATTCTTATCTGTAGACTTCTTAATTAAATAGTTAACATGCACGAAAATACACTGAACTGAACATGGTACTGCAGGAAATGGAGTATCTACATGAAGCTGCTGTGCCCTGCTACACTGTGGCTATTAAATTTTATATATAAAACTTGTAATACATGGTAAATTTAGAGAACTTAATGTTAAAGTCAATGAATAAATCAATGAAGATTTAATTAATGGACATATAATTTACACAAAGTAATTTATATCTGCCTTTAGTACAAACATTATATTGCCACAGCAATATATATGTACCTTGAGAACAGACTTTATGTTCTCCCAGGTATTATTTATAGGTTAATACATGCAAGAGCCTGGCCGGGAGGGCCATTATTCAATTTCCGGGCCGATTATCACCTCCCGGCCAGGCTCTTGCATGTATTAACGTCTTTAATACATACGTTTTGTTGCACTTCTCAGGGAAGATAGAATTACAACTCTTGTCGCTAAATTTCATTGGCTAAATAGTTTGGGGTACTCTTGTCTCAAAGTTTGTGTTTGTTCATAGCTGGAAGCAATTTGGGGTCATAAGTGAGTGTACTACAGTAAACTTATTCTTGCACATTTACACAAATTATTGAATTAGATCTACAGAATTTCTTGTCGGTCAGGAGCTAAAAGTAAATTCATAATGTGTCAACAAACTCATCAAATCGCCATGCTAAATATGTGGAACAACACATACTTTGAGCAAGTTCATGAAAAAAACAAAAAAAATGCATTTTTATTAACAACAGCTAGTAGATCTAGATATCTTATTTTAGATCTATGTTTATGAAAAGCAGTTATAACTTTATCACTCAGAAGAAACCCGCAACTTCCTCAAAATTGGTGCGAATCATGCAGTTTTACAAAGCATACTCGAACACTGTTGAAACTCGGAATTCTGGCTCCAAAGTAAATAATGGGCATGTCCTGTTTTATTACTAATTTTAAGCCAAGCATTATTATTTTGTGATAAACAATGGTTTAACGTGAAGACTAGTGACAAACCATTATGACGTCTATGATGACATTTTATGTAGCTATTTGTTTCATGCGTACGTGTTCACCGGGCGGATTATGAGTTTTCGGCCTGAGCCGATAAGTGATAATCAGTGCGTGAAAGCAATAACCTGCTGAAAACACATTCATTTTTGTTACTATATATAGTAACATATGTATTAAATAATGCTATAAGTCAATGAAATCATGTAAATTGTAACATGTTCAGTAAACTTCTGTTTTTGCAAACTCCACAATATCTTATAAAAATTTAGTGAACAAATTTCTTAGAACATGATTTTTATATTTAACAGTTCTGTAAGAAACTGAATGATTGTGCATTAAATTTCGTCTAGAATGTACAGTTCAAATTGCATTAAGAGACCAACCAAGTGAAGGATAACAAGGCAGTCTGAAAGACAGCTAAACCCCCCGCCACTGGTATGTAAGGTGAAATGGTAAACCTTTGACCATGAGCTGCGACCTTGACCTTGAACTGACAAGGCTGACACATGAATTCTGCACAACATCTAGATGAGGTGATCATTCGGCCAAAGTTTCATGAAAATCCTAAAAGGGGTGTAGGAGATACAGAGCTCAAACCTTTGACCTTGAGTTGTGACCTTGACCTTGAGCCGGCATGGCTGGCTCATCAATTCTGCATATCGTCTTGATGAGGTGATCATTTAATCCATGTTTCATTATTATCCTTCAAAAGGTTTAAAAGATACAGAGCAGACACGAAATGGTAGGCTCAAACCTTTGACCTTGAGTTGTGACCTTGACCTTGAGCCGACATGGCTGACAAATGGGTTCTGCAAAAAACTGCAAAATCAGTTAAAAAATGAGACTCTAAATTATACTGGTGGTGTATGATCTAAGTTTCCATGAAAAATTTTGTCATGTTGTTATTTCATTATGAAAATGCTACCTACATGTCAAGCATAGATCTGTCATGTGATTTTAGCAAAAAAAATGCAAAGAAAATAAGGGAAATAGCTCTATAGAGCAAAAAACTGAGGACTATTTGTGTCCGCCATTATGCGACTACCATTTTTTTCGCGCAATTTTTCTATTTAGTGTCTGTATGCCATCATGACAATTTCATGAACGTAGACATACTGAATAAAGGCCATATTACGTAAAATCTTTATTGTTTTTTAATTTTCTTAAATTTTACCACCGATTCAGAAGCCTAACATCTTGATTTTCGAAAGCTACAATATCTTTTTTTCAAAAATATGTTCCAAGTTGATGTACTACGTGTGTGTAACAGAACAAACTATTGATTTTATTTCCTTAACCAACATTTGCATTTTCTTTCGAAACATAACCAACCAAGGAACCGTACTTCTAAATTTCTTCAGGGACTTAATCATGAACTGGAATCATAAACAAATGTTTCTATTTGCATTGCTATGTTGACATTAATAACTCTCCAGCTATGAAGGTGAAAGAATATATAGAGTACAACAAAGAACATATTTTATATAATTAAGCATCTGTATTGCAGCTAGCTGGATAGCTCCAATACAGGGATACAAAGTCTACACTTACAGTGGGTTGGTGTACCAAGAATGGTGAGAGGCAAGTCATTAGAAGAAGACCATTCTTGCATAAAAACTACTTTTTTCGCTGGATCCGCCTATGTATTAACAGGAGAAAAATCGTGTGCAAACAAGGCGATTCACGTGCTGTTAATGCCCGATTTTTATTTTTGAAATGCTTTCCCAGGGACGTATATGTAATTCTGCACAGATTGACATCTGGTATCTGCGTCTTTTTTCTTTCATAAAAACCTCTTCTTGAAGCATTAAAGATGCAATCTAAACCATAGAATGTTTTACTGTATCAGTATCTAACGCCAAATGCGCTGCCCCTAGCATTGTTCGTACTCGTTTCTTCCCTTGTTTACTCCCCTTTTAGAACTCTGCGTCAATTCAGATTTTGTAGACAACCGTGAATGTCAAAGAACCGCGTGTTTACCTGTGCGATTCTTTGTTTTTAGGTATCATATTTATGATTTTTGTAAGTATCAGTCAGTATGTTTATATCTAATTTCTCGAAGAATTTATATAAACAGCTTGGAAACTTGACACTGTGTTCGTACTCATCCGTACTCCAACTGCGTGTCCGTACTCAATGTAACTCGAATGTAAAGTTATTATTCTTGAAATTGTGATCGAGTCCACCAAATTGTGAAATGATATGAACAATTATTGGTAACTTTATGTTTGTAATAATGAGAGATAAAAATATCGCTTAAAACTTTCAGGATGTGCTTTTGACAGCGTTGTTTATTTCCGGGCCCTGGATACGGATATTTAAAATATGTTTACCGTTTCCAAGAACAACTGGAATGGTAAATAATAAATGTACCGGAATCGTCAAGTCATCACATATGAAAACAATACATAAATCGTCGTGAAATATATTTTTTATGCAAGAATAGCGACAATACACGTTTGTTTTGTGTATTAACGTCTGCAAAAGCCCTTGGGATATGTTTGTGACCTCGACCTCCGGTCTCTGTCACAAACAATCCCGCCGGCTTCTGCAGACGTTAATACACAAAAAAAAACGTGTATTATCGCTACACTGGTGACATTTAAGTTCTCAGCATCTTAACAGACATACAGTATGAAGCCAGCCTTTTGATCACTGTGCCCCTCAAGTCAATAAAAAGCGAGCTCCTCTTGAGCTGTTTACAATCTTTACATACATTACTGAAAACTGAACAATACATAATATAAAAGCAAAACTCTAAACAGATGATATACCAGTTTTTATTCTTCCAATAATTATATAAACCCATTGGCACAGACTAATTCACTGCTGAACAAGTTTACTGACGTCTAGACTCATGTTCAGTTTAATTTCTTACTATAACTAGCATAACTTCCGTGAAGTTTCACGTTCTTGTCATACCTTTTTTCAAGTGCTATAGGCATGAGGTCTAGTTTAACCCTCTTTATGGAAAACAGGATTTTGTACAGAAATATTTATTGTATTGTATTTTATTTCATGGAATAATATATCGAGCACAGTTTATGTCCTTATTTTCTTTTGAGGTTACTGGTTTACGTGTCAAACCTAACTTTCTGCTAGTTTTTTTTTCTATCTCATGTAATATGATTTCCTGTTCACGTTTTTATCTTCTTTGCTGGGGGCTCTTCAGAATGTTTTTCTTCAACTGTTGGAGGTACACTAAATTCTGGAATCTGTAATATTGAAGAAGAAAAAAAAACCTAAGGCCACACCAAATGAAAACAAGTGTTCATCGGATTTTTTTTTCTGAAAAAATTGAGGCGGCGAGCCAAAAATAATTTAAATATTTGTTTTTGTTTTCAAGAAAATCAGGAGCAAGCGAAGAGCGAAGAAAAATATTTGTCTTGTTCCGACTCTCGATTAAATAATAAAAACCTTAAAATAGAATGTATATCCCTTTTCCATTAGAAATCATTTACCAAGGATTGAGAAAACATGGGTTCATTTTGGTTTGGGTAAATTTTGACCTGCAGACGCACAATAAAGCTAACTTGTGGAAAGGTAATAACATTGGCATACAGTTCAGTGTAATCAAATAATGTATGCGTTTGTAAATGCTGTTAGAAAATCTGTATTATACAACAATGCGTAAGTCTATACCAGAAAAAAACAATCCCCATAACTCTTGATTTAAATTTTGACAGAATTTTTAACTTATATTTTGTTTGTTAAAGTTTTATATAATGTCTAATATCTCTGTTACTTTCAAAACTACTGACTATTATGCCCCTTTACCTGGCAAAGCAGAGTCAAGCACTGAGAAAAGTCAAGCATGCAGCTCCCTCTTGTTCTAATTTAAAACATTCTTGACAGATTAAATTTGTTGAAACATAGTCTCAGTAAAGGTCAGAAATGGTAGTGAACAAGCATTAACATTATTCTACTCGAAGACTGGAGAAAAAGCTGAAGCTCTAAATTGGTCAGAACACAACTCCTAATGTAAATTCCTTACCCCACCCACATATGTATAAAATACTGATCATTTTGACAGGAGAACAGAAAACAGAAATGCATCATGTATTTACCCTTACCAAAATAATGTAAATTGATGTTATCAAATAAATTAGTGTGTGCTTTCATCCAATTTTCAATGAAATAAGTCCGCCTTTAGTAGCAAATTAATTTGGTAAAGAACACTGGAAGAAAATGGCGTAACTGCATATTAAGGTGAAATAACAAGATATGTGCCTTGATGAAATGTATGAGTTGTGATTAAATTACATTTCAGAACAATCTGGGACTGGAATTTTAAGCATTGTACACTGTTACGTCCGTAAAAAGTAGCGCACCAAAATATTTTGCCTTGAATTTTTTCAATGGGGCGAGCACAAGTCAAAAACAAACGAAAATTTTTGTGTTTCTGAAAATATACGAGCGGCAAATCCGATGAACAACTTTTTAATTTGGTGTGGCCTAAATATTGTATACATTGAATATAACAGGTCTACTATATGTGATCTTGACCATCAGGTAAGCAAAACTTTCAAACTATATATCTCATAATCCAATAAGTACCTTCTAGAGTTTTGTGACACATGTATGGACAGACAGACAGAAATGACAAATTCAAAAACATGACTGATTCATTGATTCTGACTATTAACATGAAAACATTCAGTCTATTTAATTTTAATTTAATTAGATGTATATTCAAGTGGCCGTTGATTCAAGATTTTCTAACTGGTTCAAATGAAATATTAATATATACTCAAAACAAAACATCAAGTATAAATAAACTTGCTAGACTTACCACAGGCTCCACAAGTCTGATCTGTAGTTTTAAATGTTGAACATTTGACCTGTCTATACTGATCTGTATCAAAACACGGTCAAACACATGTAGAGTCACAGGACCGCAACACTGAGTATTCTCCTACAATAAAATTAATGTGTTATTAGAAAGACATGCCTTTTTAAAATGGATCAAAACAAGAGCTGATTGTAAAACAAGTCTGCCCCCAATGATGCCCTGTTGGAGCTAACTGGGTGTTAAAGTGTCAGGTTCAAGTATACTTTGACTTCGACCTAATGACGCCTTAAACAATAGAGGTCATCTACTGACCATAGAAAATCATGTTTTGAAATTGGAAAGGCCCTAGCATTCTCCAGTAACTGTAACAATTTTCAGTCTCTAAATCACTGTGACCTTGACCTTAATCCTACTTAACCTCAAAACAACAGGAGTCAACTACAAACAACAGGCAAAACCATTCTATGAAGTTTGATGACCCAAACGTTCTCCAGTCAGTGTTGTTCAAGTCACTGTTGTTCAAAACCATTTTAGTCTGAGGTCAATGTGACCTTGAGCTTTGAACTCCAAAATGAAAAAAAGAGTAATTTCACATAGAAAATAGAAGGAAATTGGCCGGGACCATATGAATTGCTCGAGCGAGCCCTGGTACTCGAGTCATCGATGCTCGAGCGTGCGGTGTTTCACTGTAATCTAAAGGCTTCAGATCATCATCCAAAGTGAAGGCCCCAGAATTCCCTTGTTACTGTCTGGCAAACAAAATGACGGATAAACGACCAGTAAAAGCAAGATATTTATCTCATATTCTTCTAATGGTTTTAAGTTGTTGGTCTTCATTATACATAAAAACATCAGAATAATAAGTGTTGTAATGGGTCAGCCAAAACTGCAAGTGCCTGTATATTGCCTTTGTTGAAATCATGGCTTTAATAAATATTGTCTCTTTAGGTGTATTACAACCCAGATGAAAACATACTTCTTCACTGAACACAAATGTTGGTCCTTTCTTGCGGCCATCTGTATTAAGGTATAAAGTTGCCTCGAGACCATATTTTGGAATAAGAACTTGTACTGCATTCTTTCTAACAAACAGTATGTATCCCTCCTCATCAATGACTCTTTTCTTGAAGAATAACTGCAAACAAAACAGTTAGGTCTATAATATTCAAGCTACTGAGTACATACTGTAAAACCATGATATATCCTAGGCAAGCAATTTTGTGGTTTTAGCCACTATGACTATATTGTGCTGACATGAATTCATAGATTTCAACTTCTGAAGCCATGTTATTTGTTCATTGGGGTGTAATTTCATGGAATGACAAAATCACAAAATCTACTAAAATTAGCCTCCAGTGAAAATTGATAATTTCACAGAATTAAATACTCATTGGTATGAAGTATTATATTCTCAAATCATTTAATTCTCATGAGGGTCTAGCCATTGTTGTAAATCCATCAAATTTGATCCAAACCAAACAAACAAATTCCAATATAATGTAAATACCAATGAGGTACTAATATTAGTGAATACTGTTTGTTTCTGAGTAAATCAATGAAATTTAATCCCAACAAAATATAATTTCCATTTTAATCTTTGTAACATACACAAATGTTCCTACAATACAGCAATATTTGCTGAAATGATTTTTTTGGTCCAGGAAATTAATCAATTTCAAAGCATCATTATTCCATAAGAAAAGTTTCTTGTTTAATGTAGGTAGTTGATAAAGTCGCCAACCACAAATAAAATGCCAACAACAATGCTTGACTAAATAATTACAAGTTTTATCAATAATAACAAACATTCCTTGTGGCTTTCAAGTATTGTTTGTAGAAGACTTCAAGTGTTTTGAATGAATTTGAATGAAGCCTTGGCTATCATTTCACAATCTATAAATCTCTTTAAAAAAAACTCATAGGAAATCTGCATCAAGGTGAGACTCACATGTGTGTGTAGATTTACAGATGAACGTCCAGCATATTGCGCCATCTTGTGTCTATAATTGAGATTGTTACAGATAGACTGTGTCTTGTGTTTATCAAGAAGCTCTGGGTAGGATGAGTCAGCACCTATACATACAGCTAGCAGACGATGCACGAGTATATCCGAGTATCTGTAAATGCATAACATGGAAAATAATTTAGTAGATATGTTTAGTTTTAAATCAAACTGAAACTAGAGATGCTTTTGAGAAAAGCACATGTCTCCCACAACTGCCTAATCATCAAAATAGCCTGCAAATTGCTGACCTCAAAAAGACCCTTATACTACTTATCATCTAAATAGCATGTGATTGTTGACGTCAAAAAGAACATTATATTACTTTCGACAGTAGTATAGTTGTCCTTTTTCGGTTAACAATGCACAAGAAATCTGAGCGTTTTTTTTTGGTAATTCAAGTGCCTGGGCTTATCTGGCTAATTATCTTGGCCAAGGTCTTATGGTCAGATACAATTTGTTCGAGTTTGGCGAAGATTGTGCGAGAAATGTTTGACTTACAGTGCGAACAAACTTTGTGACAGACAGACACACAGACTGGAGTAAATCAATGTCTCCCACACCACTGTGTGGACCAAGACATAAAAATATGGGCCATAAGGCACTATTTCAGCTTTTAATGGTTGAAAGTCTCTCATGGAAGAATTCTAATTTCCAGGTAAAATTTTCAAACACAGTTGAGAGAGAGGCAAGAGATTCAAAGTCTGTGACCTTAACTTGATCTTGTAAAATATATACAACTTCAATTATCAGGTGGAATATTAAATACCAAATTCCTCTCTTCATAAAATGTACATTGTGTACACATTTAATTCACAGAATAACACATTTAAAGAGATAGATTTTTAAGAACAATCTAGATATTTTATACAACATGTTCAGGTTCTGTAGCAATCAGAGTATACATTTCACATAAACACTGAAAATGGCATCTGAGATTTACATACATTTACCAATGTACTTCTCGAACAAACAGCATTGGTACAAAAGTTCTGTGAAGGGTTGATTTAAATTCATTGTTCTTTCATCCTTTTCCTTTTTGTTGGGTTTTACATCACATCAGCACTTTTTAAGTAATATGGAGGTTTTCAAGATTTTGATAGTGGAGGAAGACTTGTGACCCTTTTAGGTCATTTGGTCATATTCTACTATAATCATTAAACTATATTGATTCCATTCATAAACTTTTTGCACTTTTAATTAATATAATGGCAGGCAGTGTACCAGTGTTTCTGGTTTTCTATACCTGTACTAACCTGTTTTCTGCCAAGTCACTGCCATCTTTTCACATGAATCCAAGGAGAAAGACAAATGATTTTCAGACTAAGTCTTTTAACAAACTGTCATGGTGAATGTGTGCCTCTACAGGGGATTAAAATTATGACCCAGTGATCCAGAGATCTGCACTCTCCCAATTCAGCTATGCAGGTGGTCTATTTTGGGATTAGAAACTTCAAATGCAAAATGATGACAAAAACGTACCTTCTAATTGGAGAAGTAAAGTGGGTATAGATCTCACTGGCTAGACCATAATGGAGAAATTCTGATTCTGGTATCATTCCACTACAAAAATACACCGCCTGCATCATACATCTTGTTGTCATTATCCGTAACATGGTGTTGAAATATTTGTCGTCTTCTATTACAGCCGCATTTAGACTGTCAGCTAAATCTTTGCCTTTTGATACATTCATTTTGAATCCCTAAAAATAAAACAATATACTGCAAAATGGTTTCAGCAGTGTTATATTCCTGTGACAGTCAAAATTACTCTGTATCGAAACTAGGTTTTTAAAGCAAATATCTGTCAACCCCAAAATAGATCAGAGAAAGACAAAAATTAACTACACACATATTTTCAAGTATTTTTATTTTTTACATTGTCAAACTGTACTGAAAATAAACTGCCTTGAAGGGAAATCAAATCTTTGATCTCAAAACTGACAATGTTGTGTTAACCTTAAAAACAAGAGGGTCATGATGACCCTGGATCGCTCACCTGAGTAATATGAGCTACATGTCTCAAATGTCAAACTGATGATTTTTAGAAACTTTATGAAAGATTTTCTGATGTACAATCAAGTTACCCCTGGGGCGGGACCAATTTTACTCCGGGGGTCATGATTTGAACAAAATTTGTAGAAGTCTACTAGGAAATGTTACATATCAAATATCTAAGATCTAAGCCTTCTGGTCTATTTTTAGCAAATTTATGAAGATTTCCCTTTGTACAATCAAGTAACCTCTGGGGCTGGGTCAATTTCACCTTGGGGGGGGGGGGGTGTCAAGATTTGAATAAATTTTGTAGAGGTCCACTCGGCAATGCTACATTTCAAATATCTAAGATCTAGGCCTTCTGGTTTATTTTTAGAAAAATTTTCTATGTACAATCAAGTAACCCATGGGGTGAGGTCAATTTGAACCAGGGGGTCATGATTTAAACAGATTTTGTAGAAGTCTTTTAGGCAATGCTACATGTCAAATATCTAAGCTCTAGGCCTTCTGGTTTATTTTTAGAAAATTTTGAAGATTTTTCTATGTACAATCAAGTAACCCATGGGGTGAGGTCAATTTGACCCCGGGGGTCATCATTTGAACAGATTTTGTAGAAGTCTTTTAGGCAATGCTACATGTCAAATATCTAAGATCTAGGCCTTCTGGTTTATTTTTAGAAAAATTTTCTATGTACAATCAAGTAACCCATGGGGTGAGGTCAATTTGAACCAGGGGGTCATGATTTAAACAGATTTTGTAGAAGTCTTTTAGGCAATGCTACATGTCAAATATCTAAGCTCTAGGCCTTCTGGTTTATTTTTAGAAAATTTTGAAGATTTTTCTATGTACAATCAAGTAACCCATGGGGTGAGGTCAATTTGACCCCGGGGGTCATCATTTGAACAGATTTTGTAGAAGTCTTTTAGGCAATGCTACATGTCAAATATCTAAGATCTAGGCCTTCTGGTTTATTTTAAGAAATTTTTTGAAGATTTTCCTATGTAAAATCAAGTGACCCCTGGGGCGGGGTCATGATTTGAACAAATTTTGTAGAGGTCCACTAGGCAATTTTAAATGTCAAATATCTAAGCTCTAGGCCTTCTGGTTTATTTTTAGAAAATTTTTGAAGATTTTCCTATGCAAAATCAAGTGACCCCTGTGGAGGGGTCAATGTTGACCCCTGGGGTGATGATTTGAACAAATTTTGTAGAGGTTCACTAGGCAATGCTACATGTCAAATATCTAAGCTCTAGGCCTTCTGGTTTATTTTTAGAAAATTTTGAAGATTTTTCTATGTACAATCAAGTAACCCCATGAGGCGTGGTCAATTTGACCCCGGGGGGTCATGATTTGAACAAATTTTGTAGAAGTCTACTAGGCAATGCTACATTTCAAATATCTAAGACCTAGGCCTTCTGGTTTATTTTTAGAAAATTTTTGAAGATTTTCCTATGTAAAATCAAGTGACCCCTGGGGCGGGGTCAATTTTGACCCCAGGGGTCATGATTTGAATAAATTTTGTAGAGGTCCACTAGGCAATGCTACATGTCAAATATCTAAGCTCTAGGCCTTGTGGTTTATTTTAAGAAATTTTTTGAAGATTTTCCTATGTAAAATCAAGTGACCCCTGGGGTCACGATTTGAACACATTTTGTAGAGGTCCACTAGACAATGCTACATGTGAAATATCTAAGCCCTAAGCCTTCTCGTTTATTTTTAGAAAATTTTCTTATGTAAAATCAAGTGACTCGTGGGGCGGGGTCAATTTTGACCCCGGGGTCATGATTTGAACAAATTTAGTAGAGGTCCACTAGGCAATGCTACATGTCAAATATCTAAGCTCTAGGGTTTCTGGTTTTTGAGAAGAAGATTTTTTAAGATTTTCCTATGTAAAACCAAGTTACCCCTGGGGTGGAGTCAATTTTGACCCCGGGGGTCATGATTTGAACAAACTTGCTAGAGGTCCACTAGGTGATGTTTCATACCAAATATCTAAGCTCTAGAGCTTCTGGTTTTTGAGAAGAAGATTTTTTAAGTTTTTCCTTTCGGTTGCCATGGCAACCAGAGTTCTGCAAGGAATTCAATTCTTTGAACAATTTTGAAAGGGGGCCACCCAAGGATCATTCCTGTGAAGTTTGGTGTTATTCTGCCCAGTGGTTTTCAAGAAGAAGATTTTTTTAGAAAACGGACACACGACGGACGACGCATGACAGACATTGAGCGGTCACAATAGCTCACCATGAGCCTTTGGCTCAGGTGAGCTAAAAAACCAAGAGCTGTCACAGAAGAGAGCGGGCTCGACTATTTCAGTTCAACAAAGAAGGAAGTAAAAGATTGTATATTGCAATAAGCAACAGTATCTCACCTTAGATTGTGCTGCCTTAATTAGAGGATCAAAATTGGATGCAGGTGGGGACGGATGTCTCCGCAGGACAGCACAGTTTGGGAACTCCTCATGTATCTTCTGGGCTGTTGAGATGTTCGCCAATAACATAAACTCTTCTACCATGGAATTTGTATCTCTATGAATGTAACAATATGTTATAAATATATATATATATTCAGCTGCTAAACAGAAATAAGTGGGGGAAATTTCTTTTCCGTTTGAACAGTATAATAAACAATATAATAATGGTATCTTGTATGTTGGGATGAAATGCAGTCTGCACCTAGAGAGTAACTTCTGTGACAGGCTTGGCTGAAAGAAATAAGAAAATTTGTCTTTCTGATATGGTAGTCTTAAAACAAAATTTTGATCATGTTGATTTTAGTATTTTTGACTGTTAATGGCGAACAGTTTTTTTTTTCTGGCACATACAGGCACCCTAGTAGAACCACTGACCTTCCAAAAGCTAGCTTGATGGTTCCTTCACATAACTGAATTCTACATCCGAAGAGTTTTGAACAACAGCAGTGGAGGGAAAATGAAAAGAAAATGGAAATGCCTGTGAACTTGGCCAATAGAGTGCAAATTATTCCAAATCTGTGAACTTACATGGCCTACAGATGGCAAATTATTCCAAATCTTTGAACTTACTCACATGGCCTACAGAGAGCAAATAATTCCAAATCTGTGAACTTACATAGCTTACAGATTGCAATTTATTCCAAATCTTTGAACTTACTGGCCTACAAACTGCAAATAATTCCAAATCTTTGAATTTACATAGCCTACAGAGTGCAAATTATTCCAAATCTGTGAAATTAATCACATGGCCTACAGTGTACAAATGATTCTAAATTTGTGAACTTACTCACATGGATTATAGAGTGCAAATTATTCCAAATCCGTAAACTGAATCACATGGCCTATAAAGTGCAATGATTCCAAATCTGTGAACTTATATGACATGGCCTAGAGAGTGCAAATTATTCCAAATCTGTGAACTTCTGTCACATGGCCTACAGAGTGCAAATTATTCCAAATCTGTGAACTCACTCACATGGCCTATAGAGTGCAAACGATTCCAAATCTGTGAATTTATATCACATGGCCAAGTGAGTGCAAATTATTCAGTCATTGAAATTCACCACTTGCTCTTTAGAGGTTATGTGATTCAAAGTAAATTTATTATTATTTTTTAAGGATTTTAGTATTATACTTACAGTAACTGCTTAGCTTGTACATCAATAGGATCATGTGTTTCACTGTCTATATTAAAGCGAATCTCTGGAGAGGCTAGGGTAAGGGCACTGTAATGACCAAAAAATCAAATATGAAATGCTAACAAATAGAAGAGAAAAATAGGATATCATCGCATTCCAACTGGACATATTTAACCTTTATATCTGATAGGGATTTAGAATTACTGAAATTTCAATTCATTAAATTTCAAACATTTAAACTGCAGAAAACAAACCCCAGAAAGTTTGCAATATGCTAAATTTAAACTATTTAGCATCTCTGTTACATATTTTTCTGGTATTCAAATGTCTTTGACTCTACACTTCCAAACCTTTGCTTACAACTTATAGTTTCTCAACCTTGGATGATAAAATATGTATCATTAATTCAATTTGTAGTGGTAGATTTAGACTCAATATACAAAGGAGCTAAATGTTGAAGTAGTGTAGTTTAGTGCTGATGTTAATATGCCTGTCTTCGAAGAAGAAGGGGTTTATTGTTTTGCTCATTGTCAGTCCATCTGTCAGCAGACCATTTATAGAAACTCATGCTTAATTTCCTTACAAACGCAGTGAGTCTAAGTTGCTTACCACTGTCACAAATTTATTTTGCTATTTATGGATCAATCAATTAATGGCTGCTGCTTCTGATTTCTTCTGGTTTGATATGGGATGTGTGTTGGAACTATATAATGTAATGGAAGCAAAGTCTAATAATTTGAGCATTATTTTTCAAAATGAAAACTTAGTTGCAAGAGAATTTTTTTACCCTTTATCAATTCTGTTTTGTTTGAGTATTTTAGCAAGTTTATTAAGACCCCTCAGACTCTTTGCTATATCATCATTCCTGCTCGGATCATCTATTATCATCTGTGCTTCGCCATATGTCAGTGATGCCTGAAAATATTATTATACAAAAATGTGACTTGTATATGTGACGCGCCATGACATTTTGGGTCCAAATTCGGTGTTACGTCATTTGAGAAAACATCGATTAAAGTTACGTCACAAAAAAAATGGTGGACGTTACCACGTGTTCGCGGCAATTGATGCATTTCTTGTTTTCAATAATACTCTACCTTGCCACAAGAAAAAAATGAAGTGACATTTATAAACATTTCCGTGTTTTGCAATTCCGTTTCTTTAAAACAATTAAATGATTGATAATTTATCGCCGTTTGAATCGACACGCCATTTGTAAACATCGAAGGTCGCGGAGAAAATGAAACTACCAAAACAATTAATTGATGATTTATTTCGATTGTATAAAGAATGACAGTTAGCGAATCTCAAGGTAAGTAAGTATTTAAGCGATATGTAGTGTTAAAAATATTATTTGAGTTCATATCGACAGTTTTGTCCGATATCTTTTCCAAAAATAGCCCGGATTTGACACTAATGACAGATTCGAGGTAGATTTAGCGCAGTTCACATTTAATTTACAAGTGTCAATACATTGTAGACTATATTTTATTTACTAGATCTGCCATGAATTCAACTTTTTTAAATCGGTTTTGACTCTTATTCAGTAGAATCTGTATGCAAGACAATTACAAGAAGTAGCGATAACAAAGGATTTTTTAATTTTAAAAAAATATAAGCATATGATACATAAAAATGAAGGTTTTGTCAAAGGAAAAGCAATAGTGTAATATAAATAGACTCTAATGGCAAAAAAAAAGGTTTTTTCAAAAATTAAATGAAATTTTATCTTTTTTATTCTGTCAACTCCTCAGTTTCGTTCATAGGTCATTTTGGGGGCTGGAGAACTTAGTTTTCGGTAGAATATATTATGGCAGTCAAGTGAAGAATCATTCAGTTATAATAAATGAATACACATTTAAGTTATTACATTGAAAACAACAGACAGAGTGTGATCACAATAAATAATGTCTCACTAAATGGGTTAAATAGACAAAATTATTCAAGGAATAGAAACAGTTGCCTGAATATGTATTTATTTAGATAAGAATCTATAACTCTCCATGTTATAATCATAAACACCAATAATAATTTGTGCTCAAAGAATAAACAAGCTAAAAATGTGTGGGTGGGGTACACTAGAGTGTATAAAAAACGTTGGAACTATATAAATAATGAGTGTCATGTGCTGATTGCTATACTCAATAATAGCATGCTGCTTTATAAATCAATTTATAACATTATTTTCAATAAAGAATAATTTTAAAACATTATATCCTCGCTTGAAATGCATTTTCATTTCTGTCAAAACATTGTCGGCCATTTTACAGGAGAGCTTCAAGGGGACGTAAATCTTATTGACGGAAATCACCGAAATTTTACGACATATGCCTCGTGAGCATTCGTTCATTTCCGGTTTAGCAGCGGAAAATGGCGGAAATTTGACGAGGAAATCTTTCACACCCCCGGTCACTTCAATCCTGCTGCGCCACATTGCGCTGCAATGAAATCAATATTTTATGACTTCATATTGTTTGTAAAGGATTGTATTGGGTATATTTTATCATAACTTTGCCTAATTATATATCTAAATTTAAGAATTTTTTGTTGAAAATTGGCAAACTACTCGCGCTTAGAAAATACTAATGTATCATTTTTCAGGAAATATTTTTAGTGGACGTTAATCTGCTCACAAAAAGCTTTCATTTGATAGTAAAACCAGTTGTGTCATGCATATAGTTTTTGTGTAATGATGATTTACATGTTATGACCAAATGCCAGTTATGAAAGACAAGCGCGTCAGTGACGGTATAAAATGTTGAAAGGCGGAAGTTTATCGATCGAATTTGGAACTTACAAATGTATTCTTCCTGATGATTTATGGATATTGAGTGAGATTATTTAAGAAATAATATATCTCATCGGTGATTTGTCGCTGAATAAATCACTGTTTGGAGTTCAGATGCGAAGGAATTATTCACGAGGGCGTAGCCCGAGTGATATAATGCTACGCATCTGAACGACAAACAGTGATTTATTCAGGAGCAAATCACTGAATGAGATATATTATTTCGATTCTAACACGTTATCAAGAACTTTAAAGTACACCCTTGTCGGCATGCATTAAATATTTGCCCGTTTTCAGTCGGGTTCTTTTCCAGCGCGCCCTTACGCCGCTTGACGCTATGACGTAATAGTTGTGACGTCAGAACAGTGAATTGTTGTTTAATAATTCACTGTTTCCAGCCTTCTTTGTTTAATAGGAAAATGAATCGGATCGTGTTAGAATATACATTTCATCAATTTGTAAAGTTTATATAACTTTTCAATTTATATGTAAGTTTATATTTTGGATTTTTGTGTATCAGTTATACATTGTGACAGATGTGTACTGCGCTATCGGAAATTTCAGTGATATCGTTACAAGAAGTATTCAGTAGAATCAGTATGCAAGACAATTACATGAAGACCTTGTGACTCTGGTGCCAGACAAAATTACAAAAGTCAGTCATAATGTTTAGTTACATATTAAAGTTAAAGCCCTGATCATTTTATAAATATAGCCATGCCATGAAAGTGACTGATTAGGAATAGTTGAAACACATCTATTGTCAGCTTCAACCACTAATTTCTTACATGTAATGTCAAATCAGTCCATACATAAAACTTCTACAAGGCATAAATATTGTTTTTACTTGGAAAGAGAGTTTTTTCCAAAGTTTTTCATGTTAAATTTGCATACTGTTCACTTGGCCATTATTTCTGGATTCCTCACCATTCTGTACTGTTCTTGGCAAGTGACTAAAAACCACTTAGTAAAATAAATAAACTTTAGATACATTTTTTGAAAGCCTTGCCAGGAATTCAAACCTATTACTCTTTTTATAGAAGTCTTTGTGCTAAATATGTACTGAGCTAACTGCCCAGGGCATTTTTATCTCACATTTCAGCCTTTTTCAGTATTTATTCATTTTACAGATCAACCACTGAGGATTGTTTGGCTTGATGCAATGACCTTAAACAGTGAAATGATTTTCCAGGAAGGTCTATACACAAGCTGGATTTTATGGGGGTTTGTAAATTTCTTCATACATTTTTACAGTTACTATACTGCTATTCTAAGAAAGATAAAGACATTAAAGTAGCATAAACATATTCATTACATTTTAAGAATTTTTAGAAAAATGATTTTGATTACAGACCCATTCAACAAATATGTGTAATATATTAAGAAGTGAATAAGTAATGACATACAATAATTGAATATATCATGTATGTATTTTTTCATATTTTCAAAATTATTTTTACAGTATTTGTGTTTACATTAAGTTTGATTGCATGAACTGTATGTCTAGCCTGTAGGAATCTTAGCTAGTTTATGTATTCTTGAAAAACCACTTTTTCTGCATGAATACTGTAAGATTCTTGGATGAGTTTATACTTATCAAATCTGCTTTCAGTCAGCTTTTAACAAAAAGACTCTCTTAAGCTTGAAAAGATGCTTTACAGTCTTATATTCTGTAACCTTACACTAATCTTATTAAAATGAAGTTCTAATGTTGATGAATTTTTGTTTTGCAGTGATGAAAGAACTATGAATATGTAAATGGGAATGAAACAGAAGGAATTAATATGTTCTACTGATCATCCAGCTGAAATCATGCCTGTGGAAGAATAGAGTGCATGTCACAAATACTGATATGAGCAAATAACTCCATATTGCACAAATAATGTCATGTTTCTTGCCCTCATGACCTGAAAAGTTACAAATTCTAGTTCAAATTACAGATGTGTTTTAAGAAAAAGTAAAACTTAGTCAGCTGTGAGAAATATTGGGTAAAAGTAGTGTTTTGATGTCATGACAGCTGTGAAGTTGTTTGAGAAGCACTATCCTAATTGTTCTAACAATACAGAATTTAACTTATAAAATTTCCAAAACTGCATGCATGAAATAGTAAGACATGTCTGTTGAATGAATCCTAGTTGTTTCAAAACTACAACATGTGTGACATTAAAGCACAACCTTTGGAGGAAACATTTTTACAATCAAAACTGCCTTGCCAGTGTGAGTGTAGGAAGGATTTTTCCAGAAATGACAGAAAACTACCAATATAGAAGAAAATATTTGTTACTGGCTGAATATAATATATTTTATTTCAAGAATTAATCATGTTAATCCATGGTTATAATTGTGTTAAAAGATATTTTTACATGACACATCATGTGTCTTGTTTATATTCTGCTAATCAGACTATGTTCTGCAAGAAAATATCTTTTATGTGTAACCATCAACAAAACATGTCATAACACAAATCTGCCATAAAATGGCAGAGCTGTAATGCAGGTAGGCATATCAGGAAAATATGTAGTTCTGAAAGACAAGTTATATTACATAAAATGATGTTTGTTTTTTATAAATGATCATAATTGACCATTTGTGGTGTAAAACAAATGTATACTGAACAGATGCTAAATGAATGTTCTGATTCTTTCTGGAAAATTTACAAAAAACTACTATTTTAAGAAAATAGTGCATTGTTGCCATGGTAACATTAATTTAATTTTTAAATTATTTTGGATATCATCATATGTAAACAGCAACTTTCTTGTTTATATGTTATATATGTTAAGCTGTATTATGTTAGTGAATATATTTTCATATGTAATAATTGCATAAACAAAGCACTATGTTATTACACAAGCCTGCCTTAAAATGGCAATAGTTGTAACTGAGAGAGGTGTATCTGAAAATTATGTATTTCTCAAACCATATTACATTAATTTTCACAGAATGATGTCTACTCTCTTACTTTTAAATAAGAAAACAGACAGCTTTTGATGTAAATATATGGAAAAACACTTCCAATATTCAATTTATTACAAAGAAATTGCCAAAAATGTTAGTATTTTTGTAAGAAAATACCACATTGTTGCCATGGTAATGTTAGAATTTTTGTAAGAAAATACCACATCGTTGCCATGGTAATGATTCACTGATCAGTATATCTAGGTCTTTTGAAATTTTAGCAAACTCACAGTTGATAATAACAGTGTAATAATTATATCTTCTTGCCTGATTTTCTTTCTTACTGTTTAATAGATAAGATGTCTATAATGATAAGATAAATGTCCTAGTTTTTGGGATGTTGTCTAATTTGATATCAAATAAATTCTATATCTTGTTCAAAAGAATGTCATAAAACAGTTGTCTGTAAACGGTTAGCACACTAGAAAAAGTTAATTGTGTATTTATTTCACATTCTATGTAATTTTTTGCTAGATTCATCAAGAGACTGTTAAAAAAGAGGTTAAACAACAGTGTTGCTATAGAAACGATTTTTAGAACATAAATATTTTTTATACTACATGAAAGAAAGAGACAAAAAGAAATACATTCCATTAATTGCATGTTGCTTTTGTTATTTTATCATGTATTTTATCTTGATATTATTTAAATATGGTGTCATTATTAAGATATACTGCCTCAATTTTGATACAGTTAGACAAATACATGGTGTCCGAAAAAAGGTAATATCTCCATGACAACGACTGATTTTTGTTGTCAAATTGAAGATTTTTACTCAGAACGGGTCAGTCTGTCATATTAGCCCAAAACCCCATTTTTGATCAAAATTGCATTTGGACCCAAAATCTCATGCTCTGTCACATATTACAACGCTTTACATCAGGGCTCCGGAAATTTGCTGGTTTGTCAGTTTTGAACCAATTTTTGACTTTTTGGACCGATTTGTGAAGTGAAAAAAAAAAAAAAAAAAATTGGTGCCGTAAAAATCGAGAAAAGTATAAATTTCGATCTGAAATCTCAATACACGATCACCTACCAAGCAGGAAATTGTTGCTTGCACCCTCAGATAATCAATAAACTTATCAAACGGTCTGACTGTCACCTTGGTAATCGGTCCGTAATTAGCATGTGACACAACAGTGCTCACGTGGAACATCCTTTAATGTTTGCAGGCAGCCGACTGCAATGTATTTAACACTTCTGACTGGTTTCTAAACAGATTGTTTTATTTCAATAGGCTATGTCTGAAGATGGCTGGTTCACGTGGGGTCTAAAAACTAGGTCACCCTGTCAAATCAAAGTAAAAGTTTGTGAACACTTTAACTCATGAGATATTAAGCTCGCGCTTCGTATTGTCATGCGTTGTATCGCATGTCTTGAGTCGACCTGAATTTCGTTACACAACAGCCCAGGGGCCAGCAATTGTTGATGGAGGAGGAGGGAGGGGGGGGGGGGGGGGGAGTGGCACCAGTTTAAAACAAAAGCGTCAGAGGCGACGTCTGCGGTAGGTACGGGGTTCCTCTATCCGTATTTGTGGGAAAGTTTTTTATGTACAGGTATGAAATACTGGCCTGTGGTGCATTTTTGTCTATTTTTTTGAGATACGTACTAGAGGGGCACTCCCCTTACTTTAGGTGGTTAGGGTCTTTTCCCCTTGACAAGTTTGAAATACAGATATGGAATGCTGGACTTTATTGCATTTTTTGTTCAAAATTTCGATGTATATGGGAGGGGTTATCCCTGCCATTTTCGAGGGCTCAGGGGCTCTCCCCGGGAAAGTTTGAAAAACAGGTATAAAATGGTTGCCGCTGGTGCATTTTTTGTCTTAATTTTAAGGTACTGGAATTTTAAGGGGTCAAGGGTTCTTCCCCCTGGGGAATTTTGAAATATAAGTATAAAATGTTCGCCTCTGGGGCGTTTTGGGTCTACATTTTGAGAAAATATTATTTCCAAAATAATCGGGTGCAACTTAGATGAGTACAAGTCACTACTAAGCCAACAAGGGAGGGGTTGGGGGTGGGGGATCGGCTCTGGTCGCGATCTGGGCCTGTTACACAACAGGATGTTTAACTACACGACACAAAGACTGTAACTGTTTTGTACCAGCTGTAGAAAACAAAGGTTTTCTATTAATCAGATATGGATTCTATATCTTTGTTTGGAGGTTTACATTTAAAGTCATAAGGTGACTATCAAGCTTCAATGGCGGAGAAAGATCCTATATGGCCCTCTGTACATTTTTTCAGGTAAAGCGGGAATTTTGATATTATTTTACTTTTAGTCTCTTAAAATTGTTTGGTTTAGTCTCATTTCCCTAATTATCCTACTTTTCCGCCTACCCACACATAACACCCTCCCTCCCCCACTCTCTCTCTCCCCCCCCCTCCCTCCCTCCCTCTTCAGAAATGTAAATATTTATATTTTCTATTAATTGTCTTGGTGCTGTGTGTTTGTGTCTTAGATTTCTGTGTCGTTATTCACCCCGTTCCCCACCCATACCCAACCCCCACAAACATACAACATCATTACCAAATCATATTCAATTAGAAGAAACACCAGAATATTTCTGTCCTAAAACACTGGTCCTATTACAAAATAATAAATATTTTTCTTGCGTGATTGTTTAAGCAAGGTGTGGAACTCAGGTGAGCGATCTAGGGCCAACAAGGCCCGCTTGTTGCTATAAGTAACAGCACTTATCATTAAGATAATTATTTGTATTACAAAACCTGTTAATTTTTCTTCCCCCCCAAAAAGAAAATATACACAAAGAATTGATAGTCATAGTGTCAAATAGGAAGTGCGACATTTAGCGTTGGTGTTGCGACATATAACGGTGGACAAATTTTTGCGACATTTAACGTTAAAGGTGCGACATTTAGCGGCAGATGATTAACGTTACCACAATGTGAATTATTTTTATATTACTCTGCAACCAGACAAGTTTTCTTTTTAATTTTAGTAATCAATGTCAGTGAACAGTTTCTTTTGTCTGTCAGCTTATTCAGTATAATATTTTGATCAATTTCTCCTTTTGTGTTTATTATATCATTCAGGAATAAAATATTTGAGTTAATCCAACTTTGAAAAAATAAACATTTATTATTTATGTGTTTGAAACTGTTACCCCATAACATTTGTCTTCTTACCCAAACGAATGTCTTTATTTCAGGATGTTTTTCTAAGTTTTTTACCTTCAGCCAGTTTCTATTATTTTTTTATATTCTGTTTATAAAAAGCATACTGTTTTGAAAGTCCACTATAAGTGCCTGTTTCTAGAAAAATCGGAACGAATTTTCTGAACACCTTTATATTTTATTTTTGCGTCGAAATGCCTTAACTTTCTTTTTATTCTTTCTTATCAAATATATTTAATACAATTAAAATTAATAAAAGCATACGTTCTTCTTGGTTTGTGCCAATAGAATCAATATCCATAGAAGGCATTCATTGATTTAGGGGCTCAAACTTCAAGGCAGAAAAACTATATAGAATCTTGATGTAACAAATTTATAGAAATATAGATCTAATATTCAATATGAGAATATGGACCATTTTAGAAATGTCGTCCATTTTAAGAATCCTAAGAATAGTTGGCATGTTTGAATTTTATATATATATATATTTTTGTATTCTTCAGTCTATTAATCCACTCTGTAATCACGACTTTTGCCATTAATATGTTTGGAAACTTTAAAAGGTTCAATTCGAGATTTGTCCGATAGAATTAAAGAGTTACCGGACATTACTAGAATTCTACGGAAAATATTTTTTTCGCAAATAATTTTTCAGTAGTTGTGGATTTTAATGAAACGTCCCAAAAATCGTAAATAAACATAGTTATGTTCTATAATATGGTGAATTCTAATATGCTTTCCTCTGTTAAAACACTCTTACGCTAGAATGACGTCACGTTAACGTGCGGTGACGTCAGTGTTTTTGTTGCGACCAAGAAAGAACGCTACTATATTTTATCTAGTGTTTTAGATTAAGGGCATATTAGAATTGAAATAATTTATAGCAAGACCGTGTTTTAACACTATTTATACACTCGGGCGGTAATACGTCGTACAAATAATTCAACTCGGGCTGCGCCCTCGTGAAATTATTACGCCCGACATGTAACCACCCATCGTGTATAAATAGTGTTAAAGCACTCTTTTGCTATAAATTGTTTCTTAAATAAAATGTACAGGTTCGTGTGCATGTTTTGAGTTATTTTACAATAAATGGCGATGCGCATATTTCATGCCGACTTTAAAACATTATTTGGGATTACCGAATATGTCTAAAGATTTTATGTCATGTATTATCACTATAAAGACATAGCGATGTCGTTTTGATAAAATTATTGCCGGGTTGCCATTAACTCAGAAAATGATTTTCGTTTCCAGACTTTATTGTACGATATCCAGATAAATCCCCCCCCCCCCCACACACACACACACTACTCTCGGATTTAACATGGGCAAACGTATTATACTTTCAGGTCTGACAAATCATCGACTTTAACACCTAGTTTTTAAAAGCGATGCAGTTTTCTTAATTTCTCATGAACAGACACGGTCAAGCCAAGTATGCATTTTTATTTTTTGCTTCATCTGAATACTTTCGAAGGATACCCTTCTTTTCGAAAAGTAATGCGATTCAACTGTGATAGTTATATAGTTATTTTTTTAATTTTTTAATTTTTATTTTTTTGCTCGTCTGTTAATTTTATATATGGTGAACATCGAATGGCTGTTTGCTGAGAGGTGCCACTCATTGCACAATAATGTAATTTTTAAATCGTCATGCCGTCTTGTGCATTTTGCACAGTTTTCCATTAACTCAGTCATATTATTTCCAAGGAAGACCCCAACCGTCCCTGTGAATCTGAAATATACAGAACACCTTCCAGTAGTGTCCGTTTTTTCAGTCAAAAGGGACAGTTACTTGCCGTCTTATCGTACTTGATTTTTTTAAGAAAACCGTTTTCCCGCTTTCAGGCCAGAGCTGTTGATTATTCATAAAACTTGTTTGCGTATTAGTTGTCGTATGTTTTGCCAAATTTGATCAAGAAATAATGAACTTTCATTTGTTTGAAGTTTCGATCCGACAAACTTATTGACAATTTAGCTTGTCGTGTTTAAAAATCTACATCTGCACTACAGTAAAGTGTATACTGCCCAATAAACTGATTATAATTGTCATGCTGGTAGTTAAATTGCTGTTAGATTTTGTGGCTTGCTGTTAGTTTTATCTCCGTTAGCTTGAAAGAGCTTAAATGCCTCTGCTTGATCCAGACGAAAAATAAATTTGGTAAAAAGAAAAAATCAGATAAAGTTAAGTTTTGTGAGAGTAAGGCGCCTTGATATAATGGCAGGAAAGCACGGTCTGTTTCTCATTCCAAAGCGAAATTTTTCTCTCACGCAAGAACTTTATAGAAAGGGTAAAACAAAAAATGGAAGAATATCCACATACATTCGATACCCGAATATTTACGAAGAACACCCACGATCTGAAAGGAACGACGTCCAAAGACTTCTTAATAAAGGCCGAAAGCTGTTCCCATATGATAAACGCTTGCCAGTGACAGCGAAAAATACAGGTCTCGGAGTTGAAGGTGGTTCAGTTGAAGCTGAACAACTAGCAGCTGTACACCGTAAGTAAAAATGGCTAAGGTGTGGTACAGACTATTATGGTATTAATGGTGTATATGGTATTGGTAACTGCTGGGGAAAAGCAATTATTAGTTATCATAATGATAAACTTGGTTAGTATAAGAGAAAACCTGACCTAAAAATAAAACTCAGGGGTTCCATTTGACACGGGACCTGTGTCCAGACCCAGGAGATTTTTAAAAGAAACTATAAAGACCCGACATGATACTTGCTTTTGTGTCACTCGGAACCCAGGGGCATTTTCCTTTGATAATCCTTTCTCTTATCATTCATTTCCTCCAATAAAACTGTGTCCGCAATTAACTCAGGAATTCCAAATAAACACTCGCGGACACTGAAAGCACGGATACAGTAATAATGATATGCGTGACATGAGCAGTAAGGTATTGAAGGCGGAGTTAAACTACAGTTGACAGGTGATCGCAAGGTGGGACTTGTATAATAACAGCTTGTAAGTTGTCAACACGGTATTTGATGATCAAAAGATGTGAAAAATCGATAATCTGTGTAATGAACAACATCTGTTATTGAAAGGAGGGAAGCAAATTTGCAAAAATTTTATTTGATTAGGCAGTCAATTGGTGATGATTACATTACTGAATAAAAAAGATTGATAATCATTATTTTGTGTGATTGATACGATTTTATGAGCGGATATAGAAATTTTGTTGTTGCTACCAAGCAGGGATCATCCTACAAGGCGATTTGAGCGATATCGTCGCTGTAAAGTCGGCCACTTCGCCTAATTATCACCTCCAGGCGAAATCCGAATCGCCGAGTTTTTCTGAGTGTTGTAAACTGTTTACTTAAAGTTGTAAAACTTGATGCATATTCTAGATTAAATTACCGATAAATCCATAGTCAACCCCGCCTACTCGCCTGTCAAACTTCAGCCAATCATATCATTAATATCCCACAGTGTTAATCAATAATGTGTCAGCCGCCGCCATTTTGAAAAAATTTCTTTGTGTAAAAAGCCGATAAACTTAGCGAGTGCATGGTCTTATGCATCAACAGTATATTATTTATTGATTTTATTAAAAACTTCCTTCAAAAAATATTACAAATACGGCCAATTTCTATAAATTAATTACCCGGGTGCTGTGGATAAAAAAAATACGATTCCGCAGACGTCTGAACTGCCGTACAAAATTATTGCAAAAAGATCGCCAATATCTACGAGTTTGGTATTATTTTCGAAAAGATTAATAAATACATCAATTAAATGTATAAATCTGAACATTTTGATGCAAGAATCGGGCATTATTAAAGCACGAGAATCGAAACATGAATGAAAATTTTCAAGGCGTTTCGATCTCGCACCTGATAAACTTACGAGTTTCGGACATGTAAATTTCGGATAAAAATTTTAAGGCGACTTTTTCATAGCTAAGTTAATACTTTATTTACAGTATACATTCATGAAAATAATAATGCAATAATCAATTTCCTTAAATAATTACTGTTTTATAAGTTATAGCAAGACCCACAGAAAGTGGAAATATATAATTATAGGCTGGAAACTGAATAATATGCTGATTCTTCTCCTTAAATTCCTTGATTTCTCCCTAAATTCTGCGGAGTCACTTCTCCCTAAAATTTTGACCTAGGATGATCCCTGCCAAGTCTTAGTTTAGGGGGGAAACGCTTTAAATAAGGGTGGTTTTCAAAATAATGAAGCTTTTTCTTCTCTCTCACCTTACTTTAATTCAGTTTAGTTTTAGAATGTGTTTTGGAGCAAATTATATCCAAATCAATGTAATCAATAAATGTGTGCAATTTTATCTTGATGGCTCAAGCAGTTTTAAAGTTATATTAAATTATATAGCTAATTTTGTCCCCTGTGCACCCAAAAAAGTGTGACATTTTACATGAAGTATAGCTTTCAACTGTAGTTTACTTTTTAAAATCATGCTTTATTGTTACAGCTTTGACTTTTTTATGTAACTTAAACTCTGCACATTTAAATAAAATACTTCATTTTCATTATATACATCTTATTGTTACCAATATTTCACATCTTGTGATGGAAACCCCTTCACAAAAAATAGTGAAAAAAATACTAACTTAAAATGTTGAACACTACAATTTCATAGCCCTATTACTTTTCTAAAGTCTTGATGTTTTTCTAAGATCTTTATCCTTTCAGCTGCAAAGACACAGTATGATTTTTTTCTTTAATAAATCAACTTTCTCAAAAACTTGATGAATTTCTATACACCTAAAAATGTCCCCTGTGCACCTTTTCAATTGTTAAGTGTCAGATTTCTTTTATTCTTTAAATAAAATGGGATTTTACTTTATTTTCCTTGAAAGGGAGTTACAACAGATACAAAAGCAGCATTCAACTTCACATATTACAGACTGTTAAATATTCACAAAGCCAAAAGTGACGTCCCCTGTGCACCCTTTTTTTACATATATCAATTATCATAGCATTACTGTAATTTATGGTGGCAGTTCTATATTACTAGCAGTGTAAATGTAAAATTTAAGCATTACTTGATAATTTAGCATTATATAAGAAACTCTGGACAATTTAAAATTCACTGTTTGCATTTTTTTCTGAAGTTGCCAATTTTCAAGTTTAAAAGTGGAAACATCAATTTTATTGCTTCTTAAGCTCTTAAGTTTACCTACATATGTAAATGTTCACTAGTAAATATTGTGTAGTTAAAAGAATTTTACTTACCATGAACATATTCTATGACTAAATATTTTGACACAATTTGTCCCCTGTGCACCCTTTTTAGTAAAATTATAAAGTATGTATGAATTTTACTATTCCGTTTTATCATGCATGGCATTTTGTCATTTTTCTACTCTGAATAAGCAGTTCATGTAAACTAAATGATTTCAGTGTGTTAGTTATGTTTAAAGTCATTTATTTTTCATTTAAAGCATTACATTCTGTTGAATTTTCATGTTTTTGTAGTGAAAATTTTCAATTTTTTAGTTATTTTGTGGAATAAACTATTTTTTTTAATAGTATTTGTCTAAAGTTGATTACCGTTAGTCTTTTTATGAATAGAAAACTAATAATGGATGAATATTACACTGATTTTCAGTATGTGTCCCCTGTGCATCTGTAAAATAACTCAATTTTGAGTTGACAATTCTAGAAATTAGAATTACTGGACATTCTTGAAATTTGGCATGTGGTTTATAAACATACAAAATGTGAGAAAAATATAGGTTTTATAATTATATGTTAGTTATATTGCATTCTGCAACAATTTTTCTAGGTAAAAGTTTATTTTCATGTCAGATATTTGCAGAAAGGGTGATTTTTAAAACCAGTGTCCACAAACATATGATTAAATAAGTTTCAAACCATACACATACACCCATTACTTATCATTTATGTTGAAAAAAATACTGTTATACATATTTCCTTGTAATAAAACCATGCAACATTTATCACCCATCTTACTGGAAATTCACTGAACTTTCGAATTAAAGGCTGAAATATTTTCTGATTGGCATTTCTCAACACTTTCCTAAAGTTATTTCCTTCAAATTTGAAGTATTTGCTATCATAAAAAATAGGTGACCACCATAAGAAATGAGTTTGAATTTTTAACCCCTATGTCACACTTTTGCTTCATTATTTTGAAAACCACCCATAAGCAGAAATTGTAAGTTTTGAATAGCTATGATGAAAGAAAATAAATTAAAAACAGGTGTATTATTAAGAATTTAAGTCTTAACTTACGTTTTCCATATTTGTCACCTGTTTTTGCGACGTGATTTTCGGACATATCTGTCTTTTCTTAGGCCTAAAAAAAAATTCTTTGTTTCCGGTAACATGCTGAAAAAAATTAGGTAGGAATTTTTTTTTGGAAATTTTTTTTATTAAGGGGGACTTTTTGGAAATTATATTTTTGTCAAAAAATGATTAAAATAAGGGGGTTATGCCTTTAGAGCATCAGTAAGTTGATTTCTAACATCACTGGCTATGTTTAAAGCATAAAAAGTGCAGTTTTGCATCTTTTTGTTAAAAAGTTGAAAAAAATATTCTCCAAGGCCATAAAAACATTTAGGGTGGGTCGGGCCAAAAATTTAGGGTCTACAGGTCGGGATACCGGAAACAAACAATTTTTTTTTTTTACGCCTTACGAGATTTTCTAGTGCAATCTTGATATTAGTCATTGAAAAGTCTGCATTTAAGAAAATTATGACAATTGTTGTTAAATCAGCTAATATTTTGAAGCATTTTGATAATATAACATGCAAAGGCATCAAACCCCACCCACCATTCTTGTAATAGTTTATTACTTACAACAGAATAAGCCGTATGATTTTTTATTATGAAATAAATATTAATAAAACAAAAACTTTTGGTTAATATTATTGTATTACCAGCTGCATATTACTAGAGCTATATTAGAAAAATTAGTCCATAATATCGACATGTTGGGATAGGACTCCTGTATTTTGGGAAGGACCCTTCAAAATTTGGACTCAAAGGTCCTGGGTCTCTTGGGTTTTCAGGTCTAGTGGAACCCCTGATTTTAACTTAACCAGGTAACACGGAAGCAGAAGCCGATGCTGATCAAGTGATGGAAATATCTCATCATTATTTTTTCAAAAAAAAAAATGTTTTTAGCTTGATTATTCAAAGAATAGTAGCGCTATTGGACTCGCCCATACGTTGGCATCCCCGTCTGCGTCCATATCCCGATTTGGTTAAGTTTTTGTATGTAAGCTGGTATCTCAGTAACCGCTTGTGGGAATGGACTGAAACTTCACATATTTATTCACTTTAATAAACTGACTTACATTGCACAGGTTCCATAACTCTATTTTGCTTTTTTACAAAATTATGCCCCTACTTAGAAATTTTTGGTTAAAGTTTTGTATGTAAGCTTGTATCTCAGTACCCAATGATGGGAATGGATTGAAACTTCACACACTTGTCCACTGTCATGAGCTGATAAACACTGTGCAGGTAACTGGTTCCATAACCCTGTTTCCCAGTTTTACAAAATTATGCCCCTTTTCGACTTGTATTCATTCAATTGACAAGGCTGTTGAATAGTCGAGCATTGCTGTCCTCAGACAGCTCTTGTTTCTTTAAAGTTTCACTCTTTTACCTGTTTAAGCTCTGTAACTCATGTGAACCATCTAGAGTCCACAATTGGCCAGCTTGTTTACTAAAACAAAATGCTTATTAATATTATCTTTAGAATTAATTCTTGTATAAATAAATCTAAATTACATTTATGTATGTATATGTTCTATCATTGAATGTTTTGCATTTGAATGTATACTTACAGGAGTGCCACCAGTAGGATTTCTCAATAAAAGAGGACAGTTTAAACACATACCAGAATTGCAGACAGAATTTGTGGTTCCAGATCTCTCAAACTTCCATGTAAGTATTCAAAATATCAGTGAAGCTGTAGATTCTTCACGTGCTAACTTGAATTTATAAGCAAGATTTGAGCCGCGCCATGAGAAAACCAACATAGTGGGTTTGCGACCAGCATGGATCCAGACCAGCCTGCGCATCCGCGCAGTCTGGTCAGGATCCATGCTGTTCGCTAACAGTTTCTCCAATTCCAATAGGCTTTAAAAGCGAACAGCATGGAGCCTGACCAGACTGCGCGAATGCGCAGGCTGGTCTGGATCCATGCTGGTCGCAAACCCACTATGTTGGTTTTCTCATGGCACGGCTCATTTATGTTTAAAAGTTTCAAGCAGACAATGTGATTTGTAACAAACTGTCTTGTAGCCAGAATTGCTAAGGTACATTTGTATATCCTAGAAGAGGTTTGCTCTTGTAAATGTAACTTTGTACCATGCATACAGGTCCATTGCAGAATTAAACTACATTGTACTTGTCCCAAAATATTTTGCACACCCCTATGAGTATGATGATGCAGTAGAAATGTTGCCAAAGTACCGAAAGATATTTGTTCAGTTTATCATTATGTTTATGGTTATATATGCAGGTCCCATAATTCTACCTTGCATTTTTTTCAAAATTATGCCCCCTTTTTGACTTAGCAGATTTTGGTTAAGTTTTTGTATGTAAGCTGGTATCTCAGTGTCCACTTATGGGAATGGATTGAAACTTAACACATTTGTTCACTGCCATAATATGACATGCATTGCATAGGTTCAATAACTTTACTTTGCATTTTTACAAAATTATGCCCCTTTTTTGACTTAGCAGTTTTGGGTTAAGGTTTTTTATGTAAGCTGGTATCTCAGTACCCACTAATGGGAATGGATTGAAACTTCACACACTTGTCCATTGTCATGAGCTGATAAGCACTGTGCAGGTTCCATTACCCTGTTTTGCATCTTTACAAAATTATGCCCCTTTTTCGACTTGTATTCATTCAATTGACAAGGCTGTTGAATAGTTAAGCGTTGCTGTCCTCCGACAGCTCTTGTTTAGTGAATATAATGGGTTTGTATGCCCCCCTTCGAAGAAGGAGGGGTATATTGTTTTGCAGATGTCGGTCGGTCGGTCGGTCGGTCGGAATGTAGACCAATCCGTTTCCGGATGATAACTCAAGAACGCTTGGGCCTAGGATCATGAAAGTTGATAGGGAGGTTGGTCATCACCAGCAGATGACCCCTATTGATTTTGAGGTCTGTATGTCAAAGATCAAGGTCACAGTGACCCTGAATAGTAAAACGGTTTCCGGATGATAACTCAAGAACACTTGGGCCTAGGATCATGAAAGTTGATAGGGAGGTTGGTAATGACCAGCAGATGACCCCTATTGATTTTGAGGTCAGTATGTTAAAGGTCAAGGTCACAGTGACCCTGAACAGTAAAATGGTTTCCGGATGATAACTCAAGAACGCTTAGGCCTAGGGTCACGAAAGTTGATAGGGAAGTTGGTCATGACTAGCAGATGACCCCTATTGATTTTGAGGTCAGTATGTCAAAGGTCAAGGTCACAGTGACCAGGAACAGTAAAATGGTTTCCAGGCAATAACTCAAGAACGCTTGGGTCTAATGTCAGGAAAATTGATAGTTAGGTTGGACATGACCAGCAGATGACCCCTATTGATTTTGAGGTCATTAGGTCAAAGGTCAAGGTCACATTGGCCAGGAACAGTTAAACGGTTTCTGATCTTCTTGTCCAAAACCATAGGGCCTAGGGCTTTGATATTTGGTATGTAGCAAAATCTAGTGGTCCTCTACTAAGATTGTTCAAATTATTTCCCTGGGGTCAAATACGGCCCCACCCTGGGGGTCACATGGTTTATATAGACTTATATTGGAAAACACTTTGAAAAACCTCTTGTCCAAAACCACAGGGCCTAGGGCTTTGATATTTTGTATATGACATCATCTAGTGGTCCTCTACTAAGATTGTTCAAATTATTCCCCAAGGGTCAAATATGGCTCCGCCCTGCAGGGTCACATGGTTTACATAGTCTTATATAGGGAAAAACTTTGAAAATCTTCTTGTCCAAACCATAAAGACTATGGCTTTGATATTTTGTAATGTAGCATCATTTAATGGTTCTCTACCAAGTTTGTTCAAATTATCCCTCTAGGGTCAAATATGGCCCCGCCCCAGGGGTCATATGGTTCATATAGACTTATATCTATAGGGAAAAACTTAGAATCTTCATGTCCATAACTTACATCATTAAAATTTGGACCACATGTATAGTTTTGAATGGCAAGATGAACCTTGACATGAGTTGACCTTGATCTTGATCTAGTTACCTACTTTCACATTTCTGTAGCTACAGCCTTCAAATTTGGACCACATGCATAGGTTTGTGTACCGAAAAAAACTTTGACCTTGTTATTGACCTAGTGACCTACTTTCACATTTTTGAAGGTACAGGCTTCAAATTTGGACCACATGCATAGTTTTTTATTCAAAAATAAAATTTGACCTTGATTTTGACCTAGTGACCTACTTTCACATTTCTCAAGCTACAGCCTTCAAATTTGAACCACAAGCATAGTTTTGTGTACTGAAATGAACTTTGATCTTGAGATTGACCTAGTGACCAACTTTCACATTTCTGAAGGTACAGGCTTCAGATTTGGACCACTTGCATAGTTCTGTGTTCCGAAATAAAATTTGACCTTGATTTTGACCTAGTGACCTACTTTCACATTTCTCAAGCTACAGCCTTCAAATTTGAACCACATGCATATTTTTGTGTACCGAAATGAACTTTGATCTTGAGATTGACCTAGTGACCTACTTTCACATTTCTCAAGCTACAGGCTTCAAATTTGGACTGCATGCATATTTTTGTGTTCTGAATTGGAATTTGACATAGATTTTTACCTATTACCTACTTTCACATTTCTCAAGCTACAGCCTCCAAATTTGAAGCACATGCATAGTTCTGTCTACCGAAATGAACTTTGACCATGAAATTTATCTAGTGACCTGCTTTCACATTTCTCAAGCAACAGCTTTCAAATTTGACCACATACACATTGTTTTGTACCAAAATGAAATTTGACCTTGATTTTGACCTTGAGCTAGTCTTGAAATTTGGAACATTAAAAAATGGCTCAGTGGATGGCACCAAGATCACTCTGTAATCTCTTGTTAGGTTAATAGGTTAAAGGTCAAGGTCAGATTAAACCAGAATGGTAGAGCTTTTGTTTACAGTGAGCATATAATTTCTGTTCCTTGTGCAATTACTGAATGCATCAAGGGGGGCATTTCGTGTTCGACGAGCTCTTGTTAAAGTTGTAATTAATGCTCACTGCAACAACATTCAATGTGATTAAAGTTATGATGGCTAGCCGCTTAATCATGAAATTTAACTACAAGTTGGAATACTAAGACATACTGTCTCATCCAGGTAGCTCTGCCCATTAACAACATTTAGATTTTCGTTTTCTAGTTATCAATGGTTTTTAAAGGGGAATAAAACTTCACCCCTTTAGATTTTAAATGCCTGGCAATTATTAATTTGCTAACCATAGGTTAACCACCACATTCAACGAGTGTTAAAGTCATGCATCAGTTTTGCAAGGCATGCTGCAAAATGTATAGATCTTGCAGTGAAGATGTCTCCAATGGGCACACAGAACATTTTAAATGAGTAAGGATGCCATGGGTTTGAAATCTCTTGTAGCATAAATGAATGGTGCTAAGTGCAATAGCTCTACCTAGAAGATGAAATATCTGCATCCAGCTTTAGAAGGCATTTTGTTCAGTTACTATCTTCAGAGTCATATCTTGTTTAGATATTGCATGGCAAAATTATTAGCTAAATTAGAATACTACAGCACAACAGGGCTTTTCATCCTTATAACAGAGACCTACATATAAGGCCACTTCCAAATCCAAAAATATACTCTTTTTTCCCAACTGTGGCAGAGATATTTCCCAAATGTAAGATTTCCCCAAATCATGCCAACAGGATGATTAAGATTTTGTTTACATTTTAGTTTTTCAAGAGGAAGCATTTGTTTGGTATTGATTTTTGTTGCACTATAGCCAAACAGTGCACAGAACCACATGTGACACATTACAAGTCTAATCCATTATGTTCCATGGCCTGGATTTTAGTCTGTTATGTTCAATGGCCTGGATATTAGTCCGTGTTTCAGGAGAGATAAATTAACTTGTCTTTTGGTGTATACTTCTGGTTGATTATTTTTCCCAAAATGGACAATTTCGTGCATAAATTTCCCAATTTGAAAGGCCATGGCCTCTTTCCAATTTCCAGATGAAATGCTCAGCACAATAATACAAATAATACATTCAACTGTTTAATTACTTAGTTTATAATTAAAAGACATTTCATTTGCAGAAAACTAAATTTGTTACCTTTTGATTTACAAGTTTTCAAACTTCATTTTCAAAGCACACTGGTCAGATTCCTTTTAAATACAATGCAGCCTTTTCATAACAATGCAGTTAATAGATCTATTACATTTACAATAGGGGCCTCCGTGGCCAGGTGGTTAAGGTTGCTGACTTCAAATCACTTGCCCCTCATCGATGTGGGTCCGAGCCTCACTCGGGGCTTTGTACTCTTCATGTGAGGAAGCCATCCAGCTGGCTTGCGGAAGGTCGGTGGTTCTACCCAGGTGCCCACTCGTGATGAAATAATTCACATAGGCGCACCTGGGGTCCTCCTCCACTATCAAAGCTGGAAAGTCACCATATCAACTATAATTGTGTCGGTGCGACGTTGAACCAAACCCAACCCAAAAAAAAAAACATTTACAATACTCCAAAATATAGAAGTTTTCATGTATTAACACACTAAAATCAAATTTCATGACACCCCCTTTTTACAGGTTCTGATCGACAGTATAATTTTAAAATTAACCCTCTGTAGTTTTAATTTACTTTGAATGTTGTTTTAGAAAGCTTTACAAAACCGCTTATAATATATGCGGTTTTGTAAAGCTTTCTAAAACAGTATAATATATTGAATGTAAAACATCATTCAGAGGGCTGATGGGCTTTCAAGCCTTTGTTTGAAAAAGGACTGTAAGAATTCCATGTACATTAAGCTTACGTTGGGCTAGCACAGTTCAGTTTTTGCCCGTTTTGAAATGTGACTTTGAAACAAAAAATAGCAAACATTTAAAGTTTATCCCATATTTTCTACTTGATTAAAGAATCTGCAGTTAAGTACAAAGAAAATGTCTTTAGGAATTTTCACATAACTTTTACTGCATCGTCATAGGTGTATGTGGAAAATTTTGAGACAAATTGCTATTTAGAAAAATTTTGAAATGGACTTTTACATGTTAGGAATGCTTCTGTCTTTTGGAAAAAATCATAGTTTAAGGTATTAGGCCCCTAATAGTAATATTATAGTAATGTTTAAAAAATGGCATTTGCTGGGTATATTCTTACAGTTGATCGTGCTTTGCACTTAATTGCAAATTTTTAAAAACTTTTACCGTGCCGTTTTTTTTTTTATAAATTTTGTGTAATTTATGGTATTTCCTCAAGCTCAAGTAGAGACAAATTTCAAAGTGGTGGCCTTTATCCAAAACGTTTGCAGAGAATTCATTATACCATTACTTTTTATGGAAGAAACATCAAACTATTGGTAAACAATTATAAAACTTAAAATAAAAACTGTCAGTATCATTATTTCTAGGGTGCCTCGAGTAAACGGATTTAATGAGACAGAATTCTAACTCCAACATTGAAAAAATAAGGTCGAATCCTGTGGGTCTGTTTTGAATTTAGCTCACTTCATTCAAAAATAACCTTGGGGCAGAAGTAAAACCTACCTACATTTCTTCCACAATATGTAATCTAAAGAATGAAGGCAAAATAGAGAACTTTTACCGCATGTAACTCAGTATTTTTAAAGATGTCTAACTCTACCACTTCTGTTTCAGAGGTAAATTCACTTTGAACAGCAAGAAATCGCTTATCAAATGATTTTTTTCTACTTTTGTACAATAAATCAATAACAAGTATTGAAAGAAGTAAAAACTTGCAAGAAAAAAAGGAAAATAAGGGGGAAAAAATTGGTCCCAGTGGGGCTTGAACCTACGCCCCCCTGAAAATTGCAGTCAAAGTAGGTTTATGGTAGAAATTGAATACTCTTCAAAAAGGAGGTACTCTATTATGGGCCTAATACCTTAAAACTGTTATTGCCTCCACTTTGAGTCTGTTTGTAAGCTTTCAGTTTTTAAACACCCTAAGGGTATGAAATTCCCTAATCTCAAGTACAGTTTGACACAACTAAATAGTAAGTTACTATTTGTTAATACTGAAACAAAATATTGAAGGCTTTAAATGTTTCAAATTTTCAGGAAATTTTAGGTATTTAATTTTCAAGTATCTCCTCACAACTCACACTTTTCATGAGATTGTTCAGTAAAATGCATATCTCGCATAATTAAGAAAAATTAATTTGGGCGGTTATATGTCGGGTGTAATATTTCTCGAGGGCGCAGCCCAAGTGAAATTATTTGTACAACATATTACCGCTCGAGTTAAAACACTGTTTTGCTATAAATTATTTCAATGCTAATATGCCTTTAATCTTAAACAGTCGATAAAATAAAGTAGCACTCATTCTTGGTAGTAATGAAAACTTTCACGTCACAGCACGTTAATATGATGTCATTCTAGCGTTAGTGTCTTTTAACAGAGACAAGTATATTAGAATTGGCATACACAAACAATTGCAGCCAATCGAGACTTGTTTAATATCCACAAGTACCTGACAACTACCTCACATATGATAAGAAGATGAAAGGCTTCAGGTGTCAGATTCATTGTCATTGAACCTTTAAAAAAAGTCTGTTATTTCAAATGTTTGTTTTTGCCCTTTATAATTACGTCTTCAGTGTTTACTCTTTCATCTATATCAGAACCGTATAATGATTATTTCATAAATCAAAACACAACAGTTCTGAATTTTACAGAAAATGAAGTATAGAAATAAGACATATACTGATATAGCAAATACTTCAGTTTGTTACATCATGCTTAAATAGAAATATCATATTTGCGTGACTGCAGACAAGTACTACTAAACATACTAGTATAATTTAGCTATAAATACTAGTATGTTGTTTTACAAAAAGTTAACATTATATAACAATACTTAAAGCAATAGCGACATTTTTAAATGACAAACTAAACTTGGTTATTACATAAGTTTTTTCATGGAATTGGGACTTGGTTAGCCATTATCATGCTGGACACAATTGATTATGCCTTTGGGACCAGTATAAATAGCCACCCTGATAAGCCACACATCTATTGCTTATCAGTCTGCAATTTTACCAATTTTCAATACCCAGTGTACTATTTTCCCTGTACAAATGTTATTTCGTAATTCATCTCAAAATCAAAAACATGTAAAGAAAGCTGATAAAACTCCCTACAGTTTGGTGTATAAATTACTATAAATCATGATCAGCCTGCACTTCTGTCCAGTCAGATCAATATCTGCACTGTTCATTTAGTATCTTATTGGTAAGCACCCGTTTTGACAGTTAATGGTACTGTCCAAATTGAAAGCTGGACAAGTTCATTATAGAAATTAAGCAGGTTAAGGGTTAGGATGAGTTTCAGTGTATATATGTTGGATGGATGTTCACTATAAGGCTTATACTTGTTGATATTTAGTTATACTGATTTAAAATATAACTCTTGTTTCTTTCCTTCTTTCAGTTGCAGCCATATGTGCCCTATGATAGAGTACCTGAAGTCAAAAAAGGTCGTCATACAGCAAGAGAACTTTTTGATGCTTTTTATGCTGATGAAATCAAAGAAGACTTTTTTGCTAAACAGGAGGAAAAACAGCCAAAGAAAAAGACATTATTGGACAAATTTAAGAAGACATAATATTGATAGTTTAATAGATATTATTGTACATGTATTTCATGGAATTAATATTTTTTATATCTGCTTTGTTTGTTTTGATGTTTCATGATTTCAGAATTAACTATCTATGCGACACACAGTGTCTGAAGTGATTTTGTTTATCACCTATAATTCATTTAGTTGCTTGCAGAGAACTGGTTAGTACTGGTACAGAATCAAGGAATACTGGTTTGTACTGGTACAGAGTCCAAGAATACTGGTTAGTACTGGTACAGAATCCAGGAATACTGGTTTGTACTGGTACAGAATCCAGGAATACTGGTTTGTACTGGTACAGAATCCAGGAATACTGGTTTGTACTGGTACAGAATCCAGGAATACCGGTTTGTACTGGTACAGAATCCAGGAATACCGGTTTGTACTGGTACAGAATCCAGGAATACCGGTTTGTACTGGTACAGAATCCAGGAATACCGGTTAGTACTGGTACAGAATCTAGGAATACCGGTTAGTACTGGTACAGAACTAAGGAATACCGGTTAGTACTGATACAGAATCCAGGAATACCGGTTTGTACTGATACAGAATCCAGGAATACCGGTTAGTACTGGTACAGAATCCAGGAATACTGGTTAGTACTGGTACAGAATCCAGGAATACCAGTTAGTACTGGTACAGAATCCTGGAATACCGGTTTGTACTGGTACAGAATCCAGGAATACTGGTTTGTACTGGTACAGAATCCAGGAATACTGGTTAGTACTGGTACAGAATCCTGGAATACTGATTAGGTTAAATGTTATACAGAATGGTTGAAATATGGTGCTTAACTAAAAACAAACTGATTTCAAAACATTTATGAAAATAGTCTAATCGTCTGTTAAGAAAAGTAATCTAGAGCTTTAATTAACACGGTAAACTGGATGTAATGTAGCAATAATTTAGCTCTACGTTTTATCAAGCTTGTTAAATATCAATTTAAATAGTTATATTGACTAGGGTATTTGAATACCCATAAATATTTCAGTTATATGTTTTGAATACCGGTACTATAAAATTCTGATATACATCTGTAAATGTTTGGAAATTAATCTCCTTAAATGCATGTAGAGTAGTTTTGTACCATCTAGTCCTGTATGAGTCTAACAAAACCATTTGGCCTAAAAATGACCAAATATGAGTAAAATGAATTTGTTAAAAGTACCAGTCTGACTACAAATTCCCTTTGAAGAAATAGTTTTTGGTGGTGCTACAAAATAGCAGTAAGAAGTGATCAGTCATAATCAGTCTTTGTTCTTATACAAAAAAACCAACAAAAAAACCCACACATTTTCCAAGATTTTTCTTTTGCACAGTAAAAATATATTGCTGTAAATAACCAAATAATGGACCATTCATTCTTTTATAGTGTCCTTAATCTTCCTGCATGTGCCACTTTAGGTTAGCCTGGGATTCAGGCGTTGATATTTTTTGCTTTGTCATAACATACGCGCTATTTCATATACATGAGCAAGTTGCTGTTACTGGCTCGTTTAGTTTCTGATAGTATCAACGCCTGGGGAAACATGCGGGGTTTTCCATGTAATTATCGATTAATGATAATCCTATTAATAGCCCAATTAGCACGTGATCAACAAATTACATGATTAAATCGAAAAGGAGGCGAAGATGCTGATGATGCAAATTTGACGCCATTTTTACGGCTCATTAAACAGCGTTATCAGTAAATGTTTTTGCGTTAATCAAGTGAAGTAAATTTAGGACATGTATGAAATAGACACGAAACATGTAACAGTGCTAGTAAGATATGATTTCATGTAAAATAGTAGTAATCTGACGCGATAAACCGCTGTATTTTGGTGCTTTGGATGTTTGTTTATTCATCGAGACGAAATGTCACTGGCTGTCAGTGTCAGTTGAAAATGTTCAAGGATGGAGAGTCTGGTCGATCTTTCAGTGACACCAAAAAAGAAGTATTCACAGGATGATATATGTGTTTTATGTGTTCAGCGTATTACTGAATGCAAACGGCGCACTAAACTGTTCAAAAACGGATCTCCTACTGAAGTTTCTGTTTTAATTTCCGATGTGTTACAGGAGGATGTGTTATGCGGGTCATTAGTGTGCAGGACATGTTTAGACCGTGTAAAAACTGTGCATACAAAATTGCATAGCATCAAAGCAGGATTTCAAAGATTTAAATACTCGACACAACGTGTGAAAAGGTGCAATGACAGCCCTGGTCAAAGTGCAAAACGTACTCCTTTGAAATGCATTACAAATCTAGAAAAGACAAAAGTCAACAGACCGCTTTTCACCAGTCCTGCTGACATCGGCACTATATCATCAAAAATCAGCTTGGTAAAACCTGTTATTAATGTGCATCCTTCTAGTCCTGCCGACAGCTCTGATTCACCAAAAATCAGCTTGGAAAAATCTGTCATTAAGGTTCATGCTTCTACCCAAACACATGATCAAATTACGGATATCACCAGTGTAGAAGTGGTAAGTGCCTGTATATGTATATATATATATATATATATATATATATATATATATATATATATATATATATATATATATATATATATATATGAACCGTGCCATGAGAAAACCAACATAGTGGCTTTGCGACCGGCATGGATCCAGACCAGCCTGCGCATCCGCGCAGTCTGGTCAGGGTCCATGCTGTTCGCTTTTAAAGCCTATTGGAATTGGAGAAACTGTCAGCAAACAGCATGGATCCTGACCAGACTGCATAGTCTGGTGCTCTCTAACTTCGTTTACACCGAATCTGTCTTTGATAATTCTAACATGTTCATCAAATACACTCATCATGCAAAACTTCGATTTTTATTTACATTGAAAATGTATTATCCTGTTGTCAATTTTTAATCGGAAATGATGCCGTTTTGAAAGCGAGGCTCCGTGGCCAACCGTTCGTTATCGGGTCATTTTTTTTCTATTTTTAGAAACTGGTTTGTAGATTCACGAGTTATCGTTCTTTAAATTACACCCGTAATTTTCGGGTGAATGCTAGGTGGCGCTGCGGTCGAAAATTGTCTTTCCCCAGGCTGTCGATTTGCAGAACAGAAACACATGAAAAATCGACAGACTGGAACCCAGGCTAAGTAAAGGTAAACTACAGCAAGAAACTCCTCAAAGTAATCAGTAATGTTGTTTTGTTTTTTTAAAGAAATGGGCAAACATGCTTGACTTTTTGATGAAAATTGTTCAATTCAGGAAACATTTTTGCTTACAGTTCCCTTATTGATGAATTTTGATGAAATAAAAAGTGCCAAAAGACAGGAAAACCTGCTTTCCACAGCAAAAAGTGTCTGCCTCTTGTTTACGACACAATTTGGCATGAGCTTGTTAACTTACTTTTTAAAGTATGTGTGTTAGTGCATCTTGCTAATTTTGTATGGACAATAATTCTAACATGCATGCAGCAATCTCTTTTATACACCCGTCTGAAAGATGGGATGTATACCCCTGGCTGTTGGAAGGGTGGGACGTCATCATCCACAAACTTCGTACGGAGGATAGGGATTTTGATGTAACTTGGCACATATGTTTGCCATCATGAGAAGGAGTGTCCTGTGCAAGAACGAGGTCTCTAGGTATAAGGTCAAGGTGACACTTAGTGGTCAAAGTTCAAATTATGTCTCCCCTCCCATCTGGGGGAGACATATTGTTTTTGCCCTGTCCGTCACACTTCATTTCCGATCAATAACTGGAGAACCATTTGACCTAGAACCTTCAAACTTCATAGGGTGGCAGGGGTCAATCCGTCAAAGGTCAAGGTCACAGGGGCCTGAACATGGAAAACCATTTCTGATCAATAACTTGAGAATCACTTGATCCAGAATGTTGAAACTTAATAGGATGATTGTCATGCAGAATAGATGACCCCTATTGATTTTGGGGTCACTCCGTTAAAGGTCAAGGTCATAGGGGCCTGAACATGGAAAACCTTTTCTGATCAATAACTTGAGAACTACTTGATGCAGAATGTTGAAACTTAATAGGAAGATTGGTCATGTAGAGTAGATGACCCCTATTGATTTTGGGGTTACTCCGTTGAAGGTCAAGGTCACAGGGGCCTAAACATAAAAAGCCATTTCCGATCAATAACCTGAGAATGACTTGACCCAGAATGTTGAAACTTCATATGTTGATTGTGCATGCAGAGTAGATGACCCATATAGATTCTGGGGTCACTCCATTAAAGGACAAGATCACAGGGGCTTGAACATGTAAAACCATTTCCGATCAATAACTTGAGAATCACTTGACCCAGAATATTGAAACTTCATGCGTTGATTGGTCATGCAGAGTAGATGACCCTTATTGATTTTGGGGTCACTTCATTAAAGGTCAAGGTCACAGGGGCCTGATCATGGAAAAGCATTTCCGATCAATAGCTTGAGAACGACTTGACCCAGAGTGTTGAAACTTCATAGGATGATTGGATATGCATAGTAGATGACCCCTATCGTTTTTGGGATCACTTTATTAAAGGTCAAGGTCACAGGGGCCTGAACATGGAAATACATTTCCGGTCAGTAACTTGAGAACTGCTTGACCCAGGATTTCGAAACTTCATAGGATGATTGGACATGCAGAGTAAGATGACCCCTATTGAATTTGGGGTCACTCTATTAAAGGTCAAGGTGGCAGCAAACAGAACATGAAAATCCATTTCCGTTTAGTTACTTGAGAACCATTTGACACAGAATGTTGAAACTTCAAACGGTGATAAGACTTACAGAGGAGATGACCCATATCGTTTTTTGGGTCACTTTATAAAAGGTCAAGGTTGCAACAAACAGAACATGGAAATCCATTTCCAGTCAATAACTTGAGAACCAGTTGACCTAGAACCTTCAAATTTCATAGGGTGATAGAAGTTACAGAGTAGATGACCCCTATTTTTTTGGGGTCACACCATCAAAATTCAAGGTCACAGGGGGCTGAACATAGAAAATTCTTTTCAATCAATAACTTGAGAACCACTTGACCCAGAATGTTGAAACTATATAGGATGATTGGACATGCAGAGTAGATGACCCCTACTGATTTTGGATCACCCATTCAAAGGTCAAGGTCACAGTGGCTTGAACATGGAAAACAGTTTCCAATTCATAACTTGAGAACCACTTAGCCCAGAATGTTGAAACTTTGTGGAATGATTGGACATGCAAAATAGATGATTCCTATTGCAGCCAGCCATCAGTGTCGCTTAGACTTTTGCTCCTGTCCCCTATTGACTTCCTGCCTATATGACTGCATTGCCCCGGGGAGACATGCGCTTTTCTACAAAAGCATCTTCTAGTTCAAGAATGACTTTCTAGCACACTTGTTACTTTTTAGCTTGACTATACGAAGTATGGAGAGCTGTCCTACTCGACCCGGCGTCGGCGTCCTTCCATGTCTGCACTTTGGTTAAAGTTTTGATGCACTATCTCTTTATCTCTGTAATTACTTGATGGAATTGTTTCAAACTTAAAATAGTTATTCCTTACCATGTCGCACATCATATGGCACAAGTGCCATAACTGTCACATCAATATTTCATGAATTATCCCCCTTTTTAACTTAGAATTTCAGATTAAAGTTTTGATGCACTTTTAACTCTATCTCAGTTATTACTGAATGGATTTGATTAAGTCTTAAAATAGTTGTTCCACCTTATCACCCACATCATTTGACACAAGGTCCATAACTCTGGTACCAATATTTCATGAATTATGCCCCAGTTTTTACTTAGAATTTCAGGTTAAAATTTTGTCTCAGTTATTACTAAATGGATTTGATTCAAACTTAAATCAGTTGTTCCACCTAATCAGCCACAACATATGACTCAAGGTCCATAACTCTGGTACCAATATTTCATGAATTATGCCCCCTTTTTACTTAAAATTTCAGGTCATAATCTTGATGCACTTGCACTCTATCTCAGTTATTAATCCCCCACCACAAGTGGTGGGGGGTTTTAGGAATGGTCTCCGTATGCATTCCGTCCTTCCATCTGTCTGTCTGTCTGTCCGTAACACTTTTGTGTCCGCTCCATATCTCCTAAACCCCTTGAAGGATTTGCATGAAACTTGGGTCAAATGATCACCTCATCAAGATGATGTGCAGAACTCATAAGTCAGCCATGCTGGCTCAAGGTCAAGGTCACAACTCAAGGTCAAAGGTTTGAGCCTTCCATTTTGTGTCCGCTCTATATCTCCTAAACCCCTTGAAGGAATTTTATAAAACTTGGGTCAAATGATCACCACATCATGACGATGTGCAGAACCCATGAGCCAGCCATGCCAGCTCAAGGTCAAGGTCACAACTCAAGGTCAAAGGTTTGAGCCTTCCATTTTGTGTCCGCTCTGTATCTCCTAAACCCATTGAAGGATTTTCCATTAAACTTGGGTCAAATGATCACTCATCAAGACGATGTGCAGAACTCATGAGTCAGCCATGCTGGCTCAAGGTCAAGGTCACAATGAGGGTCAAATGTTTGAGCCTTTCATTTTTTGTCCGCTCTATATCTCCTAAACCCCTTGAAGGATTTTCATCAAACTTGGGTCAAATGATGGCTCAAGGTCAAGGTCACAACTCAAGGTCAAAGGCTTCAGCCTTCCATTTCGTGTCCCCTCTCTATCTCCTAAACCCCTTCAAAGAATTTTATAAAACTTGGGTCAAATGATCACCTTATCAAAACGATGTGCAGAATTTACGAGTCAGCCATGCTGGCTCAAAGTCAAGGTCACAGCTTAGGGTCAAAGGTTTGAGCCTTCCATTTTGTGTCCACTCTGTATCTCCTAAATCCTTTAAGCATTTTCATCAAACTTGGGTCAAATGATCACCTCATCAAAAGCTGACTGTCAAGTCAAGGTCAAGATCACAACTCAAGGTCAAAGGTTTTAGCTCTGTATCTGCTAAACCCCATGAAGGATTTTCATGAAACTTGGGTCAAATGATCATCTCATTAAGACGTTGTGCAGAATTTATGAGTCAGCCATATCAGTTCAAGGTCAAGGTCACAGCTAAAGGTCAAAGGTTTACCCTTTCACTATCCATAACATTGGCGGGGGATTTAGCTGTCTTTCAGACTGCCTTGTTACTAAATGGATTTGATTCAAACTTCCTCAAGCTCAAGTAGCGACAAATTTCAAAGTGATGGCCACTATCCAAAACGTTTGCAGAGATCTCATTTTACCATTAATTTCAATAAAAGAAACATCAAACTAATGGTAAACAATTATAAAACACATTGTAAAACTGTTTATGTAATTTTTTTCTAGGGTATCTGAAGTAAATGGATTTAATGAGACAGAATTCTAACTCCAACTTTGAAAAATTAAGGTCGAGTCCTGTGGGTCTGTTTTGAATTTTGCTCACTTCATTTAAAAATAACCTTTGGGCAGAAGTAAAACCTACCTTCATTTCTTCCACAATATGTAATCTAAAGAGTGAAGGCAAAATAGAGAACTTTTACTCAGTATTTTTAAAGTTATCCAACTCTACCCCTTTTTTTAGAGGTAAATACACTTTGAACAGCAAGAAATCACTTATATAAGCGGGCTCTATTTTTCTCGGGAAATTAGCTAACTAACAAGTGGTAGAGTTATAATATTCTTTTATTCCATTCTTTATAATTTATCTCTTCAATAATCCAATTCATATCAGTTCTTAGTACATACTATTATTTTCTAAAGTTTCCAATGTATTTCTTGCCTAAAATCTTAAAATATCAGTTTTGACTAATTTTGACTGTCTGGTGCTTAAAACAAAACTCCAGTTCTAACTGACTTTTCCTTTCAATTTCCCTCCAAACTCTGCCACATTTTCATTCACGCCCACTTCATATTTCAACCAATCATATCAAACATGCATACATTAAAACCTGACCAGTACTTGTCTACTCCAGTGGCTTATTACTTTCTGATACCAATTAACACTTACTAATTAAATTATTACCATATCAAGTTCTGTCTGGAATATCTTTTGAAGAAGTAGACCAAATCAAATGCACATAATTTTATTATGTTTAGCTATAATTATTTCTAGATAAGTAATAAACTGTAGAAAAGTACAGCCACTCTGATTAAGTAAGTAAGTAACAACTTTATTTCCAGAGGCTACACATTGGGCTTCCTCATCTACCATGTGGGCCTCAAATGTTATTTTAATGCTTTTCATAATAAAAATATATCTAAAATCTAGAACTGGTCACAATATCAAATGAAAATTTTCCACTTCTGTACAATAAATCAATATTAACAAGTCTAAAAAGAAGTAAAAACTTACTAGATAAAAGGAAAATAAGGAGAAAAAAATTAGGTCCTAGTGGGGGTTGAATCCCCCCCCCATACCCCCGCCCAATACTCTTAAAAAGGAGGTACTCTATTATGGGTCTAATATCTTAAGGTAATCATCCCATAATGCCAATCAGCATTTTCTGTGCCTGCAGTTCTGGCATTCTCTGGTTGTGGCTGAAGGATGCTTAAATTCTATAATGAGAAAGATTCTAACACAACCAGCAAATAAGGCCTAAGAAAATAAATTGTTCGTTTCCGGTATCCCGACCTACCCTAAATTTTTTACTTGACTCTAAATGTTTTTATGGCCATGGAGAATATTGTTTTCAACTTTTTGACAAAAAAGTGCAAAACTGCACGTTTTATGCTTTAAACAATCCTGCTCAGTGATGTTAGAAATCAACTTACTAATGCTCTAAAGGCATAACCCCCTTGTTTGTATTCATTTTTTGACACAAAAAAAAAAATGAAGTCTCCCTTAATACAAAAAAAAATAAAATAAAAATTTTTCCGACCTATACCTTCCCTAATTTTTTAGCTCGGCTATACGAAGTATAAGGAGAGCTATCCTACTCGACCCGGCGTCGGCGTCTTTCCATGTCCCCACCTTGGTTCTTTCTCTTTTTTCATCATATCTCTGTATTTACTTGATGGATTTGATTCAAACTTAAAATAGTTATTCCTTATCATCGCCCACATCATCTGAAGGGCCATAACAATTGCACCAATATTTTTTGATTTATCCCCCCTTTACACTTCAATTTTCAGGTTAAAGTTTTGATGCACTTTCACTTAATCATTACGGAATGGATTTGATTCAAACTTAAATTAATTCTTCATCATCATCACCCGCATCATATGACACAAGGTGCATAACTCTGGCACAAATTTTCATGAATTATTCCCCCTTTTTACTTAGAATTTCAGGTTAAAGTTTTGATGCACTTTCACTCCAACTCTATTATTACCAAATGGATTTGATTAAAACTTAAAATAATTCTTCAGCATCATCACCCACATCATATGACACAAGATGCATAACTCTGGCACAAATTTTTCATGAATTATTCCCCCTTTTTACTTAGAATTTCAGGGTAAAGTTTTGATGCACTATCACTCCACTCTGTTATTACCAAAAGGATTTGATTTAAACTTAAAATAGTTATTCAACATCATCACTCACATCATATGACACAAGGGCCATAACTCTTGCACCAATATTTCATGAATTGTCCCCCCCCCTTTTTACTTAGAATTTCAGGCTTAAGTTTTGATGCACTTTCACACTATCTCAGTAAATATTACTGAATGGATTTGATTCAAACTTAAAATAGGTGTTCCACCTGATCATCCACATCATATGACATAAGGTCCATAACTCTGGAACCAATATTTCATGAATTATGCTCCCCACCTTTTGTTAGACTTTCAGGTTAATTTTGATGCATTTTCACTATATCTCAGTTATTACTAAATGGATTTGATTCAAACTTGAAGTTGTTATTCCACATCATCACCCGTATCATATGACACAAGGTGCAAAAATTACTTTTGCACCAATTTTTCATGAATTATCCCCCTTTTTGCTTAGAATTATACTTATTTAATGTTCTTTAGCTCTCTTATTACTTAATACTTTTGACAAAGACTTAAGCTATTGTCCAATATCTTCATTCTTATTGGAGTCATTAAACACTCTAGTGACAGCTCCAGCTTCCTCAGTTGTGCCCTGTTTCACTATCCAGCATCAAAATAGTAGAGCGCGCTGTCTCCTGTGACAGCTCTTGTTTGAGCATGTTACCAGAAACAAAGAATTTTTTTAGGCCTAACCTACATACATGTAGAGCAAAATCTATCTCGGGTTATTCTGCAATAAACCACTTGCGTGCAATGACGTCATCCAATCCTAGTGCATAGCACAGTTGTAAAAAGTAGTTACCATTTTTAGCTCGACTATACGAAGTCGGCGTCTTTCCGCGTCCCCACCTTGGTTAACGTTTTTTTTTACACTTTCTCTTTTTTCAACTTATCTCTGTAATTACTTGATGGATTTGATTCAAACTTGAAATACTTCTTCCTCATCATCATCCACATCATCTGACATAAGGGCCATAACTCTGGCACCAATATTTCATGAATTATCCCCCCTTTTCACTTAGATTTTCAGGTTGAAGTTTTGATGCACTTTCACTCTATCTCTGTTATTACTGAATGGATTTGATTCAAACTTAAAATAGTTGTTCAGCATCATCACCCACATCATATGACACAAGGTGCGTAACTCTGGCGCCATTTTTTCATGAATTATTCCCCTTTTTTACTTATAATTTCAGGTTAAAGTTTTGGTGCACTTTCACTCTACCTCTGTTATTACTGAATGGATTTGATTCAAACTTAAAATAGTTGTTCAACATCATCACCCACATCATATGACACAAGATGCATAACTCTGGCACAATTTTTCATGAATTATTCCCCTTTTTACTTAGAATTTCAGGTTGAAGTTTTATGCACTTTCACTCTATCTGTTATTACTGAATGGATCTAATTCAAACTTAAACAATTATTGTTCAACATCATTACCCTTATCATATGACACAAGGTGCATAACTCTGGGACCAATTTTTCATGAATTATTACCCCTTTTTACTTAGAATTTTAGGTTAAAGTTTTGATGCACTTTCACTCTGTCTCTGTTATTACTGAATGGATTTGATTCAAACTTAAAATAGTTGTTCAACATCATCACCCACACCATATGACACAAGGTGTATAGCTCTGGCACCAATATTTAATGAATTATGCCCCTTTTTGCTTAGCATATACTTATATAGTGTTTTGATACATTTTATCTTTGCCTCTCTTATTACTTTAAGTTGATATTTTTGACATAGACTCAGGCTATTGTGCAATATCTTCATCCACAATTGGAGTCATTAAACACTCCAGTGACAGCTTTTGTTTACTCAGATGTGCCCAGTTTCACTATCCAGCATCGAAATAGTCGAGCGCGCTGTCTCCTGTGACAGCTCTTGTTTCTAACACTTGATAACTAGTATGTCATGTTAGAATTGAAATAATAAGTTCCCAAGTGTGATTTATAGAATATTACCCGAGTTTTTCATTCTTATGCAATACAATATATCACGAAGGCCGTAGGCCGTTCTGAAACAATATTAGCATTGAGGACATATCTATTACAGAGGAAATGCACATTTAGAATTGGTCACCTATAGGATAAAATAAAAAAGTGGAAAACCACAGGTCACCCAACACGACATAAACAAAAAAAGTTGCAGGTTCGGTTTGATTGTGCTTGTTTGTTGACGGTAGTGGAAGTGCAAGCCCTGGGTTGAGCAGAACTCCGCATTTACACATGTTATAATTGCCAGAATGTAAGGGGCCTCCGTGGCCGAGTGGTTAAGGTCGTTGACTTCAAATCACTTGCCCCTTATCGATGTGGGTTCGAGCCTCACTAGGGGCGTTGAATTCTTCATGTGAGGAAGCCATCCAGCTGGCTTACAGAAGGTCGGTGGTTCTACCCGGGTGCCCGTTCGTGATGAAATAATGCACAGAGGTCACCTGGGGTCTTCCTCCACCATTAAAGCTGGAAAGTCGCCATATAACCTATCATGTGTCGCTACGACATTACATCAAAAAAAAGTAATTTAGAGACATCGGCAGATGTTTCCATATTGGGGTGCACAAAGACCTTCAGTGATGCACAGATTGCTTTTCCATGAAAAGTGGCATATAGTACCCATATAAAATCATGGATGTGCCCAAAATGGGCAGAACTAAACAAACTGGAATTTAGAAAGGGTATCTGTGATTATGGAGCCCGCATTTCACAGAAACTGCCAAAAGATCAAATTAAAAAGTAGGCACTATATCCAAGGGGAGCGGGAGTACTGGACAAAGTTTCGTTCTGTAAGCAACATAATCTTAAAAAAACATGGAATCTGCAGCATATCTTTCAGTTATGCATTTTGAAATGCGGTCTGCCCGTTCAATACCGCGTCCCTATGATGTTGATGTGTTTCAGTCAAGACTATGACGATTTTAGATAATATTCGTACGTTTGTGCGAAGATGATACCGATTTACTAAGGTGTTCGTCCACAACTTGTTTACGACCTAAATTCCAAGCATTGCACTACCCAGATCAAAATTTCACGTGTGGACAAAAACAAAAATATTTAGCCAGTTAATTAACAAAAAATGCTCACGAATAAAGTGTTTCTGAAGAAGACAAAGAAGGGAAGCATTTTGAAGATTGTTAGGGAACATTATTTACGAGATGACATTGCCTGTGGGTCAGCATGTTGTGACATTTGTGTACATGACGAAAAGGGTCCAGTTTTGGAAGATAACCCAGGGAACCCAAGTCAGCAGTTTAGTGAAGAACACTACATTATTCCTGACACGAATGTCGTCCTCCATCAGGTAAGAATTTTATTGTTCCAAGCGCAGGCCGTTTTACCATGTTTACTGCCGAGCCAGTCTCGATCTAGTCTAGTTCTATACTGGTTTCAGACCAGTTTCCGATAAAAAATGAGGGTTTTCATTATATTTATTTTTAAATACAAATTGTTTACAAAAGTAATCTACTAATCGTTAAACCCTAGTCTTTACTCTTTGCAAGGATGTAAACAATACCGGCCTTATCTGCGCATGCGTCCAAAAACAGGGGCTCCGAAAGGGCAGTCTAATTAACGTTAATTGGTTTATCTACAGTACCAGTTTCCGATAAATGGTTTTTAAGCAGCTTTAGAATTGTTTTGACTGAAAATCTTTTATAATTTTGATTTTAAATTATGTAATTAACCTTTACTACTTTTTCCCATAAATCGTACAGGGTGTGGCTATCTTCCGTTTCGTTACGTACGGTACCGTACAGCACCTGTACAATCATATTATGCAACACTTCAGACAAGCACCTTTCACATCGTGTATTTGTCTAGCTTTGTAAACAGTAGTTTATTTGATTACTATATACATTGTACCCCCGGTATATGGGAGTTTTATATTGATTTTAAGTCCTTAAGCTGTGTTATATAGATTTTAAAAAAGTAATAAAAAAAAGATAAAAGTTTAAGCCGAGGCTGGGATTTGAACCCACGTCCTCTTATACCTGAAGCGAGCGCTCTACCTTGTTACTAAATACCCATGTGATGCAATAGCACTATAATTTCCTTAATATTTTATCTAAATTATAAAGGGAGAGTAATTCTACAACGGAGTGCAAATCATAAGCTCAGGATTTACCTCCCTGGAATAGGACAAACATGGGTTTGTCTTCCGTGCATGTGTGACATGTGGAATCCCTCAGATGTAAACAAAACAGAAAGTTGATTGCTTAATAAAGAAGGTAGAATTTTACTGTAAACACTTGTCATTGATGAACGAAATTTCGCTTGATGTTTGCTTGTGAAACAGCCTTCCAAAACATATAGTATTCCCTTTATGAAGGGTAACATGAAAGGAGAAATTACGAGAATTCGGATACTGTTACTGTTCGGGTACTGGTCCGATACCAGTAAATAAACGTCGGACTTCAACATTTTACGATTTTGACATTTCATATAGTCCGACGTTTTATCGAAATTATAAATTTCCCTTTAGAGTGTTCCGCAAAATATCTTGCGGAAGGTTTTACAAGTTCATGGCGGCAGTGACTGAGAAGCGATAACGAAATACCAACAACGGACAAAGAAACCTATTTTACACACCAATTGAACATACTGTCTTACTGAAAATATTGAAGATCTGTCCGCACTCTCAAAGTGAAATTTACATCCATGCACTTTCACAGCACAACACAAACGGTCAAATCTTCTTTATTATAAAGAATGATTTTAGACGAAAAAATAGTCTCACGGTCGGCTTTGAAAAAAAATGCGGCCGGTTACTAACGTATTGTCTGTGTAGTATGCATATGTTTATACTCAATGGCTGTAATCAGCATTTATTGGTTTTAATTTAATTAAAAGTTCTTTCAATAAATTATTAGTTCATATCAAAGCAGTTTGAAAGGCTAGTCCACGTGTATTCGGCGGTACCCATGCGTTTAATAATGGCCGCAGATTATTCACTAGTGCCATAGGTAAAACGTATTTTTCGTCTAAGCATGTATAATTGATTCTATATATTTATTCAGTTTTGTATTGTTCATGATATTTCATTAAATTACGCTAGAAGTATCTGTGTAATGTGTCAGGGAAGTGATTGGAGGTGCAGTTTTAGTTACGGTAAACAAACGGTGTTTTCCCTTGACTTTTGAAAATGAGGGTCATTGTGACCCCCAGTGTTTCACATCTGGGGGTCATTTCCAAATTTTGGGGGTCATACAGATATACTAAAATTAGTATTTTGAATAAAACTTTGTTTTACTTATACTTGTTGTTGTTGTTTTACTTATACTAGTGATTATACAGATTGAAGCCTTTCTTCATATTTGTCACTGAATAAAATGATAAAAACAGCTGATGTTTGACTTTTATTTATATATGTGCTAAAATAGGTTTAAGTACTTTTTACCAGGCAGTGTTATAGTAGAAACAGGCGATCTGAACCACTTTGTTTGATCTGTCGCTTTATTATAACACAATTCCCATCCAACGGATTCCGTTGGGTGTTATTTATGCAAAGAAGGGGACAGTGCTATCACATTCTTTTCCTTTTCTGGTTTGTACTCTGAGGCGGATATCGACAAGTCAAAAAATATTAACGATATTCAACTCTCGAGTACAATTATTTGGACTAAGCTCGATCCACTTCTGTTGGTTGAAAAATTGATGTGAGCTAGAGCCACCATACTATTTTTGATATCATCTGCAAAATCTGAATATTTTAAAGAAGCATTTATATCAAAAGCTATGGGTTATTTGGTAACCATAAACATATGAGAAATAACCTCAAATCACGGTGGGTAGTCGGCATGATGGCTATATGTTCAGCCCCAGGGTACCTGTGCATTTTGCATGGGTGAAATAAATTTAAGGTATAAGCTTAGTGATAATGATAACATGACAGTCTATTTATGGTGATATATAGCTATGCTATAACAGTATTTTATCATATCTTTTCTAAATCACCATCATGCTGTTGTACTGCCATGACATTGCATGGACTTGTTGTTACATGGCACAATAATCTTTAGACTGTCAGAATTATCACCTTATTGTCTGATATATGGGAAAATTAAAATAAGTAACGGTAGACATAATTGATTCATAGTCTTTACAGCAGGAGCATGTGTAATGCTGTGACACAATGTCTCAATAGGGCCATTAGGGGTCTCTTGACATCATTGTCAAGCAGGTACAGCACAATGGTACAATATTGAAGACTACAACTAATCTCTGTCCTTGTCATCTATTTCCTTCTTGATGCCAAGTTTTTGTCATTGTGCCTTAGCTTGAGCACCATAGTGTTATAATACTGTCATGTCATCACCATTGTACCTAGTAGTCATGACATTTAATATCTGTATCTGATCTAATCAGATAGTATGATTGCTCTTACAGGCTATGTACAGTAATTAATTACTTAAAATGAAATATTTATTTCGTTTGAGTATGTGAGTAACATCTCATCCTGACATGTCTTCTGTATCTCACTGTAATAAAAAGTAAAAAAAAATTGTCATACATTATATTGAAAAAGTCCAGTATAAAGTCATGCTGTGAAATCATATATACATGTAACATGTATATTTCATTGTTGTGTGAATCCACAAAATTTAAATCCCAAGTTAACAAGAATTATTCCCATTCTAAGAATAAGACTTTATCTTGATAAAATGAAAACCACAATTTCATATTCCATTGAAATGGCCATTTTGGGCTAAAAGACAAAGTTAAATAGTTTTATACGAATCTAATTCTATCCTTGGAGGAAGTTTATATTGCCCAATTTTCAGCTTCTGCTTTAAGAAATATTTTCTTAAAAATTTAAAGTTTCCATCATTAAAATTTTAAGTACTAGTGGTATTGCATGCAAGTTAATGTTGATATGTGCTAGTGATAGATTTAACCAACGACTGAATCTTTCTAAAAATTGATAATGATTTCAATTACTAAAAATGTGTTTATTTTAGATTGATGTGCTTGAGGATACAGCATTACAGAATGTCATCATTCTTCAGACAGTTGTTGAAGAGGTAATATACAATATAAACATTACTGTTGTAAGCTGAGTGAAAATTTAAATCATATGAAAGTGAAAAATAGAAATTCAATGATGAAGTCTCTGAAAGTATGTTTAAAGATAATGGTTTATATATTTTCAGGTGTGTAATGATCTGATCATGCAGATTACTATAAAAAAGGTGCTTTTACTGTTCTTAGGAGAAAAAAATCTTGAGGCCTTGTTGAGCACTGGGTTTGTTTTACAAGGAGATTTAGGGGTCTGCATCTGTCATTTGGAGAAAAATTAGTTTGGCATTTTGGGCTAAGGGGTATAAAATTTTTATTTAAAGTCTATTTCAGGGAAAAACTGCATTATTTGAAATACTTTTTAGTCCACCATCATCAGATGGTGGGCTATTCAAATCACTCTGCGTCCGTGGTCTGTCGTCCGTCCGTCCTTCTGTTAACATTTCTCGTTATCGCATCTCCTCAGAAACTCTCCGGGGGATTTTGACCAAACTTTGTCAGAATGATGTATTGGTACCCTAGTTGTGTCCCCCTGAAAATCAGACTGGTTCAACAATTTTTTAGTGAGTTATGGCCCTTTGTTTATTTCTGTAATTTACATAGATTTATATAGGGAAAAACTTTGAAAATCTTCTTGTCCAAAACCACAGAGCCTAGGGCTTTGATATTTGGTATGAAGCATCATCTAGTGGTCCTCTACCAACATGATTCAAATTATTTTCCTGGGGTCTAATATGGCCCCACCCCGGGGGTCACATGGTTTATATAGACTTATATATATAGGGGAAAACTTTTAAAAACCTCCTGTTCAAAACCACAGGGCCTAGGGCTTTGATATTTTGTATGTGACATCATCTAGTGGTCTTCTACTAAGATTGTTCAACTTATCCCCCTAGGGTCAAAGAGTGAGTTATGGCCCTTTGTTTATTTCTGTAATTTACATAGACTTATATAGGGAAAAACTTTGAAAATCTTCTTGTCCAAACCACAAAGCCTAGGGCTTGTCAATAACCTACAACATTTAAATTTGGACCACATGTATGGTTTTGAGTGGCAAGATGAACCTTGACATGAGTTGACCTTGATTTTGACCTAGTGACCTACTATTACATTTCTGTAGCTACAGCCTTTAAATTTGGACCACATGCATAGTTTTGTGCACTGAAAAAAACTTTGACCTTGACATTGACCTAGTGACCTACTTTCACATTTTTGAAGATACAGGCTTCAAATTTGGACCACATGCATAGTTTCGTGTTCCGAAATGAAATTTGACCTTGATTTTGACCTAGTGACCTACTTTCACATTTCTCAAGCTACAGCCTTCAAATTTGGACACATGCATAGTTTTGTGTACCGAAACAAACTTTGACCTTTACATTGACCTAGTGACCTACTTTCACATTTTTGAAGGTACAGGCTTCAAATTTGGACCACATGCATAGTTCTGTGTTCTGAAATAAAATTTGACCTTGATTTTGACCTAGTGACCTACTTTCAAATTTCTCGAGCTACAGCCTTCAAATTTGGACCACTTGCATAGTTTTGTGTACCGAAATGAACTTTGATCTTAAGATTGACCTAGTGACCTACTTTCACATTTCTGTAGCTACAGGCTTCAAATTTAGACCACATGCATAGTATTGTGTACCGAAACAAACTTTGACCTTGACATTGACCTAGTGACCTACTTTCACATTTTTGAAGGTACAGGCTTCAGATTTGGACCACATGCATAGATTTGTGTTCTGAAGTGTAATTTGACCTTGATTTTGACTTAGTGACCTACTTTCACATTTCTCAAGCTACAGCCTTCAAATTTGGACCACTTGCATAGTTTTGTGTACCGAAATAAACTTTGACTTTAAGATTGACCTAGTGACCTACTTTCAAATTTCTCAAACTACAGCCTTCAAACTTGATGCACATGCATACAAAGAACTTTGTCCTTGAAATTGATCTAGTGACCTACTTTCACATTTCTCAAGCTACAGCTTTCAAATTTGGACCACATGCACAGTGTTGTGTACGGAAATGAAATTTGACCTTGAGCTGGTCAATAAGTCTTGAAATTTGGAACACATAGGTGGGTGCCAAGATCACTCTGTGATCTTTTGTTTTAAAAAAAAAACAACAACAAAAAATCCTGTAAAAGTCACCGGCTGTGTAAAGAAAAAAAACCCATTTGATAATGGTCTCCATTTGTCCTGAAAGTAAATCTGTATGGGCCATAAACTGTTATGGTTAGAGACCACCAATTGTTTTCCCATAGACTTACATTGTAACATTATGGCGTGTACGGCCTTCCATACATCGAAACATGTATATCTAATTACAAGTTTTTCAAGAACTACCTTAGTTCTACCAAAATATCGGACGAAAAACGTATGAATAGTGATACTTTATTTAAGTAATTTTCGTGTGAATGAGATGACGCCCTGTTTACATCATTGACATGGCGGGAGAAATTCGTTTGATAAAACTTTTTTTCAATACACATAAAATGTAGCAGATTTTGTCAAAATGTATAATAAAATACTGTAAATGCAGTGAAAATATATCAATTTTGAAAAAATAATCACTTCCTGGGTTTGTTTACATGACTGACCAATCAGAACGCACAGACGTTACCTTATTCCCAGGTATACACTTACCTCATTCCCAGTAAGTTCCCTGTACTTTTTTGAATTGGTGGTCTCTGACCTATAGATGAATGTTTCGTATCACATTTTCCAATTTTACAGTGATATTGTGAAACATGATACAATACCAAATGTATTACAAAGTTTCATCAAGAAATGTTCAGTTTTAAGAAAGATATGGACAGTTTACTGAGGCCACCCCCTGTCGATTTATATGCCCAGACTCGGTCCCTGTCGTCGTCAGATTGCAATTTTTCGTGAAAAATTCAGTTATCTGCATTTGATTTGACTTGGAAGCTGAAATACGATTCATTCCGTAGAAAATAGAAATAAGGTCTAATAATTTTGATCATTCTCTAACATTACAGAGATAAAAATGATCCCTTTTGGCCCAAAAGCTCAGATAAAAATGGGCACACCTGTTAAAAAAAGAGGCCAAAATTTAACAAAAATTCAAATTGCACGCTTATTTTGGCACGAAAACAGCTTTCTACATCATTTACAACAGATTCGTGGCCATTTACATTACCTGTGATGCCTTCCGACGAAAGTCACGTTTTAGCTCTATTATAGGTTAGAGACCACCAATTGTTTTCCCATAGACTTACATTGTAACATTATGGCGTGTACGGCCTTCCATACATCGAAACATGTATATCTAATTACAAGTTTTTCAAGAACTACCTTAGTTCTACCAAAATATCGGACGAAAAACATATGAATAGTGATACTTTATTTAAGTAATTTTCGTGTGAATGAGATGACCCCCTGTTTACATCATTGACATGGCGGGAGAAATTCGTTTGATAAAACTTTTTTTCAATACACATAAAATGTAGCAGATTTTGTCAAAATGTATAATAAAATACTGTAAATGCAGTGAAAATATATCAATTTTGAAAAAATAATCACTTCCTGGGTTTGTTTACATGACTGACCAATCAGAATGCACAGACGTTACCTTATTCCCAGGTATACACTTACCTCATTCCCAGTAAGTTCCCTGTACTTTTTTGAATTGGTGGTCTCTGACCTTATGCAAGAATTTGCTACTAGATATTCAAGATGGAGGGACCTCCTTGGTCGAGTGGTTAAGGTCGTTGACTTCAAGTCACTTGCCCCTTATCGATGTGGGTTCAAGCCTCATTCGGGACGTTGAATTCTTCATGTGAGGAAGCCATCCAGCTGGCTTACAAAAGGTCAAAGGTTCTACCCAGGAACCCGCTCATGACGAAATAATGCACGGAGGGGCACCTGGGGTCTTCCTCCACCATCAAAGCTGGAAAGTCGCCATATGACCTACAATTGTGTAGGTGCATCATTAAACCCAACAAAAAAAATATTCAAGATGGTTCTTTACTTAGAAGCCAATTGTTTATATAGAATGAAATTTTAGATTTTACTTACATTTCAGGTGAGACATCGTAGTGCACCAGCATATAAAAGATTGAAAGAAGTCTTGGCCAACCCAGGCAAACATTTTTATTCATTTGCGAATGAATTCAACAAGTAAGTTTTGACTAGTAGTAGAATTTTAGCTCACCTGAGCACTTTTAAAGTGAGTTTTGTCCATTATCCTCAACAGCTTTACTGTTAACAGGTCAAAATTTTGGTTTAATCTGTGTAAAGAGTCATTATATAATTCGTTTTAAAATTAACAAGTTAAATACCCCTGTTCATAAACAAAGTCAGTTGGTCACTTTTGAACAATCTTGTTTTCATACTACTGGCCACATTTTATACCTCACCTTACCTTATTGAAGAATGTCTTTATATCATCTTGATATAGTTTTTATAATGGTACAATGCTGAATTAGCTCCATGAATGCTCATACATTAATTCGGGATCAAGTCTTGTATGTCGATCTACACTGACGAGATATGAAAACACAACAACATATGTCTGAATTATATTTTTTACTACAAAAAGCATCACCTTGAAATGTTCAGCACATACACATCTCGATACTCTCAGTTTTATCAGTACAACTGAGGGTAAAATTAATATAATTGGTGTAAAGTACCGAGATGTGTATGTGCTGAACATTTCAAGTGTTTTCTTGTAGTAAAAATATATATTTAGGCATATGTCTGTTGCGTTTTCATATCTCGTCTCACCTGAGCCAAAGGGTCAGGGTGAGCTTTTGTGACCGCTTAGTGTCCGGCGTGCGTCATGTGTCCGTCAATAATTCCTAAAAAGATCTTCTTCTTGAAAACCACTGATCAGAATTACACCAGACTTCACAGGAATAATCCTTGGGTGGTCCCCTTTCAAAATGTTTGTAAATTTTGTATAATTTATGGTATTTCCTCAAGCTCAAGTAAGAGACAAATTTCAATGTGATGGCCACTATCTAAAACATTAATTTGCAGATAATTCATTACAGCATTAATTTTGATAAAAGAAACATCAAACTATTGTCAAACAATTATAAAACACAAAATAAAACTATCATTTTATTCTAGAGTAAGTAAACAGAGACAAAATACTAACTCCAACCAAAAAAATTGGTCCCAGTGGGGCTTGAACCTACCCCCACCCCCCGAAAATTGCAGTTGAAGTAGGTTTATAGTAGGAATTGAATACTCTTCAAAAAGGAGGTACTCTAATACAGGTCCAATACCTTAAATATTATTAACCCTGACCTGCTGACCTACTTTCTTGTTTTTGAAGCTACAGCAAAGAGGTTTGGACCACCTGTATATTTTTTAAACAGATTTCAGTACATATCTTGAAGAATCTTCACCATGACCTTCTCGCCTATTTTTTTTAGCTCACCTGAGCCAAAGGCTCATGGTGAGCTTTTGTGACCGCTCAGTGTCCATCGTCCGTCATCAGTCGTGCGGCGTGCGGCATACGTCCGTCAGCAATTTCTAAAAAAATCTTCTTCATGAAAACCACTGAGCAGAATTACACCAAACTTCACAGGAATGATCCTTGGGTGACCCCCTTCCAAAATTATTCAAAGAATTGAATTCCATGCAGAACTCTGGTTGCCATGGCAACCAAAAGGAAAAACTTAAAAATCTTCTTGTCCAAAACCCCAAAGCATAGAGCCTTGATATTTGGAATGTAAGTTGATCTAATGGTCCTCTGTGAAGATTATTCAAATTGTGCCCCTGGGGTGAAAAAAGGCCCCGCCATGGGGGTCACAAGTTTTACATAGATTTATAAATTATAGGAAAACACTTTAAAATCTTCTTGTCTAAAACCACAAGACCTAGACCTTTGATATTTAGTATGTAGCATTACCTTGTGGTCCTTTATCAAAATTGTTCAAATTATAACCCTGGGGTGAAAAGAGGCCCTGCCCCAGCGGTGGAGGGCGGTCTCAAGTTTTACATAGACTTATATAGGAAAAAACTTTAAAAATCTTCGCGTCTGAAACTGGAAGGCCTAGGCTTTTGCAGGGCTCCAGATAAGATGCGTATTAGCATAAATTACGCTTTGAAATAATCCATATATGCATGTCTGCTAAATTTTTAGCATATAAAAACGTACATGAAATTACAGAAACACATGCAATGACTTTTTACTAGTGTAAACAAAATCCGAATCGTCTGGATGCTTTACATAACAGAGCACGATCGGCATTCATTCTGCCATATTGAACGTACACAGGCATTGAATGGTACTCTATAAACCTAGGTTAAACTATATTATACACTAAATTTGTGCATAAATCAAATTGTTGGGAATTAAATTATATTGATGGTAAGGTAGTGTATTTTACAGCGGTGTCGATTTAAAATATCAACTTCCGGTGTGGAGTAAACAACAACATGTCTCTTTCAAAGAATGTATGAAGTGAACAAACGTGCTATGCATTCTTTAAACCAACAAAAAATGATTCCCAAAACATTGTTAAAGGTATATTGAATAATCTATTGGATTTGGCAGTGAGTGTGAAGCTAAAGCAAACCAATGGAGAAAAAGAAGCAAAAACTTGAATGCTGAATTGAAACTGAACTGCAAACAAATTCATGGGTGTTACACCCAATAAATATATAAAACTCATTTCTGTTTTTTTTTTCTCATTTAAAAATTTTCAGGAATAAAAATACTCCTGGTCAATTTCAGATTTTACCATTTTACTCATTCGCAAGAATTATGATGAGTAAATACTCATATGCCAAAAAAATTATCTGGAGCCCTGCTTTTGATATTTGGTATGTTGCATTGCCTTGTTGTCCTCTACCAAAATTATTCAAATTATGCTCCTGGGATGAATAGAGGCGCTGCCCTGGGGTGGGGGGGGGGGGGGGGGGGCCCAAATTTAACATAGACTTATATAGGGGAAAAATACAAATATTCTTGTCTTTAAGTTCAAGGCCTAGACCTTTGATATCTGGTATGTAGAATTGCCTAGTGGATCTCTAACAAGATTGTTTAAATTTTGCTCCTTGGGTGGAAAGAGGCTCTGCCCCGGGGCTCACATGTTATATGAGTTATATAGGAATATATATTTCAATATTATCAGATATCATATTTCCTAGACTGGTTTATTATAATTACCTGATGACCCCAATCGATAAGGTGTCACTTGACTGTGACCTTGACCTACTGACCTACTTTCTTGTTTTTTTAAGATACAGCCTTGAAATTTGGATGACATGTACAGTTTTGCACACTGATCTTAAAACTGACTTATAGTGACCATGAATTTGACCTACTGACCTACTTTCTAATATTTTAGCATCAGTGTGCCATTTTATTATTTTTATACCAGATTTATATAGCGCCCTTTTCATGATCAATTTCACGTTCAAAGGCGCTTTACATAGTTCAAATGCAGCCACACAGGGCGCATAATTCATCCTGTACTAGTACAGACACAGAGCGATCTGACCAGAGGAACAGAGTGAGACAAAGCCCCCAGGACAGAGAGATCAGAAATCAGATACAGGCTTGTCCGGCTAACTTAGCCTAGCTCGTTTCGAATAGACAGCCTGGTTCTTTAACGTGCCCAGTGTATAGCACTGATACACGCAAGGATTGCCTGGACTCCTGACCAGTACACCTCTAGTTGGGTGGGAAACACTGAAAAGCATTTCTGAAAATTCCCGAGTAGCTGCCGGGGATCGAACCGCAGGCTTCAGGATTGGAAGGCCAGTGTGCAAACCACTGAGCTATCCATCCACCCATTAAAATTAAAATTTCAAATTTTAAACATGTGGCTCGTATTACTCATGTGAGTGATTCAATGTCATTATGACCCTATTGTTTTTGTTTTTGAAGCTTTAGCAAAGAAATTTGTTCAAGCGAGCAATTAAACTCAGGTGAGCGATATAGGGCCATCAAGACCCTCTTGTTTTTAATACATTTTAGACTTCATTCTTGGATGTTTTTCATAATAAAATCTGTAAAACTTAACATGTAATATAAATGACCTCAAGATCTGGCGGTTTTATAATGGGTAATATTTATTGTCCTAGAATCATTGAGAATTGCAGATTATTTTCAGAAGGTCTTGGATAACTTCAAAAATTTGGGGATTGCCTCACTAAAATTGCAGTAATGGCCCTTGATGTTTCTACATTGTTCCCCCTATGAAGAAGGTAATGGCGACAGGATTACTTATTGAATACCAAACTTTTCAGATAATTATGAATTTAAGAGGCATGTTATATTCCATAAAACTAGATATTCTGTCTGTACTATTTACTTGATGGGGCAATGTTTTATCCAAGGTGTGAGTGAGATTGGCTAGCCTTAACCTGTTTTAACAACCATCTGTTCAAAGTTCTTGTAAAAAAATAAATCCTCTTTCAAAAGTGACTAGTGTGTTAAATAAAAGTGTTCTAAAGTTTTGATATAAACTTAGTAAGATCAACTGTTCTACCAAGTTGCCCTGTCATGCCGAATTATCATGCTGGAGGGACACTTGAAAGATTGTCCTCCATCCTTTCACTTGTAATGTCACTATGTTAACTGAAACATGTCAGTGTTACTTAAAATCGAGCAAAGACAAAACAAATATATTTACTTGTTGGTTTTTTGCAATGTTCAATATTGTTTGGAGCAAATAGTGTAATAATGACACAATTACGATTAGAATTTATGACATTTAATACCATGTGAAAAAAGCACAGTTATACGAGGCAAGTTACATTTGATCTGTTGTACAACATCTCAGCAAACTTTAAATTTATAAAGTTTTTAAAAGTCAAAAAATTGTAGGTCAGCCAAGTAAACTACAGTCCAACTTGCTAAAGTGACAATGTCTATAAAGGGACCACTTGCATTAAGAGACAACTTGATCAGTTCCTTTCATGTTGTTAAAGAACAGATTATGTTGTATTTTTTTGTGCCTCCCCCCAACCGCATTAGTGGTGGGGGCATATAGATTTGGTCTTGTCCGTGTGTCCGTCCGTCAGAAGTTCGTGACGCGCCTAGCTCAGAAAGTATTTGATATAAATTGATGAAACCTTATGTGCGTCTTTATCATGATATGAACTTGCGCACATTCTGTTTTTCGTGTGGCTCCGTCCCGTATTTTCTGAGTTATGGCCCCTGAAATACTTTCACCTTTTGACGCGCCTAGCTCAAAAAGTATTTGATATAGGTTCATGAAACCTTGCATGAATCTTTATAATGATATGAACTGGTGTACCTCCTATTTTTCGTCTGGCTCCGCCCCCTATTTTCAGAGTTATGGCCCCTGAAATAGTCAAAATTGCACATTTTCACGTTGTGACGCGCCTAGCTTAAAAAGTATTTGATATAGATCTGATGAAACCTTGCACGAGTCTTTATCATGATATGAACTTAACATCTCCTAATTTTCGTCTGGCTCCGCCCCCTATTTTCAGAGTTATGGCCCCTGAAATAGTCAAAAATGCACATTTTCACCTTGTGACACGCCTAGCTCAAAAAGCGTTTGATATAGATTCATGAAACCTTGCATGAGTCTTAATCATAATATGAACTTGCGCACCTCCTATTTTTCATTTTGGTCCGTCCCCTGTTTTCAGAGTTATGGCCCCTGAAATAGTCAAAAATGCATATTTTCACCTTGTGATGCACCTAGTTCAAAAAGTATTTAATATAAATGATTGAAAACTTGCATAAGTCTTTATCATGATATAAACTTGCACACCTCTTAATTATGTCTCCCCCAGGAGACATATTGTTTTTGCCCTGTCCGTCCGTCCGTCCTTCCGTCCGTCCGTCCGTACGTCACACTTCATTTCCGAGCAATAACTGGAGAACCATTTGACCTAGAACCTTCAAACTTCATAGGGTTGTAGGGCTGCTGGAGTAGACGACCCCTATTGTTTTGGGGGTCACTACGTCAAAGGTCAAGGTCACAGGGGCCTGAACATTGAAAACCATTTCCAATCAATAATTAGAGAACCACTTGACCCAGAATGTTGAAACTTCATAGGATGATTGGTCATGAAGAGTAGATGACCCCTATTGATTTTGGGGTCACTCTGTCAAAGGTCAAGGTCACAGGGGCCTGAACATTGAAAACCATTTCCGATCAATAACTAGAGAACCACTTGACCCAGAATGTTGAAACTTCATAGGATGATTGGTCATGAAGAGTAGATGACCCCTATTGATTTTGGGGTCACTCCTTCAAAGGTCAAGGTCACAGGGGCCTGAACATTGAAAACCATTTCCGATCAATAACTAGAGAACCACTTGACCCCGATTGTTGAAACTTCATAGGATGATTGGTCATGAAGAGTAGATGACCCCTATTGATTTTGGGGTCACTCCATCAAAGGTCAAGGTCACAGGGGCCTGAACGTTGAAAACCATTTCCGGTCAGTAACTTGAGAACCACTTGACCCAGAATGTTGAAACTTAATAGGATGATTGGTCATGCAGAGTAGATGACCCCTAACGATTTTGGGGTCACTCTGTGAAAGGTCAAGGTCACAGGGGCCTGAACATTGAAAACCATTTCCGGTCAGTAACTTGAGAACCACTTGACCCAGAATGATGAAACTTCATAGGATGATTGATCATGCAGAGTAGATGACCCCTAACGATTTTAGGGTCATGTTAAAGGTCAAGGCCACAGGGGCCTGAACATGGAAAACCATTTCCAATCAATAACTTGAAAACCTCTCGACCCAGAATGTTGAAACTTCATAGGATGATTGTTCATGCAGAGTAAATGACCCCTATTGGTTTTGGGATCACTCAGTTAAAGGTCAAGTTCACAGGGGCCTGAACATTGATAACCAGTTCTGATCAATAACTTGAGAACCACTTGACCCAGAATGTTGAAACTTCATAGGATGATTGAACATGCAAAGTAGATGACCCCTATTGATTTTGGGGTCAGTCTATTAAAGGTCAAGGTCACAGTGGCATGTTCATGTAAAATCATTTTTTGGAAATAACTTGAGAACCACTTGACCTACAATGTTGAAACTTAATAGGATAATTGGACATGCAGAGTAGATGACCCCTATTTATTTTGAGGTCACTTGATCAAAGGTCAAGGTCACAGGAGCCTGAACAGTGACTTGAGAACCACTAGGCCAAGAGTGTTGAAATTTAGCGGGATGACTGGACATGCCAAGTACATGATCCCTATTGCAGCCAACCATCAGTGTCCCTTTGACTTTGCTCCTGACCCCTATTGACTTCTTGCCTATAGGACTTTGCATTTGGGGAGACATGCGCTTTTTTACAAAAGCATTTTCTAGTTTTTGGTTGGCTCCACCCCGTATTTTTAAAGTTATGGGCCACATTTTCACTTAATTATGTGCCTAGCTCAAAAAGTATTTGATGTAAATTGATGAAACCTTGCTTGGGTCTTTATCATGATGTGTCCTTGCACACTTGGCATTCTTCCTGAAAATCTTGGCATTTATTACAAAGTTATGGCCCATGAAATAGCCAAAATAGTGGATTTTTTGTTTGTGTTGCTCGTAGTTCAAAAAGTATATGGCCTAGAATAATGAATCCTTTTCATAAAATGTTTTTAAGACTGCAAACATTTGAATTGTTTCCCCTTATTTGTGACAAATGTACCAGTAGGGGGCACACTCTGTGTCCTACAGACACATACTGTTTTTGCCCTGTCCGTACGGCGTACGTCACACTTCATTTCCGATCAATAACTGGAGAACAATTTGATCTAGAACCTTCAAACTTCATTGGGTTGTAGGGCTGCTGGAATAGACGACTCCTATTGTTTTTGGGGTCACTCCATCAAAGGTCAAGGTCACAGGGGCCTGAACATTGAAAACCATTTCCAATCAATAACTAGAGAACCACTTGAGTCCCAGAATGTTGAAACTTCGTAGGATGATTGGTCATGTAGAGTAGATGACCTTACTATTTTTGGTTAAAGGTCAAGGTCACAGGGGCCTGAATATTGAAAACCATTTCCGATCAATAACTTGAGTACCACTTGACCCAGAATGTTGAAACTTCATAAAATGATTGTACATGCAAAGTAGATGATCCCTATTGATTTTGGGGTCACTCTGTTAAAGGTCAAGGTCACAGGGGCCTGAACATTGAAAACCATTTCCGATCAATAACTTGAGTACCACTTGACCCAGAATAGATGATCCCTATTGATTTTGGGGTCACTCTGTTAAAGGTCAAGGTCACAGGGGCCTGAACATTGAAAACCATTTCCGGTCAGTAACTTGAGAACCACTTGACCCAGAATGTTGAAACTTAATAGCAGCGTTCGACACTAACTTTTTTGCCAGGTATCCCGAAGGAATACCTGCTGGGAAATTTAGGAATCCCTGCTGAAAATTAGGAGTTCCTGATAACAAAATGTGGTTAGAACATGAAAAAACTAAAATCTAACAAACACAACTGTTTACAGTACTACATGTATTTTATTTCCACTTTATTTCCATTTTACATCAATGACAACAATAGCTTGTATGACTTTTGCTGTAAAAGAATAATGTCATTTCTGTCCAAGTCCTCTTCCCCCTCATCTTCACTACCATCGCACTCCTCTGCGATTTGTTGTAGTTCGTCTAAATGTATGCCGCCTAGTTCATTCCCCCTTATAACCCCCTTATTTGTAATCATTTTTTTGACATAAAAAAAAAATTCCGAAAAGTCTCCCTTAAATGAAAAAAAATTCAAAAAAAAAAAAAATGTTCCGACCTACCTACCCTAATTTTTTGAGCATGTTACCAGATACAAAGATTTTTTAGGCCTTATTAATGCAACTCCAACAGACTTTATCTAAAACTAGTACATTGGTCATAACAGATTTTCTTAAACATTTCATATTTTAGTTGTTTTATTTTGCACATTGCCTAAAAGTGGGTGGGGTTTAGTGTTTGCATGCTTTTATTATCAGCAAATTCTTCTAAATAAGAGCTGCTTTGGCAACAGTGATCATATTTTTCGTAAATGCAGACGTTTTATTGGCTTTTTATTTTAGTTTGTACTAGAAAAATCTTGTAAGAAATGATAAAAATGTTCGAAAATGTCGGTCTAGAAAACGAGTAACGAAAACCAAAAGTAACAGTTAAAGTTCTTGAAAAGATAACTGTTTTAACTTTATTTTCTCATCATACCACCTATAATTTCTGCTTATTTAATTTGTTTTGCCCAAACAAAGCCTCGGCAACACCTTTGATAATGACAAGGCATATTGTACTAAATACAAACCGCGAGATAAGCACGTGTCATTTGGCGCGTGGCGTGACTGACATCTGTCGGTAGCTAATTAACATACGACGCTCCGCCTACTGCCATATTTCCGCTTGTGCCGGCGAACAATATTGAAATTCACTGGGATTTTGATTGACAGGGGGCAGAACTATCGAACTTGGAACGCATCTAAGTAAATTTCCGCGAGTGAAGCCGACGCGCGTGCCGTAATTTATGCGGGTAAAATACGAGTTTTTAGCTCACCTGTCACAAAGTGACAAGGTGAGCTTTTGTGATCGCGCGGTGTCCGTTGTCCGTCGTCCGTCGTCCGTCCGTCAGTCCGTCCGTCCGTCCGTGCGTGCGTCCGTAAACTTTTGCTTGTGACCACTCTAGAGGTCACATTTTTTGTGGGATCTTTATGAAATTTGGTCAGAATGTTCACCTTGATGATATCTAGGTCAAGTTCGAAACTGGGTCACGTGCCATCAAAAACTAGGTCAGTAGGTCTAAAAATAGAAAAACCTTGTGACCTCTCTAGAGGCCATATATTTCACAAGATCTTCATGAAACTTGGTCAGAATGTTCACCTTGATGATATCTAGATCCAGTTCGAAACTGGGTCACGTGCTGTCAGAAACTAGGTCAGTAGGTCTAAAAATAGAAAAACGTTGTGATCTCTCTAGAGGCCTTATATATCACAAGATCTTCATGAATATTGGTCAGAACGTTTATCTTGATGATATCTAGGTCAAGTTCAAAACTGGGTCACGTGCCTTCAAAAACTAGGTCGGTAGGTCAAATAATAGAAAAACCTTGTGACCTCTCTAGAGGCCATATTTTTCATGGGATCTGTATGAAAGTTGGTCTGAATGTTCATCTTGATGATATCTAGGTCAAGTTCGAAAGTGGGTCACGTGCGGTCAAAAACTAGGTCAGTAGGTCTAAAAATAGAAAAACCTTGTGACCTCTCTAGAGGCCATATATTTCATGAGATCTTCATGAAAATTGGTCAGAATGTTCACCTTGATAATATCTAGGTCAGATTTGAAAGTGGGTCAAGTGCCATCAAAAACTAGGTCAGTAGGTCAAATAATAGAAAAACCTTGTGACCTCTCTAGAGGCCATATTTTTCATGGGATCTGTATAAAAGTTGGTCTGAATGTTCATCTTGATGATATCTAGGTCAAGTTTGAAAGTGGGTCACGTGCCTTCAAAAACTAGGTCAGTAGGTCAAATAATAGAAAAACCTTATGACCTCTCTAAAGGCCATATTTTTCATGGGATCTGTATGAAAGTTGGTCTGAATGTTCATCTTGATGATGTCTAGGTCAAGTTCGAAACAGGGTCATGTGCGGTCAAAAACTAGGTCAGTAGGTCTAAAAATAGAAAAACCTTGTGACCTCTCCAGAGGCCATACTTTTGAATGGATCTCCATAAAAATTGGTCAGAATGTTCATCTTGATGATATCTAGATCAAGTTCAAAAGTGGGTCACGTGCCATCAAAATGTAGGTCAGTAGGTCAAATAATGAAAAAACGTTGTGACCTCTCTAGAGGCCATATTTTTCATGGGATCTGTATGAAAGTCAGTCTGAATGTTGATCTTGATGATATATAGGTAAAGTTTGAAACTGGGTCAACTGCGATCAAAAACTAGGTCAGTAGGTCTTGAAATAGAAAAACCTTGTGACCTCTCTAGAGGCCATACCCTTGAATGGATCTTCATGAAAATTGGTCAGAATGTTCATCTTGATGATATCTAGGTCAGGTTTGAAATTGGGTCAACTGCGTTCAAAAACTAGGTCAGTAGGTCTAAAATTAGAAAAATCTTTTGACCTCTCTAGAGGCCATATTTTTCAATGGATCTTCATAAGAATTGATCTGAATGTTGACCTTGATGATATCTAGGTCAGTTTCGAAACTGGGTCACGTGCAGTCAAAAAGTAGGCCAGTAGGTATGAAAATAGAAAAACCTTGTGACCTCTCTAGAGGCCATATTTTTCATCTGATCTTCAAGAAAATTAGTGAGAATGTTCATCTTGATGATATCTAGGTAAAGTTCAAAACAGGGTCACGTACCTTCGAAAACTAGGTCAATAGGTCAAATAATAGAAAAACCTTGTGACCTCTCTAGAGACCATATTTTTCAATGGATCTTCATGAAAATTGGTCAGCATTTTTATTTTGATAATATCTAGGTCAAGTTTAAAACTGGGTCACATGAGCTCAAAAACTAGGTCACTATGTCAAATAATAGAAAAAACTACATCGTACTCAAAACTGGGTCATGTGGGAAGAGGTGAGCGATTCAGGACCATCATGGTCCTCTTGTTCTCGATTTTCGCGGGTCAAAACCCGGGACCTCGGGTCAACCGAACCAAAAGACCGATGTTTGAGCGAACAAGACTGGGGAATTTCATTTTTTTAGAATCATATTTTATCTGAAAATCAAGAGTCCCGACGGAACACCGAAATTGTGAACTTTAGGATCCCTTGCGGATTTTTGGTGTCCTCGGGATCCCGGGACACCGTTAGTGTGGAACGCTGAATAGGATGATTTGTCATGCAGAGTAGATGACCCCTATCGATTTTGCGTTCACTCTGTTAAAGGTCAAGGTCACAGGGGCCTGAACATGGAAAACCGTTTCCGATCAGTAACTTGAGAACCTCTCGACCCAGAATATTAAAACTTCATAGGATAATTGGACATGCAGAGTAAATGACTCCAATTAATTTTGGGTTCACTCTATTAAAGGTCAAGGTCACAGGGGCTTGAGCATGGAAAGCCGTTTCCGGTCAGTAACTTGAGAACCACTCAACACAGAATGTTGAAACTTCATAGGATGATTGGTCATGCAGAGTAAATGACCCCTATTGTTTTTGGGGTCACTCCGTTAAAGGTCAAGGTCACAGAGGCCTGAGCATTGATAACCATTTCCGATCAATAACTTGAGAACCTCTTGATCCAGAATGTTGAAACTTCATAGGATGATTGAACATGCAGAGTAGATGACTCTTATCGATTTTGGGGTCACTGTTAAAGGTCAAGGTCACAGAAGCCTGAACATGGAAAACAATTTCCGATCAATAACTTGAGAACCACTTGACCAAGAATGTTGAAACTTCATAGCATGATTGAACACGCAAAGTAGATGACCCCTATTGATTTTTGGGTCAGTCTATTAAAGGTCAAGGTCACAGGGGCCTGGTCATATAAAATCATTTCCGGAAAATAACTTGAGAACCACTTGACCTAGAACGTTGAAACTTAATAGGATGGTTGGACATGCAGAGTAGATGACCCTATTTATTTTGGGCTCACTTGATCAAAGGTCAAGGTCACAGAAGCCTGAACAGTGACTTGAGAACCACTAGGCCAAGAGTGTTGAAACTTAAGTGGCATGACTGGACATGCCAAGTAGGTGATCCCTTTTGCAGCCAACCATCAGTGTCTCTTTGACTTTCGCTCCTGAACCCTATTGACTTCTTGCCTATACGACTTTGCATTGGTGGAGACATGCGCTTTTTTACAAAAGCATCTTCTAGTTCAAGTTTGTGTTCAGAGTCCACTTTTTGCCCTTCACTTGGGTGGTCTCTTAATGCAGTTTGAACTGGACATTCTAGACGAAATTTAAGGCATGATTAATCAGTTTGTTATATAAATTCGTTGAATATAAAAATTATGATCTAAGAAATTTGTTCACTAATCTATACATTTATAAGGTTCTCTAGATTTTGCTGGTCCTGTGGAGTTTGCTAAAACAGGAGTTTACTGAACATGTTTCTATTTTACATTGCTTCATTGACTTCTAGCATATATAACATCTTAGAGAACATTATGGTTGTTCTTAAGGCACATATTATTGATGTTCCTATAGGGACATAATGTTTGTACTCAAGGCAGATATAAGTACTTAGTGTAAATCATATATCAGTTCATAAAAACTTCATGATTTATTCATTGACATAAACATTAATGTCTCTAAATTTACCATGTAATACATGATATATATATACAGAGCTCCAGATAAGGCCGTATTTTCGTAATTACGAATTTGTTAGGGGTCGGATACAAATTTATTTTAAAATGTGGCCGTATCAATACGAATTTATTTTAAAATGTGGTCATATCAGTACGACATGTTAACAGTATTACAAATTTCAAAGGAAGATTTCGAGCCGAATTGCATGTCTGCGCCAAGTTGCGCTAATCAACGCTATCCCGACTATTGACAATTTGCACGGTGTCAAATGAGAGTGTGGAAATACATGAAACACACACCAGTAGCATAATGTAAGCTCCGCCTACTGCAGGTACTTGCGAGATTTTCCCGAGAAGTGTGAAGCGAATCAAATTATCCGATACACTACAGTCGATTGTGTTCAGCCAGTTAGCGCTGCTGTTACGTATTTGACACTTTTTATTAATTGTCAGCATGTACGAGAGCAAAAAAACCAAAAAAAACACAATGTTTTATAACCCAGGGGTGTAAAAAATTTTCTCACACCACTCGCCCTGCAGGACTAGTAGCCAGTAATACCTACTCGCCCTTAGTGAACAGTCACTCGCCCTTATAATTGACACTTTTAATACTGTCACTTTTATGAAAGGAGTATATGTACAACAGTATTATTTCCCGAAAAATAATTATTTTGAAGTGTCTCAAAAAAAATTGGACACAGTAATCATCGTCCATCTACCCGTGTTGAAAGCGAGAAAAAAAAGGTTAACGATTATCGGTAATTATTCAGTTGATAAACTAAGTAATTGACATTGTTTTCATTATCAGTTTACACCCCCTCAAAGAGCTAAAAGAAGTGAGTCGGTATCTTGACATCTGAAGTGGATATCAAAGCGGTATTTTTGCTCGAGATTGTCATGGCATTACGTCATGTTTTTGCGCCATGTGACACGTCACTGTCTGATCGTACCGCCTCGGTTCTTAAAATTGTTGAGAAATAGAAATCAATAAAAAAGTTTCTTCTTTAATTTGTTATTAAAAGCGAATGTGCTATATCCCGTATAAAAAGGTAAAAAAAATCTCAAACGATAATAGTGGATATCCTACCTCTGTGACCTATTTGCCCTCAAGGAATTTACATTATTGTTTGACAAGAAATTTTTTTAAATTGTCGTGTCAAAAAATACATGTACAAAGATTCATTTAAAACTTATTAAAAACCGCAACGACATCATATTGCTTTATTTTAAAATCGCATTTCTGTTTACGTTCACGAGGTCACATAACCTATTCTGCCGCACTAACAGAAATCTGTTTGCCAAAAATCGTTTTACTCCATGTATTGTAATTGCTGACGCTTTTTCATTATTTAAGATTTTTTCATTCTGTTTTTTGTACTTTCTGGTCAAAGGTCTGAATTTTATGTCCTGAGTATTCATCATTTATTTACTTTTAGAAAGAAATAAGTAATTAAGATTGTGCTGTTTGAAACTTTACAAATGATTAAATGAAAATTCGACCGTTTTTATAGAATTTTGCCTACATTTCTGTCGATATCTTATTAAAATCGTTATAGAATTCAAATTTCTCAAGGGGTATTGAAAAATTGAAGCAAAAACGCTAAAAAATGAATGCACTACGCACGGTTTTTGTGTACGTGTTGATGTAAACTAGATATTACGGTAGGTCGCACGTGCTTGTTGTGGAATGGAAAAATACCGGCATGACGTTTTGATATCTTTACGATTCGCGGGTAAATGTCAATCCAGGTAGCGACTGAACCATCTCAAAGTTTGTTGACGTTTTTGGAGATGTAATTTCTGGATTTTTGTAAAGTTTGGACGTAAAAACCACTCGCCCGGTCGGTCGAGTATACAGTGAGGTCCACTCGTCCTATACAGACTTTAACTTGCCAATGCTAGCGGGCGAGTGGAATTTTACACCCCTGTAACCGTGTGATTAATTGGAATATTGTACACATTTTTTGTCATAAATGGTAAAAGATTATGTTAAATCTAACTGACTTCCATCGATGAATTGATTTGAATATATGTAATTTTAGTTTACACAGTTTTACTTTCAGTTTTTATTCGAGTGAGATACTGTTCACCGATGATATGACTTATGCTTATTTTTGTCTGTTATCTGGAACTACCATTACTAATTTCACAAAATACCAGGTAGTACCAGGTTACTAATTAGAAAAAATATCGGGTAGTACCGTTACGAATTTCACAGAAAATCTGGTAGTACCATTACTAATTGCACAAAACCTTATCTTATCTGGAGCTCTAATAGTGTGTATTGTAGGTCCCAGAAGCTTCATATAGGTACTCGATTTTCTTCAATACCCTGTTCAGTTTGGTGCAGGTTCCTGCATGTTAAACAACACATAAATAAGTCTACATATAAGAAAATTTGCAGCATTGCTTCTTGCTCGGATATTTAGAGATATCATGTAGCATCGTAAAGCATCAATATGTTGGTTTTCCTGTTCCATACACTGTCCCAGTAAGTTCAGTGCAGTTTCCCTGTGAGTTAGGGTTTGTTCTGTTTCAATGGAAGTGACAAGGTTTGCAAGTGCACATTGTTGGTCTGCCATTCTATGAAGAGCTCCGTACGTTTTGTACTGTAGAAAGTACAGGTAAGGTAGAGAATCTACCACTGCCCAGTCCATCCAAAAGTCAGATATTTCATCCCTTTCAAGCCTTTCCTCTTGTGTAGATCTAAACATTTCATACTGTAGCTCTTTAGGAACACAGCAGATTTCACACCGCAGAAATCTAACACAAAATGCTGTTATATGTTTTATCACTTCTTCATTTCCAGTGTTACATTTATGCATGAATCCTGGCCTTGGGTAATTCACGGGATGATCATAACATGCACATACAGGTTCAGTAGTATTCAGATCATACTTTTCTTCTGTATTCCTCAGAACAAACTCGGCTCTTTCCATATCTCCTACACAGTATAATGCAGATGCTAATTTCAACCCACCAGATGACACATCTGAGTTCAAACCAACTGAAAACCAGTCCAGTGCTTCTGGTGATATACTGCCAGTAGTGTAAATGTCATGAGATGCTATCACAGATCCTAAGGAAGATGGAAGCAGAGGTGTTAAAAGCCTTACTGCAGATTTTTCCAAACTGTTAAAACCCATTGCTCTGTACATTCTTGTTAGTGTTAATGTAAAGTCTGATAACCTCTTATACACCATTTCATTTCCATCATGCATTGATTCTAAAAGGAGCTTGTGATTTCTACTTATGTCACTGATAATATTATATAGCAGCAGTGATGAAATTTCAGCAAACATTTGGGCTGGAGTTCCATGATACTGAAAAGCTTCACCCATATTTATCTTCAGTTGAAGTCTCGTTCCAAGGTCATCAAAGGGAATCTCCAGCAATGCACGACCCTTACTTTGTATGATCTTTTGTAGGATTTCAAAAACTCTGACTTTGTTATGAGGAGAAATTCTTCCAGCCATCAGGTTGTTTTCAGGTATTACAAAATGTGGACAGTTTTCTTGTCTTACAAAGTTCTGCAATACTGTAAGGCAGCACATCAAACATGGGAGTAAGTTAGATTGCACCCAGTTATTTGAATTTGTATTTTGTATGCAATGAAATAAAACAGTTTTGCACATGAAGCTTGAAAGGACACCATCACACTGAGGATTTATGAATGTTTTAAGAATCATCTTCATGAGGATATAACATCTTAATTTTGTGATGTTTAGACTGAACATGAGACATCTTTGAGCATGAGAAGTAGATATTCTCCATTCAAGTTCTTCATTCTGGCCATTTTTACTGCTCACTGGTACAACAAAACATCCTGTAGTCTCACAATATCTCTTCATGTCTTCTGTAGGCCATCTTCCTATGCCTTGTTTTTCTAGCCATGGTTGGGCTTCTGCAGGCCATGATTTACAGTGGAATGCTAGAACATGATCTTGATCAGCAATACCTGGCCTTCCTTGCCTTGATGCAGCAGGACCATTTATTACACGTCCTTCTATAGCAGCAATTTCTCTCAATAATGTGTTCTTCAGCAGCACTTTACCTCTGCTAACTGTAAGCTTGCTGTTTGGTATATGATGAATTGGAAGAGGAAGAGGCTCATCATTCCTCAGCCATTGTAGTAGACAGTAACCTGGTGATGTGGTCTCATCCTGTATCATCAGTACATTGAGCTTGCCAGGTTGCCACTGACTCCAGTCCTGTATAACATTACTCTCACTTTGGCAGACGAGTGTATCATTGTCTGACCGGAGTCCTATTGTTGTAGACCCTTCAGACTGGCTACCAAAACGATATAAGGACATGTTAGTGCCCAGCAATCTGTATGTACTAGTCTCCATAGTTTCCCACAACAAGTACATCCTCCTCCTCTTCAGAATCATTCTCTCATTGACACCAATATCATTGAGCACCTCTGACAGTTTCAGTGATACAGTCTGGTAATAATCAGGATCTCGAGACATTCTGGAAATGTAAAACAGCAAAATATTTATGAACTGAATTTGTATCCTATTCCAGTTGATTATTTAGATCTGAATTTTAAACTAAAATAGCAGAGGAAAGAAACCAATGATATAAAATATTTCCATTTATTTTCTATATATTTGTATTTGTGATACTGTATTATGAATTACACCTGTTATAGGGCAGGAAGTTTTTTTTGTTTTTTTTTTAACAAAATAAAATTTTCCATTTAAACAGTTGCCATAAAGATATAGATTACTTTAAAAATGTAAAAATAAAGTGCCTGCCTTAACTCACCTTGAAAGATTTTTCTTATGAAGTGTGATTGTGTTTATTGTCTAATTCTCTGCTATAAATGACATAAAATAAAAATTATTTCCAATCTGTTTTCTGTTTTAATTTTTTTGGAAATTTAATCAAATTTACTTCCTCTTTTGGTTTGGGTGAACGAAGGGAGGTAATCCATTCACTTAGTAAGATAAGAGCAACTGCTCATTATTCCCCTTACAGTTTAGCTTGCACCATGATTGTGTAAGTAAAGAGGACCGACAGAGCTCTTCTGCTAAAAGCCCTGTAGTTTCATATGATTATTTGATAAAAGGCTTGATGTCAACAGTCATTTGTCTGCCACCTTTAGGCATATTGTAATGTCCTTTTAGCAGTTTATCTCAACTCCTACCGTTTCAAACCAATTAAAGTTAAGCTAGTTTGAACGATGTTTTTAAGTTTTGTAAAAATTTTCATTTTTTATTTTTTACCTCAAATAAACGCCCCTTCTTTGGAAAATGTAACGCCCCCGGGGGCGTTAATACGGGAAAATACGGTAGGAAAAAAAGTTTAAAAATCTTCTTGTCTGAAACCACAACACTTAGACCTTTGATATTTGGTTTGTAGCATTGTCTTATGGTGCTCTACCAAAATTGTTCAAAATGTAACCCTTGGGTGAAAAGAGGCCCTGCCCTGGGGGTCCCAAGTTTTATATAGACTTATATAGGAAAAAGCTTTAAAAATCTTCTTGTCAGAAACCATACGACCTAGGCTTTTGATATTTGGTATGATGCATTGTTTAGAACTCCTCTACCAAAATTGTTCAAATTATGGCTCTGTGTTTAAAAGAGGCCCCGCCCTGGGGTCACTTAGTTATTATGTGAGTTATATAGGAAAAATACTTAAAAAAACTTCTGATCCTATTTCCAAGACTATTTAATTATAATTACCTGATAACCCCAAGTAATATGATGTCACTTGACTGTGACCTTGGCCTACTGACCTGCTTTCTTGTTTTTTAAGATACAGCCTTGAAATTTTGATGCACAGTTTTGCACACAAATCGTAAAACTGAATTTCATTGACCATGAATGTGACCTACTCACTTCCTTAATATTTTATCATCAGTTTGACATTGAAACATGTAGCTCCTATTACTCAAGTGAGTGATCCAGGGTCATCATGACCCTCTTGTTAGCTCGTCTGATTTTTGAAAAAAAAATGATGAGTTAAGGTATAGGTCCATGTTTCGGAGAAAAAAGTTCGAACGTCATCAAATCATAGAAAGAAAGCATTGTTTTACATGAAAATTTAACAGCGTATAAAATATTTATATTATTCTACAAAACCATAGTCAGTTTACTGATATATATATCGAATTTGGAAAGGGACTGCATGAAGGGGCCACACTTCTAGACAGTTCAGCGGCTTTAAAAACTCATCATTTTTTTTTAAATGTTACATGTCTTGGTTTTGATGCATTTGCAACATCTTGCGAGTGTTTAAACTTTACACAACTAGGTAAAACATCGTTTTTTGACAATTGTTTACATTTATTTCTTTACAAATGGCATTCTTATTTAAAGGGGGACAACTCATTAAGATTATTTTAAGTATCCAACTCTGTGGGACAGAACTGTAAAACATATATTGGACAGATAAGATATGTGTCAAGATGCTGTTCATTTACTAAAAAAATCTGTTGTTTTGTGATATACTGCTAAACCTATATATCATCACTTGATCGACTGGTTAAGTTTTATATTTTGGTCAGCTTTTCAAATAAACTTTGAAAGCTATTGCTTTGAAACTTGCAACATTTGTTCACCATCATAAGTTGACTCTGTACAGGAAGAAAAATAACTCCCTTCTGCTTTTTGCAAGAATTATGGCCCCTTTTGGACTTAGAAAATCAGATTTCTTGGTTAAGTTTGGTGTTTAGGTCAGCTTTTCTCCTAAACTATCAAAGCTATTGCTTTGAAACTTGCAACATTTGTTTACCATCATAAGCTGACACCGTATAGCAAGAAACATAACTCTATCCTGCATTTTGCAAGAATTTGAGCCCCTTTCTGACTTAGAAAATATCAGATTTCTTGGTTAAGTTTTGCATTTAGGTCAACTTTTCTCCTTAACTGTGAAAGCTATTGCTTTAAAACTTACAGCAGTTAATCCCCATTAAAAGCTAGGACAATATTTCTATTACACAGAGACAAAAAAATATCAGATGAGTGTCTGCACCCACAAAGCGGTGCTCTATATAAAGGGTCATATAGAGAATTCTAACTGTAACACCAGGTGACCATTTTATGCATGGTCATGCTATTTACAGGTATCCACTAGCTCAGGTTAGACAGTACGCAACTGGTATGACAACAAGTGTTTTCAATGCATACTTTATTTTCTATTAACCAGAGAAACCTACATAGAGAGGGAACCCGGTGAGAAGTCAAATGATCAGTTTACTGATATATGTATCAGCTCAGGTTAGACAGTACGCAACTGGTATGACAACAAGTGTTTTCAATGCATACTTTATTTTCTATTAATCAGAGAAACCTACATAGAGAGGGAACCCGGTGAGAAGTCAAATGATCGAAATGATCGTGCAATACGTGAGGCAGCAATATGGTATAGAGATCATCTCAGTAAACAGAACTGTAGTGTAAAAATAGTTCTTATAACTAACGATGCTGACAATCGAGCTAAAGCAAAACAGAGTGGTCTGGTAGCTTTCACAGGTAATTGCTTTAATAAACTTGAGTTGTGTGTCATACTTTAAACAGCTGTCATAAGTTAATTGAGCTTGTATACTCTGGTTTTACCTAAAATTTTTGTTTAGATTTTCCTTAAGAATGCTTAGTTATATAAATATCCTTAGGAATACTGTTGTATGCCCTTTGGAAGCTGGAATTCTAAGTGTGTTTACTAGGGAATATTAAGTTGCAAGTTCAAATAGTATGGTTTTGTATTTAATTATCAAGGGTAGGTGAAATTATTATGTTTAATGTTCAGTATCTGTTTGAAATTGATGATACTTAACAAACTATTAAATGATTTTCCTCTGTAAATTCTTTTCTTTGAATTTTTTATAGTTTTGACTGTAACAGAATGATACAAAGAAATGAAAAGATCACTTGTCTGTATCAAAATTTGTTTGTCTTGATCTAGCAGACTAGTGAAATTTAAAATGATGCTTGTGTATATTTCAGATTTTGACATATCTTAATGAAATATTTACAAAATACATATACATCACAGGAGCAAAAAATCAGATGTTTTCCTTAAGTACTGTTTTTCTGTACTCCAAAATTATTTTAAGGTATTAGGCCCATAATAGAGTACCTTCTTTTTGAAGATTATTCAATTCCTACTATAAACCTACTTTGGCTGCAATTTTCAGGGGGGTGTAGGTTCAAACCCCACTGGCACCAACATTTTTTTCTCCTTTTTTTCTAGTAAGTTTTCACTACTTTCAAGACTTGTTATTGATTTATTGCATAAAAAATGGAAAAAAGTCAGTTGATAAGTGGTTTCTTGCTGTTCAAAGTGAATTTACCTCTGAAACAGAAGGGGTAGAGTTAGACATCTATAAAAATACTGAGTTACATACGGTAAAAGTTTTGCCTTCAAACTTTAGACTACATATTGTGGAAGAAATGTAGGTAGGTTTTACTTCTGCCTCAAGGTTATTTTTGAATGAAGTGAGCAAAATTCTAAACAGACCCAGCATTCGACCTTAATTTTTTCAATGTTGGAGTTAGAACTCTGTTGCATTAAACCCGTTTACTTGAGGCACGTTAAGAAAAATGATATTGACAGTTTTATTTTAAGTATACCATAAATTACACAAAATTTATAAAAAAACGGCACGGTAAAAGTTTTTAAAAATTTGCAACACAATGTAAAGCACGGTCAACTGTAAGAATATACCAAGCAAATGCCATTTTTTAGCTCACCTGTCACGTAGTGACAAGGTGAGCTTTTGTGATCACCCTTTGTCCGTGCGTGCGTGCGTGCGTGCGTCAACAATTTCTTGTCTGCACTATAGTGGTTTCATTTATGATTTTATTTTAACCAAACTTGCACACAACTTGTATCACCATAAGATCTCGGTTCCTTTCTTGAACTGGCCAGATCCCATTATGGGTTCCAGAGTTATGGCCCCTGAAAGGGCCAAAATCAGCTGTTTTGACCTTGTCTGCACAAACGCAGCTTTATATATACCATAAATTACACAAAATTTATAAAAAAACGGCACGGTAAAAGTTTTTAAAAATTTGCAACACAATGTAAAGCACGGTCAACTGTAAGAATATACCAAGCAAATGCCATTTTTTAGCTCACCTGTCACGTAGTGACAAGGTGAGCTTTTGTGATCACCCTTTGTCCGTGCGTGCGTGCGTGCGTGCATCCGTGCGTCAACAATTTCTTGTCTGCACTATAGTGGTTTCATTTATGATTTTATTATCCCCCGACGAAAGTCGGAGGGATATAGTTTTGGCGTTGTCCGTCCGTCCGTCCGTCCGTCCGTCTTTCCGTCCGTCCGTCCGTCCGTCCGTCCTTCCGTCCTTCCGTCTTTCCGTCCGTCCGTCCGTCCGGAGCCATATCTAGGAAATGGTTGGGAATATTTATTTAAAACTTCATATACGTGTTCACCTCAATGAGTTCTTGCGGCCCGTCAAGTTTCAGTCAGATTGCCCAAGTAACACCAGAGTTATGGCCCTTAGAAGTTTCTAGTGTTAACTATATAGGGTACTATAAATATGGCAATTTCTGCATCATAACTTTTGATATATTTGACCTAGAACTATGAAACTTAAACAGAATTTAGATCACCATAATGTGGTTGTGTACACACAATTTCATTTGGATTTATTTGTAAATTAAGAGTTATTGCCCTTTAATTGTATAAAAATCCACATATTTGTACATAACAAACTTACCATTTGGTAGAATTTCATTAAATTTCTTTCATTCTGTTCCATGAACATTTATTGTAAACATGTGAAGTTGTGTACCCACACCTGGTCACCCCCTTAGCTTGATCACCCCATCCCCGCCCCCCCCCCCCCCCAAAAAAAAAAAAAAAAAAAGAAAAATTCATTCCTTATTTTAGATTTTTTCCAAACAAACTTCATATACATGTTCACCACTATGAGGTTATGGGGCCCATCAAGTTTCAGACAGATTGCCCAAGTAACACCAGAGTTATGGCCCTTAGAAGTTTCTAGTGTTAACTATATAGGGTACTATAGATCTATAGATATGCCAATTTCTGCATCATAACTTTTGATATATTTGACCTAGAACTATGAAACTTTAACAGAATTTAGAGCACTATAATGTGGTTGTGCACAGACAATTTTGTACGGATTTCTTTTTGTAACTTCAGAGTTATTGCCCTTTAATTGTCTAAAAATCCACATATTTGTACATAACAAACTTACCATTTGGCAGAATTTCATTAAATTTCTTTCATTCTTTTCTTACATTTATTATAAACATGTGAAGTTGCGCACCCACACCTGGTCACCCACTTGCCTTGGTCACAACCCCCCCCCCCTCCCAACCCCCCTCCCCCCCCCCATCCCAAAATTTTTTTTTTTTTTTTTTCATTTGTTATTTTAGATTTTTTTCAAACCTTCCAAGTTGTACCATTCCCCCACCTCACTTCTCCACCCAGTCATGCCCACCACTGATCATGCATCCTCTGTCTCCCCCCCCCCCACTCCCCCTTCCAACTTCACCCTTTTACCTTTTTTTTTTTTTCATTTTTAATTTTCAATCAATATTTATAATCAACATGTGAAATTTTGTTTCCTCTCCCGTTCCCCTGCACCCCCACCCCCTAAAAAAATAAATATATACATATATCTATATATAGATATATATATTTCCATTCCCTTTTTTTTTTTTTTAAATGTTCAAACCTTCAACATGTTAAGTTGTGACTGCACAAACCTTGCCCTCAGCCATGTTCAAAATATCTTACCTGTGTTCTCTTAAGGACATCTGATCTTTTAAGTTCAAATGTACATGTAAAACAGCAACACCTGGTGCCAAACCACTCAAAGACAACATTTCATTCCAGTTAAACTTCAAGCTCATATTTCAATTAACTGCATTTAATTTTAAAAGCTAAGCTTATTACAGTAAGCATATCCCAATCAAAATAAATTCTTTAGTCAGGATCAAAGTATCATACATTTATTATGTACTCTTTAATTAAATGTTTGTTTTCTGTTAAATTGATTTTGACTAATGAAATTATTTGCTTCTTATTAACATCCTTAACTTTTTGCCGGATATATCTTTTTGCCATTCCTCACCACAAACCCTTTCGGCGGGGGATACCAATTCATCCAATTTGCTTGTTTTAACCAAACTTGCACACAACTTGTATCACCATAAGATCTCGGTTCCTTTCTTGAACTGGCCAGATCCCATTATGGGTTCCAGAGTTATGGCCCCTGAAAGGGCCAAAATCAGCTGTTTTGACCTTGTCTGCACAAACGCAGCTTTATATATGATTTGATTTTTACCAAACTGGCACACAACTTGTACCACCATAAGATCTTGGTTCCTTTCTTGAACTGGCCAGATTCCATCATGGGTTCCAGAGTTATGGCCCCTGAAAGGGCCAGAATTAGCTATTTTGACCTTGTCTGCACAATAGCAGCTTCATTTATGATTTGATTTTAACCAAACTTGCACACAACTTGTATCACTATAAGATCTTGGTTCCTTTCTTGAACTGGCTAGATTCCATTATGGGTTCCAGAGTTACGGCCCCTGAAAGGGCCAGAATTAGCTATTTTGACCTTGTCTGCACAATAGCAGCTTCATTTATGATTTGAATTTAATCAAACTTGCACAAAACTTGTGTTGCCATAAGATCTCAGTTCCTTCATTGAAGCCATAAGATCTCAGTTCCTTCATTGAACCGGCCAGATCCGTTAATGGGTTCCAGAGTTATGGCCCCTGAAAGGGCCAAAATTGGCTATTTTGACCTTGTCTGCACAATAGCAGCTTCATTTATGATTTGATTTTAACCAAACTTGCACACAACTTGTATCACCACAAGATCTTGGTTCGTTCTTGAACTGGCCAGATTCCTTCATGGGTTCCAGAGTTATGGCCCCTTAAAGGTCCAAAATTGGCTATTTTGGCTTTTGCAGCCATATAGAGACTTCATTTATGGTTTTATTTGATACAGACTTCCAAAATGTCTTCATCAACAATAAATCTTGGATTCCATGACAAATCAGATCCAATCGTAGGTTCCAGAGTTATTTTATATCTGATTACCTCCCCTGATTGTAATCAAAATGGATTTATATCAGTAAGTACTTACAGGACTTATTTGAAATTTCATTATTGTCATTAGTTGGACTGAGCCAATCAGGGTAGATAACTATGGACTGATTTTATGTCAAATAACCTCCCTTTATTTCAAATTAGAATGGGTTTATCTCTGTAACTAATGAAGATACTGATCTGAAATTTCATTTATGTCAACAGATTTATTTGGCAGATCCTTCTTTTGTTCACTTACAATAATTTTCTTTTTAATTACTTCCCTTTTACGTTACTATAAATAGCTTATTTTTAGTAACTTTTTTATTATTGGCTGTAGGGAAAAACCCGAGACCACTTTTCTGTGGTACAACATGGATGGTACCTCCAATTTTTAGGTGTATTTTGACATATCTGTACCTTGTAAGAATTTTTTTTTTCTTTTTGGTTAAATTTCTTTCCGTTGTTGTTCCTGTCCTTTGGACTTAGATATTTTTTCTGAGGACCTTCTTGTCCTCAAGTGCAATGATAACAGGTGTGCGATATAGTGCCATCATGGCCCTCTTGTTATTGTTCTAAAATTTTCAGCAGAATATAGAGTGTGAAATGTCTGCTTACTGGTGCAGTAATGAAGACAGGATTATATAACACGAAAACCAGCAATATGATTTTGGTTTATCTTTTTTTTAGCTCACCTGTCACATAGTGAAAAGGGTGAGCTTTTGTATCACCCTTCGCCGTCGTTAAGTCCATGCGCGTCCGTAACAATTCTTGTCTGCACAATAGCAGCTTCATTTATGATTTGATTTTAACCAAACTTGCACACAACTTGTTCACCACAAGATTTTGGGTTTCCGTTCTTAAAATGGCCAGATTCCTTCATGGGTTCCAGAGTTATGGCCCTTAAAGGTCAAAATGGCTATTTTGGCTTTTGCAGCCATATAGAGACTTATTTATGGTTTTATTTGATACAGACTTCCAAAATGTCTTCATCAACAATAAAATCTTGGATTCCATGAAAATCAGATCCAAATCGTAGGTTCCAGAGTTATTTTATATCTGATTACTCCCTGATTGTAATCAAAATGGATTTATATCAGTAAGTACTTACAGGACTTATTTGAAATTTCATTATTGTCATTAGTTGGACTGAGCCAATCGGGGTTTAGTAACTATGGACTGATTTTATGTAAAATAACCTCCCTTTATTTCAAATTAGAATGGGTTTATCTCTGTAACTAATGAAGATACTGATCTGAAATTTCATTTATGTCAACAGATTTATTTGGCAAAATCCTTCTTTTGTTCACTTACAATAATTTTCTTTTTAATTACTTCCCTTTTACGTTACTATAAATAGCTTATTTTTAGTAACTTTTTTATTATTGGCTGTAGGGAAAAACCCGAGACCACTTTTCTGTGGTACAACATGGATGGTACCTCCAATTTTTAGGTGTATTTTGACATATCTGTACCTTGTAAGAATTTTTTTTTCTTTTTGGTTAAATTTCTTTCCGTTGTTGTTCCTGTCCTTTGGACTTAGATATTTTTTCTGAGGACCTTCTTGTCCTCAAGTGCAATGATAACAGGTGAGCGATATAGTGCCATCATGGCCCTCTTGTCTATTGTTCTAAAATTTTCAGCAGAATATAGAGTGTGTAATGTCTGCTTACTGGTGCAGTAATGAAGACAGGATTATATAACACGAAAACAGCAATATGATTTTGGTTTATCTTTTTTTTAGCTCACCTGTCACATAGTGACAAGGTGAGCTTTTGTGATCACCCTTCGTCCGTCGTCAGTCCATGCGTCCGTCCGTCAACAATTTCTTGTCTGCACAATAGCAGCTTCATTTATGATTTGATTTTAACCAAACTTGCACAAAACTTGTGTCACCATAAGATCTTGGGTCCTTTCTTGAACCGGCCAGATCTGTTAATGGGTTCCAGAGTTATGGCCCCTGAAAGGGCCAGAATTAGCTATTTTGACCTTGTCTGCACAATAGCAGCTTCATTTATGATTTGATTTTAACCAAACTTGCACACAACTTGTATCACTATAAGATCTTGGTTCCTTTCTTGAACTGGCTAGATTCCATTATGGGTTCCAGAGTTACGGCCCCTGAAAGGGCCAGAATTAGCTATTTTGACCTTGTGTGCACAATAGCAACTTCATTTATGATTTGAATTTAATCAAACTTGCACAAAACTTGTGTTGCCATAAGATCTCAGTTCCTTCATTGAAGCCATAAGATCTCAGTTCCTTCATTGAACCGGCCAGATCCGTTAATGGGTTCCAGAGTTATGGCCCCTGAAAGGGCCAAAATTGGCTATTTTGACCTTGTCTGCACAATAGCAGCTTCATTTATGATTTGATTTTAACCAAACTTGCCACAACTTGTATCACCACAAGATCTTGGTTTCGTTCTTGAACTGGCCAGATTCCTTCATGGGTTCCAGAGTTATGGCCCCTTAAAGGTCCAAAATTGGCTATTTTGGCTTTTGCAGCCATATAGAGACTTCATTTATGGTTTTATTTGATACAGACTTCCAAAATGTCTTCAACAACAATAAATCTTGGATTCCATGACAAATCAGATCCAATCGTAGGTTCCAGAGTTATTTTATATCTGATTACCTCCCCTGATTGTAATCAAAATGGATTTATATCAGTAAGTACTTACAGGACTTATTTGAAATTTCATTATTGTCATTAGTTGGACTGAGCCAATCAGGGTAGATAACTATGGACTGATTTTATGTCAAATTACCTCCCTTTATTTCAAATTGGAATGGGTTTATCTCTGTAACTAATGAAGATACTGATCTGAAATTTCATTTATGTCAACAGATTTATTTGGCAGATCCTTCTTTTGTTCACTTACAATAATTTTCTTTTTAATTACTTCCCTTTTACGTTACTATAAATAGCTTATTTTTAGTAACTTTTTTATTATTGGCTGTAGGGAAAAACCCGAGACCACTTTTCTGTGGTACAACATGGATGGTACCTCCAATTTTTAGGTGTATTTTGACATATCTGTACCTTGTAAGAATTTTTTTTTTCTTTTTGGTTAAATTTCTTTCCGTTGTTGTTCCTGTCCTTTGGACTTAGATATTTTTTCTGAGGACCTTCTTGTCCTCAAGTGCAATGATAACAGGTGAGCGATATAGTGCCATCATGGCCCTCTTGTCTATTGTTCTAAAATTTTCAGCAGAATATAGAGTGTGTAATGTCTGCTTACTGGTGCAGTAATGAAGACAGGATTATATAACACGAAAACAGCAATATGATTTTGGTTTATCTTTTTTTTAGCTCACCTGTCACATAGTGACAAGGTGAGCTTTTGTGATCACCCTTCGTCCGTCGTCAGTCCATGCGTCCGTCCGTCAACAATTTCTTGTCTGCACAATAGCAGCTTCATTTATGATTTGATTTTAACCAAACTTGCACAAAACTTGTGTCACCATAAGATCTTGGATCCTTTCTTGAACCGGCCAGATCCCTTAATGGGTTCCAGAGTTATGGCCCCTGATAGGGCCGGAATTAGCTATTTTGACCTTGTCTGCACAATAGCAGCTTCATTTATGATTTGAATTTAATCAAACTTGCACAAAACTTGTGTCACCAAAAGATCTTGGTTCCATTCTTGAACCGGCCAGATCCCTTAATGGGTTCTAGAGTTACGTCCCCTGAAAGGGCCAAAATTGGCTATTTTGACCTTGTCTGCACAATAGCAGCTTCATTTATGATTTGAATTTAATCAAACTTGCACAAAACTTGTGTCACCATAAGATCTTGGTTCCATTCTTGAACCGGCCAGATCCCTTAATGGGTTCAAGAGTTACGGCCCCTTATAGGGCCGGAATTAGCTATTTTGACCTTGTCTGCACAATAGCAGCTTCATTTATGATTTGAATTTAATCAAACTTGCACAAAACTTGTGTCACCAAAAGATCTTGGTTCCATTCTTGAAACGGTTAGATCCCATAATGGGTTCCAGTGTTATATCCCCTGAAAGGCCAAAATTGGCTATTTTGACCTTGTCTGCACAATAGCAGCTTCATTTATGATTTGATTTTAACCAAACCTGCTAAAAAAACTTGTGTCACCATAAGATCTTGGTTCCCTTCTTGAACCGGCCAGATCCCTTAATGGGTTCCAGAATTATGGCCCCTGATAGGGCCGGAATTAGCTATTTTGACCTTGTCTGCACAATAGCAGCTTCATTTATGATTTGAATTAAAATCAAACTTGCACAAAACTTGTGTCACCAAAAGGTCTTGGTTCCATTCTTGAAACGGCCAGATCCCATAATGGGTTCCAGAGTTATTGCCCCTGAAAGGGCCAAAATTGGCTATTTTGACCTTGTCTGCACAGTAGCAGCTTCATTTATGATTTGATTTTAACCAAACTTGCACACAACTTGTATCACCATAAGATCTCGATTCTTTTTTATACACCCGCAGGGACGTATTATGTTATCGCCTCGGTGTCTGTCTGTGTGTTGGTTAGCAATTTCCCTTCCGCTCTGTAACTCTTGAACCCCTTGATGGATTTCAGATAAACCTGACACAAATGTTCACTCATTGAAAGGATGTGCAGAGCGCATGTTTCAGATGGCTAAATTCAATGTCAAGATCACACTTAGGGGTCAAAGGTCATATGACTTCGTTTTATTGAATATTGCTCTGCATTTGCGTTGCATTGCAGTGCTCTTGCTTTTATTTGGCAGATCCTTCTTTTGTTTGCTTACAATATTTTTTTTTTATTACTTCCCTTTTATGTTATTATAAATCTGGTATAATAATAATAATGTTACTATAAATAGCTTATTTAGTATATTTTTTATTATTGGCCTTAGGGAAAAACTGAGACCGCTTTTCTGTGGTACAACATGGATGGTACCTCCAATTTTTAGGTGTATTTTGACATATCTTTACCTTGTAAGAATTTTTTCTTTTTGTTTTTAGCTCGACTATTCGAAGAATAAGTAGAGCTATCCTACTCACCACGGCGTCGGCGTCGGTGTCGGCGTCGGCGTCGGCGTCGGTGTCGGCGTCGGCGTCACACCTTGGTTAAGTTTTTCGTACCAGTCCACATTTTGACAAAGTCTTTTGAGATAAAGCTTTGAAACTTTCAACACTTGTTTACCATCATCATGGCCAGTTATAGGCAAGAGCACCATAACTCCATCAAGGATTTTGGCTGAATTATGGCCCCTTTTGACTTAGACATCATGGTTAAGTTTTTCGTACCAGTTCATATTTTGACAAAGTCTTTTAAGATAAAGCTTTGAAACTTTCAACACTTGTTTACCATCACCATGTCCAATTATAGGCAAGAGTACATAACTCCATCAGGGATTTTGGCTGAATTATGGCCCCTTTCGACTTAGAAATCTTGGTTACGTTTTTCGTACCAGTTCATATTTAGACAAAGTCTTTTAAGATAAAGCTTTGAAACTTTCAACACTTGTTTACCATCACCTTGGCCAGCTATAGGCAAGAGTATGTAACTCCATCAGGAATTTTGGCTGAATTATGGCCCTTTCGACTTAGAAATCTTGGTTAAGTTTTTCGTACCAGTTCATATTTAGACAAAGTCTTTTGAGATAAAGCTTTGAACTTTCAACACTTGTTAACCATCACCATGTCCAGTTATAGGCAAGAGCACATAACTCCATCAAGGATTTTGGCTGAATTATGGCCCTTTTTGACTTAGAAATCTGGGTTTAATATTTCGTACCAGTTCATATTTGACAAAGTCTTTTGAGATAAAGCTTTGAAACTTTCAACACTGTTTACCATCACCATATCCAGTTATAGGCAAGAGTACATAACTCCATCAAAGATTATGGCTGAATTATGGCCCCTTTTGACTTAGAAATCTTGGTTTAAGTTTTTCGTATCAGATCATATTTTTTGTAAAGTGTTTGACATAATTATGGCTTTTAAACTTTTATCACTTGTTTAGTATAATAGTCTCTATCTGTAGGAAAGAGAACATAACTCCGTCATCTATTTTGGCTGAATTATGGCCCTTTTTTGGACTTTGAAATTGGTTCTGTTTTCATACAAGTCCATGTTTTGTCAAAACTATTTGACATATGGCTTTTAAACTTTGAACACTTGTTTATCATTATGATTTCCATCTGTAGGCAAGAGTACATAACTATTTTGGCTGAATTATGGCCCTTTTTGGACTTTGAAATTGGCTCATATATTGCCATTTAGTGCAAGACTTATCGAAATCAAAGTAATACAGGAACATTGTTTGTCTAATCTATTTATTTCTTTTGTCTGAATATCCGTGGAAATATTTTGACCCCATTCTTCAATCAATTCTTCGAATAGTCGAGCGCGCTGTCATCAGACAGCTCTTGTTGGTTAAAGCAGTGGTACTCAGGTGAGCGATACAGGGCCATCATGGCCCTCTTGTTAAACATTACTATTAGGAGCCTAATACCTTAAGTCAAAATTTGCAACTATATCAAATAAAGATATTTTTAAAACTGAAACTTCTCATATCCTACATTATATACAGTCATACCTGTGTTAAAAACCACCTCTGAATAGAGACCACCTGGCTCTAGAGTCTAGAGACCACATATTTTGTTTCCCATTTTAACATTTACAGTGCATTTTTAACTTATGAATAAATTAGGACTTGAACGATGACTCAGTTAATCGGATCCGATTCTATTACTAGGTGAAACCGGTTTCAATTCTACAAAACCGCTAATCGTTCTCAAACAATTAATATGAAGAATCGTACTTCATCTTTATACATTTCTTTGACAAGCACATAGACCTGAGTATTAGTTCTGCTAAAACACATTCAGTATAGTCAGTATTCTCGGACTTGCCTGTCGTGATATGTTTAGAATAAAATATACCAAAATATGACTTATTAATCATCAAACGATTAACCGGTTTCAAAATTTTGAAATCATCCCAGCCCTAGAATTTAAAGACCACTTCCAATAAAGACCCCATTTTGGCTCTTCTAAGGGGTGGTCTTTATAGACATGAAATATGTACCCAAAATGTCTCCTTTGTTTCGATATTAATTTCAGTTTATGAGTACATAAAAGGCCTAAAACAATGGTTCCCCGCTTGACAAATTAGAATGGAAAATTGTGGGCAAAAACTGCACCACACAACTACATGAAAAAATAATAGAAAAGATTGTAGAATAGGGTCTGGCTTTTCGGTTTAATACTGAAAACAAAATATACAGAGCGAGAAACACTTTGTGACTATTGATAATGACTTAGAATAATACATCAAAGTTTTTAAAACGACCCTGACCTTGGACTATAAGCTTTGGGTAGGCGGAGTTGGAGGCGGTGTTTTAAAAATGTAAAAATGGTGAGGGGACTGCCCACGCCAATTAAATCAACAATAATGGTCTGTACATCTCACGATTGCTCCAGAGACATCACGTGATGAAACTCTTGAAGATCATTGGTTAACGCCATAATTTATGTGGGCAGATAAAAACCCGTTTCATACCCGACAATAGTACTGTCCAATGACATACAATATTTCATGTGTGCATAAAATTTAATTTATGTATTGAACAAGGTTGGGGTGTAAGATAAAATTAGGTCGAACTCCTCTGGGAAGAGGGAAAACAACACATATTGGTTTTGAATAAAAAATGGGCATTTATTCATAATGCCATAAAAATACGCAAAAACCGCCAAAAGTAGAAACCGCCACCAAGTGAGACTGGATACAACAATGAATATACTTTAAACATGTGAACATGTAAACGTCTATATCAGGTGTCCCACTGTGTATAGATGGTACCTTCAAGATCGTTAATACAAAGAGAAAACAAGAAAGGAGATAAGCATACAAGAAAATTCGTCTCTCTATTTACTCTTGATTTAGCTGATTGATATATAGGCTGCATAATGTTTAAACATTACCTCTCAGATCTAACTTGTTCAATTGATATCATTATTTTTCTCCCGCCACGTTGATGTAGTCTAAAGCTTTGAAAAGTCAACAAATAAAGCATATGATTGTTAATCTTTCTCCACTCACTGTCTCGGCAGGTGAAATTGAAAGTGTGTCCGTTGGCTGCTTAAAATCTGTCAACCATTTCACACTTACTGCCTCCAAAATTGAAAATGTCACAAATTCAAACCACAATGGATGCAGAAAATTCAAATGAAGCCAAGAAGAAAAATGACTCCAAATTTCAGGAAAGTTGATTTAAAGAGTATCAATGGTTGGACTGAAATAAAGACTTCAGTTTTAGTAATGTTACTGTCTTATTTCATTGATATATGGTCAAAAGTTTTTGACATATGGTCAAAAGTTGTTTTCTCAAAGATTTTGAAAATGTCCCCACATTTTTCAAACCAAGGGGACATGTGTCCCCACCATTTTTGACCCTCGGAAGAGTCCTGCCCCGCCAACAATTCAACATTAAATTTTGATCAATGGGGTCATTTTTCAACGGGGTCAATATTTTATATTACACCGGCACTTTGTATGGGGCTCTGTTACACCTCAAAATGGTAGCAATGCATTTTGGTGTTCACTATCAAAATTCTGCCGAGTTTTGGTAGTGACAAAATGCGTTGCGAGGGTACATATGATGTGTTAGGGATCATGGAATGGAACGTTTGCAGTTTTTCTACGTCAGGGGCTGTGCTCATTTTTACATTACGCACAAGGGAGGGAGAGAGAGAGAGAGGGGGGTGTGGGGGGGGGGGGGGAAGAAAGAGTCTCCTTTAAAAATGTTGGGGGAGAGGGTTATGAGTTTCCTTCCAGAGTTAGTTTTCGTATAAAACAACAAAAATGTAGATTTCAGAGCGTGTGAAAAGGGCCTCAAACGACGCTTTCTATGCAATAACATTGTATTGTTTTGTTGTTAACTAGCTCACCTGTCACGTAGTGTCCGTCCGTCCGTCTGTCCACAATTTCCTTGTGAGCACCATGGAGACCATATTTTGTATTTGAATTTAATCATACTTGCACTCAACTTGTATAGGCATAATATCTCGGTTCCTTACAAAAACTGGCCAGATCCCTCATGGGCTCCCGATTTCGGGCCCCTTAAAGGGTCTAAATTTGCTATTTTTGGTTTGTAAACACGATTAAGACAACATTTTGCAATCAACTTTAATAATACTTGCACACAACTTGTATTGGCATAATATCTTGGTTCCTTTCGAAAACTGGCTAGATCCCATCATGGGTTCAAGAGTTATGGACCCTCAAAGGGTCAAAAATTGTGAACACAATAGAACCAAATTTTGCAATCAACTTGGCCAAAATGGGCTCCACAGTTATGTCCCCTTAAATTTGCTGTTTTGGCTTATGCAGCCATAAAGAAACTTCCTTTATGGTTTGATTTGATGCAAACTTGCAAATATCCTCAACAACAACGACTGATTTATTTAAAATTACCTCCCTTTATTTCAAATTAAAATGAATATATCTCCGTAACTAATGAAGATCTGAAATTTCATTTATGCCATCACATGGACTTGGACCATCAGTGAAGATACTTATTGATTGAATTTATGACAAATTACCTCCCTTTATCTTTTATGTAAATGAATATACCTAGCAGCCTCTAATGAGATTAGTTTGAAACGTTGTTTATGTCTTCGATGGTAAGAAATTTCTAATTTTACTTACTTTACTAATTTGTTGTTGTAAAGGATTGTACTCTATATCTTCTACATGCATATCAATGTTTGATTACCTCCCCTGATTTTTTTAAAATGAATTTATCTCAGTAGGTATTCATAGGACACATTTGAAATTTCGTTATTGTCATTAGTTGGACTGAGACAATCAGAATAGATAACTATGGACTGATTAATGTCAGATTACATCCCTTCGCTTCAAATTAAAATGATAGTATCTCAGTAACCAATGAAAATATTGATTTGAAATGTCATTGATGCCATCAAATGGACTCAGACAATCAGTGTAGATAATTTTTGAATGAATTTATTACAAATTACCTCCCTTTATTTCATGTAAAAAAATATACCTCAGCAGCATGTAATAAGATTGGTTTTAAATGTTATTGAAGTCTTCCAGGGTAAGAAATAGTCATGCTAGTACTAAAATGCAGCATTTGAGCCTAGGACCCTCAAACTTGGTATGGAGATTGGTCCTGACTAGTACATGACTCATAGGTCAAAAGGGATTGTTACAAGAAAATATTTATTTTGATGGTATTTAATGTGTATGCCTATGTGATCTATGTCAAAACTTGATCTTATCATTAAGAGCAATGGTACCCAGGTGAGCGATATAGAGCCATCATGGCCCTCCTGTTTTAATGTGTTAATATTGCCGGAGGGATAGTTCACCGAGTTTCTTTAAAGCACGAAAATGTAGAATTCTGTAAAACGAAGTAAAAATGTGAGAATAACATGAGGGTCCTCTATCTAAATATTTTTTAAAACATTCCACATAAAAATGGGACAGGGTGAGCTTTTGTGATCGCATTTCGTCTAGCGTCCGTCTGTCCATCCGTTGTCCGCTCACAATTTCTCATGAACACGATAGAGACCACATTTCACCATCAATTTTAATCAAACTTGCACACAACTTGTATTGGCATAATATCTCGGATCCTTTCGAAATCTGGCCATATCCCATCATGGGTTCAAGAGTTATGGGCCCTTAAAGAGTCAAAATTTGCTATTTTTGGTTTATGAACATAATAGAGACCATATATTGTAATCAACTTTAATCAAACTTGCACACAACTTGTATTGGTTATCGCGGTTTCTTTCGAAAACTGGCTAGATCTCTAATGGGTTCCAGAGTTATAGTCCCTTAAAGGGCCAGAATTTCCCTTTTTTGGCTTGTGAACACGATAGAGACCACATTTTGCAATCAAATTTGATCAAACTTACACACAACTTATACTGGCATAATTTCTCAGTTCCTTTCGAAAACTAGCCAGATCCCGTAATGGGTTCAAGAGTTATAGCCCCTTAAACGTCTAAAATTTGCTATTTTGACTTTTATTCGCAATATGGAGACTTCATTTATAGTTTGATTTGATACAAACTTGCAAAATATATTAAACAACAGTGAATCTTGGATTCCGTGATGAATCTGTCAGATCCAATCATAGGTTCCGGAGTTATTGCCCCTGATTGACTCCTGAAAGAGCCAAAATGTATTAATTTTACCTTGTGAACACGTTAGAAGTGATATCTTGTATTTGATCTTAACCACACTTACACACAACTTAAGTCACGATTATATCTCAGTTCTTTTTGAAAACCGGCTAGATTTCATCATGGATTTTGGAGTTACTGTTCCTAAAAGAGACAAAATTTTCTAGTTTTATAGAGATTTCATTTATGCTTTGATCTGATACAAACTTGCACAGAATGATTGTCTTGGATGATTTATAGGCCTGGGTCGAAACTGGGTCGTATTGGGTCAAAATCTAGGTTATCGGGTCGTGTCAAAGGAAAGCTTATTAACAACCTAGAGGTTACATTTATGACCCTATCATCATGAAACTTAGTCAGAATGTTTCTCTTGATGATTTCTAGGCCAAATTAGACACTGGGTCATATGGGGTCAAAAACTAGGTCACTCGGTCAAATGAAGGGAAAAGCTTGTTAACACTCTTGTTCATTAATATTGGACGTGCATGAAACTTGGTCAGAATGTTTGTGTGCATGAAATATCGGATGAAATTTTAGCTGGGTCATGTATTTCATATTTGCTCGGATACGCGTACGTGCAGGATATTATACCTTATTTCCGCATTTAATGTTTCAAAATTCAGAGCTTAACAACGTTCGCACAATTAAGCTGTGAAGGTATTGTTTGCAGTTATAAATCATGTAGAGTGCAGGTGCAAATTTAACTTTTTTCCGGACAAACTTTAGCGGACGGTTATGATTACGCACGTAGCTCTCTGCATGTACATGCACGTGTAAAAGTATGAAATGTCAACATATCTAATGATTCTTTATTGTACGTTTTTTCGACGCTGTATTGGTTACAATGCAAAGTAGATGGCCTCTGAATAAAAAACCAGGTTACCGGATACTACATATTATCCTGCACAATAATGCAGTGGGCCGTTTTAAAGTCGATTTAAAGAGAAACCAAGAAAGGGGTACACTTAGATTCGAAAATTTTGGGCACGCGGACAGTCTTACATGTAGCGAGTCGCAATATTGCACTTCTCTTATGAGCAGAATCAGGGTGGTCATTTTATAAATGCGTGCCTGTTTCGTGCTTTTAATTAATGGCAAGATCAGGATTCTCATGCAAGAATAAAGAATCGTTCTAACTCATTTCTCACATTAAATTTTTATTTGATTGTAGTAACGTGACATATACACATGCTTTAAAGAGTCTACTTAGGTAATTTCTCAAGACGCTCTACCCCAAACAACTCTCCAACTCTTGAAACATTAATCAAGTATAAATTGAATTACCTCGTTACAATGTTCATAAATGTCATACTGATCGTAACCTTGTACATTTTTTGTTGTAAATCTGTTTATTGGAAAGGAATTTACATAAGCTATCAGCTTGTTTTCCAATCCATGTATTTGACATGTAAAAATTTGTTGTACATGTTATGTGTATGTTGCTTAAAAAATAAAAATATTGTTTAAACTAAAGAAAGTTATCAAAACGAAAGTTTTACATCATCCATGAAAAATAGCATGCCAAATCATCAATTTTGCACTTTTTGAACAGCCTGCAATGATCCCGCTGCAAGAACAATGCCCCATTTTATTGCATTTCTCAGTTTAATAGTCCTTACTGAACTTCAGGATATAAACGGAATGGGGGCCATCCAGCTCGTTTTTTCCCCCCACAAAATAGCAAAAATGTTCCCGAGTATCAATCAACAAGCACAGAACCCTTCCATGATTTGAATTTTTCCGCGAAAATGTGTCTCATTGATTCTTACAATGCTACCAGCAGTTAGTTTTACAACTGACATCAGAATTATACATGTGTCGGCTGTATAAATTTTCTATTTAACAATCATTATCTCTCATCTTAATTTACAGACATCCAAAATCACGAGGTTCTAATTATAATAAATATTGAAGGGGTGGGGAGGAGGGGCAAAATTCGAAGTGTACCCTGCTACCAAATTACTGTGTTCTTTTGTATTTCCATGATGGTAATTATACATGCTTTGCAGGAAGAAAATGAGAAATAAAAAGTATCTAGTTACAAATTGACAGTGACGTATATTAGGCCAAGACAATGTGTGTAATGTCTTACATTCCATTGAATTACTGTAGCAATGTGTACAGAAATCAGTGTATTTAGTTAAATTTCAATCACATTTTGTTTCTACAGTGTAAGTTAGTTATGCATCTATATTTTTGAAACTATGCTGAAAAGAGATTAACTGAATAACTTTGCAGATGAAGTTGTCAAAACACATTTATTCAGGAAAGGCCCTAATTGTCTACCTGAAAACTTGTAGTATAGCTGTATTTTATAATGCATTTTATTTGACCTGGCGGGACGTGGTTTCGCGACGGTCTACAACATTTTTGTGGAGGGTATGTAGTACATGTAACCAATGTAGCGTTGAATTTTAGTCGTTGGTTACCGAAGATTACGGAATGAAACAATTATATTGCTCTACCTATTTTGCTCGTGTTTTAAGATTACCATTATTTGCATATGTCAGAGATTAACTCCGCCCCGCCAGGTCAAATAGAACGGACTATACCGGGTTTTTTTAAAGGCGTTCATCACAATAGTATGGCGCAGCTCAATCGCGCAGCAAGCGATAACCACTGCAAACAAAGTTCAGGATTCGCCGCCGAAAGTGCATAATTTTCGGATATGCAGCGCACTTGCGCAAAAAAATATCTTATATTATGACAATATAGGTCGTGCATATTTTACCTTTAAAAGTGATGGTGTTTTATTGGAGGAGTAGTCGTAGGAAGTGCTCGAATCGAATTCATTGTGGTCATCCAAGTAAAATATTTCGTCCAGTAATGATTCAGCCGACTTCAAGTCACATAAAATTCCAGAAAATCTTAACGTAGATTTATTCCTTCAAGTTCAAATGTGACTTGCTAAAAATATTGTTATACTTTTTGTGTCCCATTCCAGATTTCACGTAGTAAGACCAGAGTTATGGCCCTTGACAGTCAAAATGTACGTCATGAAACCATACAAGAATTAAATTCAGCATGCAAAGTTGACGTAGTCAAATATATACGTAAAAAACATGTGAAAGCTTGTGTAGCACGTATCTCAAAAAGTATTTGACCTAGAGGCATGAAACCTTACGGGAGTATTATTCCGCACGTGAGTAAGAAAATTAGTTATGAAACTGTTTATAACATTGTGCAATTTGTTGCGTAAGAAAAAAAAATGTTCATAATTTTTAGGTGGGTGGGGTAATGAAAAAATACTTTTGTGTGGGTGGAGTGAATATTTCTTAATTGTTTTCCTGAATACAAGCACGGGTTGATATTATTTTGTTTTTATTTAGATTTTTTGTCCTAGTTCTAGATTACATAATATAAAATTTGGTAAAATTCTGTCTACTAGATTTTTCATATCATCGGGAAATACTTTGTGTTTTTCTCAGTTTCAGATACTTTCGACATCTGTCAAGAGTATTTTTTCTGAGTTAATATATCTGTATGTTGACATTTTATCCATAGTTATAGTGGTTTCATTAATTGTGATGCAAAAACAGTAACATCAGTGAAATTTTAAGTAAATAATTGTTCGCACTAGTTCTATTTTGACATGTATGTATTGTTTCTTCGGATAAAAATACCAGTTGGTGTTCTTAATAAATTTTGAATATTAAAAAAAAAGAAGCACGGGTACCTATCATTTTATTTTTTATTTTAACTTTTCATACATCATTCTATAACTATGCAAAGTTATAGAAAATTCTGTCCGCTAGAAATAGTTGTGAAAAACATCTTTAAGAATGATTTCCTTGAAGATTTTGTGGGTGAAAAAAGTAGGTCACTAGTTCGTAGCGGGTCCTTAAAGAGGCACCACAAAATAACTATATTTTTTTTTGTTTCCATGATGGTAATTATCTCCCGCCGATGAAATCGGGAGTGGGTATTGAAATGGTGTTGTCCGTCAGTCCGTCCGTCCGCAGCCATTTCTCAGTAACTACCTGGTAGAATTTTATGAAACTTGAAATAAACATGAACCAACATACTGCGATGATGCCCATCAGTTTTTTTTTTTGATTGGTCAATTTCCCTTGGAGTTATTGTCCTTGATTTAATGAAAAATGTCCGTCCGCAGTCATTTCTCAGTAACTGGCAGGTAGAATTTCATCAAACTTGAAACAGACATGAACCAAGATATTGCGATGATGCCCTTCAAGTATGTTTTGATTGGTCAATTTCCCTTAGAAGTATTGCCTTTGATTTAATGAAAAATGCACAAAAATGTCCGTCCGCAGCCATTTCTCAGTGACAAGTTTGTAGAATTTCATGAAACTTGAAATAAATATGAACCAGCATACTTTGATGATGCCCGTCATTTTCTTTTTTTATTGGTCAATTTTCCATACAGTTATTGCCCTTAAATTGTTTAAAAATCCACAGATTTGTACATAACAAACCAACCAATTGGAAGAATTTCATTAAACTTCTTTCATTCTTTTCCATGAACATTTATTGTAAACATGTGAAGTTGTGTACCCACACCTGGTCGCCACCTTGCCTTGGTCACACCCCCTCTCTCTCCCAACCCCCTCCCCCACTATTTTTTTATTCATTTCTTCTTTTTCAAACCTTCCATGGATATTTAACATGCAAAGTTGTACCATTCTCTCACCTCACTCCTCTACCCAGTCATGCTCATCACCCCAATCATGCATCCATTTTTTTTTTATTTTTAATTTTTTATCAATATTTATAATCAACATGTTAAGTTTTGTACTCTGAACCCCCCCCCCCCCCCCCCCCCCCCCCAAACAAACAAACATAGGAACCTACACATTAATTGTCTGACTATCTAGAAATAGTGTCTTCCGATGGCCAACTGTATTAGTGCTTAACATATATGCTTATCTTTATGTAGGGGTCAACTGCAGAAATAGTTTTGGTACTGTCATATCCAAGGGTCCTTTCAAGGTCATTTCAAGGTCACAGACCAGTCCAAGGTCAAAAATGAACTTTAGAAAACGAACTTCTAACGTATAAATGATGACATGTGCGTGTATGCGTGTGCCCGATTTATAATATGATCATAAAATGACACTTCAAATTTATTTATTGCATTTCAAGCATCAATATGATAATTTGAATTTAAACCGTTCACACTGACTGTAAAAAGAATAATAATTTGGTATATACTTTTAAGGGATTCGTTTCGTAAGGGAAAATATTGTATGTTTTTAGAAAGAAGACTACGATCGAAAATGAATTATGCATAACGATATGAGGTTCTCATAATAACCACTATCATGAATAGAAACTCCGCCCGCGTAGCTTAACAAGGAGTGTTTGATAATAAGTCATAATCCTCCACTTCTAAAGTTGGCAGTTACTTGCGGGCCAGGTCAGTACTGCTAGAGAATTTAGAAACAGTCGTTCGTTTAGGTTAAATATGGATCTGCTTTGATAAATAACTGAAAGGTTAGTCACTTTATTCCGGTGGCACAGAGGTGACATATGTGTTTTTTATACTAGTACGTGCGCACGTAATAACTAATACGTGCGCACGTAATTGTATAAAAAACATCAGCGCACATAAAGTAGAAAAACATCTACACACGTATAACTTACTCTATGTGCACGTAATAGCTAATACGTGTGCACGTATTAGTTTAAAAAACTTCACCGGACGTATTGGTATCAAAAACATCAGCGTACACATCAGTAGAAAAAACATCTGCGCACGTATAACTTATTACGTGCGCACGTATTAGTTTTTAAAAAACAAAACAAAAAAACATACACACACGTATAACTGATTACGTGCGCACGTAATAGCTAATACGTGCGCAAGTACTAGTTTAAAAAACATCTGCGAACGAAGTTTTTTTATTCTAGTACGTGTGCACGTATAGTATTGCGCTGATGCTTTTTTGTACTAGTACGTGCGTACGTATTAAAATAAAAAACATCTGTGTCACCTCTGTGCCACCGTACTTTATACAGGTGTACAGTACGTGTTCATAACGGAACAGACCTTTAGGATTTGAGCTGGTGAAAATGTATTGTTTTTTTCTACGATTTGCTTTTATATATTCTTTTTTGCGGTTGTTATAATAATTTACAGCATGAAGGTGCCGATGTCTCTAGACTAACAGGGAATGAAGTACACAATAACTCACAAAAGGCTTATGACATATTTAACATCATAAATTACAGGTCCTCTTTGCATTTTGAAAACAAAGTAAATATCCTGACACTGATACTTTTGCAATGTTTTACAACCAAAAAATATATAAGTAGCAGTATTTCACATATTTTCCAACTTAAAATCTGCCAGCTCATGGTTTCCGGACACCTTGATAGCATTTTGAAAATAAAGTAAATATCTTTACACTGAAACATTATCCATTCAATGTTTTAAAACCTGAAAATATATTAAATAGCAGAGAGATTGATTCAGAATTTTTATGAGAGTAACACTTAGGCACATTCAGTGTAACAATGAAATAAATAGACCTTCCTATATTTTCATGTTTTCTGACAATGAATCAAAGGGTTCACTTTATATGAGTATACACTACGAGTTCTAAACATAACACAACAAATACTGAAGATGAGACTAAAAGATATAGCATGCGCGGAAACTACTAAAGATTTAAATTTAAAACAAAATATCATTAATTAGAAAAAAGTAACAAATATTATTGTGGGACTATTATGGGTTTATTCATTTCTAATATATAGCATAAAAGTTATTTAAACTTGTTCTAGATTAAACTGCCCTTTCTGTCGTTTTCAAAGTGTTTTGAAAAGGCACTTTTAAAAGTGTGTTAACAGAGAGATTCTCACATTCATGACTATGCTGTAAATATACTTTTTTACATATGAGCCAAAACCAATCTCTGACAACTGCGTCGGGGAGTCGACTCCTTGGCTAAGTGGTAAGAGCACTGACCCTCCCGCCCCTGTGACCTGGGTTCGAATCCCACCACAGACACTTGGGACTTGACAACGAGAGACACCGACGGACGAAAGGCACAAGGGAGATTACAATAATTCGCCTTGAGCTTTTTAATCTCGGGATTTCTAAAATAGACGTTAAACTCGGTCAAACGCCTTGATGAATAATCTTTAAGGTAGCAGGGTACACTTTCGAATTTTGGCCCCCGTCAATATTTGTTATAAAGAGAACATCGTGATTTTGGATGTCTGTAAATTAAGGTGAGAGATAATGATTATTAATTCTTTAGAAAATTTATACAGCCGATACATGTAAAATTCTGATGTCAGTCGGAAAACTAACTGCTGGTAGCTTTGTATGATCAATGAGACTCCATTTCGCGGAAAAATTCAATTCACGGAAGGGTTCTGTGCTTGTTGATTGATACTCAGGAACATTTTCGTTATTTTCCGAAAAAACGAGCTGGATGGGCCCCCATTCCGTTTATGTCCTGACGTTCAGTAAGGACTATTAAATTAAGAAATGCAATAAAATTGGACAGTGTTCTTGCAGCGGGATCATTGTAGACTGTTCAAAAGGTGCAAAATTGATGATTCTGGTACGCTATTTTTCATGGATGATGTAAACCTTTCGCTTTGATAACTTTCTTTATTCTTGTATGAGAATCCTGATCTTGCCATTAATTAAAAGCACAAAACATGCACGCAATTTATAAAATAGCCACCCAAATTTTGCTCATAGGGGAAGTGCAATATTGCGACTCGCTACATGTAAGACCGTCCGTGCCCAAAATGTTCGCATCTAAGTGTACCTTGCTACCTTAAGGAATCCAGACTGTGACAGATTATAGATTTACTGAGCTAATGAAATTATGTTTTGCCGTAACGGGGCGCAGCGAAGTGAAAGTAATAAATTAATTCAGTAGAAGATCAGTAAGTGAATTAATACTCATTCCAAGTTTAACAGGTATATAATCCCCTTATTTTCAAAATATATGTTTTTGCGACCAATGTAGATCATCATCAACCTGCACATACGTGCCATTTAGTCAGTATCTTTTTGGTAAGCACTCCTTTAAACTGTTAATGGTACTGTCCAAATTGAAAGATGGGCAAGTTCATAATAGAGATTTAATAGGATAAGGGTTAATCTAGCCTTTGAAATATTGTAGTAACGTTCCATCAATCTAGCAATCTGTTCATCATAACAGCTTAAAAACCTAGTTAGTAAAAGTTGCCAATGTTGGTTAATAGTAGTGAAAGATGGACAAGTTCATTTTAAAATTTAGCAGGGTAAGGGTTAATAGGTACTGCCTAATCAACCTTGCATAATAAATCAACACGTTCGTCGTAAAATTATAAATCTCTAATTGCTGATTAGATGTTTATACTAGTTAAACCCTAAATGACAATAAGCTTCGTGTCGAGAATTATGTACGAGTTCTTCAGCGGAAATATTGCGCGACTTTAGGAGGGCAATATTTTTCCGCTAAAGAACGAATGCATATTTTCGGATGCGAAGACAATAACCTCTTTATTACATACGTATCAACACGTATAAATGCAACACCCGGAAATAGAATAAATGTAATGACACGCAGTATGTAACAAGAAAAGTATTGATGTAAATATAGAAAGACGCCATGTTATCAGTGTAGGGAAACAGAGAAAAAACATTATAAAGAAATGTAATATTATGCAGTTTTAAAGAATTTTGAAATTTTCAAAACTTGTTTTTAAGATAAAAAATGGCTATGAAAGAGATTTGAAGGTGAACGTAAAAAAACCCAGTAAACTTCAACTTCTTCTCTTTAATTTCATGTGAAAATATTCATTTTAACTGAACATCTTCTTGCTTCCAATATTGTTTTAAAAGTATCACCGTCGCCAATCTGACTAAAGTACATCTCCTATATTACGCTACGCATAGGATCTGAAAACGACCTATTCATTGCCTCGTTCTGACGGCTCTTTCGCTAGCCATTCAGAGCCTAGCTTACAACATCTTGCAAATCTACATGTAGCATTGACATTCTTATGTCGTAATGTATCAGATAGCCGGTTAGCTCAGTCGGTAGGCCACTTGCATTGTAAACGAGGGGTCCCGGGTTCGAGTCCTGGAATAACCGCATATTTTTCTTATCCTTTGACAATCGAACAAGTCGTCTGATTGGATAACATAAAAATAGCAATAATGGAAATCTACAGAATATACAGAAGACGAATGTGAATGGGTCGTTCTCAGATCTTCGTTTAGAAGATCAAGTACTTTAGCCAGATTGCACCGTCGCTTATATTGAACATATAGTGAAAAACAGTAAACTTTTCAATTTCTTTTACTTTAGAGGCAAATAAATCATATTTTCCAAAGCATGACAATTTATTATCACATATGTAGGTATTCTTGACTTTATAAACAATACAATAATATAATTGTAAGTATAATAGGGTAATGGCTTCTTGCTTCCATTTTACTTCAAAGTGTATCAAGAAATAAAAAACTTGTGGATTTCTTAAAGTTCTGATGTACTAGTAACTTAAACCGTGTTGATTTACGGAACTGCATGTACCAACAACTGACGTATGTCTAATTAGTAAAAAAAAAAAAAATGAAAAGAACAGAATAGAACAGAGCTTTGATTTTTCACAAAACTGTTTATGAGAACAATACGAATCAACATAAATTACATAATTTCCTACTGAAAGCTAAATATCTTTGGAATATTGAAAAAAAATCTATTTTCAAGGGCAGATAATTCAAGATCAAGCCTAGGTACGTATGATTTTTGATACATATTTCTGTTTTAAACATGTTTCCCAGTCAGTACACAAAGTTTAAAGAAATTCTGCCCGTAGGAAATTTTTGCCCTATACACATATAGGCAACTGTGGCATTTCCCCTTAATTCAGGAAGGAAGTGTGTTTTCGCAGTGTTTTACTTAGAGTCTAAAGTGCATTTTGCTTTTCATTTATAGGCTGTGTGGAAAGACAAGTTTGGGTCCATTTCATACAATCTAAAACTAATGGAACAGTCCGATAAGGGTCTGAAAATAGAAGTTTCTGCATTTTATTCAAAGTCAACTTCCGCCACAACTCGACCGCCAAGCACTTTAGCAAAACAAACGCAAGACGTCTCAGCTCATGTAAACACTACATTGTTGGAGAAATTAAAGTCTGAAATTCTATCAAATCATTCAGAACCTTTACTCACACTCTTTACGTCATGGAATGATAGCCCAGAAAAATATTTGGTTCATAATTTAACGTTATACAACTGGAAGGCGTTACGCCCGTTTGTGATACCGGTGATTTTTACAAACGAGAGTTCAGTCGCAGAAGAATGCACGAGAAATGGCTGGGAAGCAAGGCACATCAGTGTGGCAGCAGCAGACGGCATTCCTGTTTTAAAATATATGTACAAAGACGTGATGGATAATTATAATTCTACATTTTACGCGTATAGTAACGGGGATATTTTATTTACTGATACGCTCATAAATACGTTACTTTGTCTGAGAAATTCTACTTTAGATTTAGATAGACCTGTAATGATGGTTGGCCAGAGAAGCAATGTCGATAATGTGACAGAATCCGAAGGATCTACCTGGGGTAATATAACAAAAATAGCCAAGGAGCGGGGTAAATTGTTCACCGGTTGGGCGGAGGACTACTTTATAACTCCGCGCTCATTTCCGTGGAATGATATAGCGGAAGTTATTATAGGGCGGAGAGCATACGATAACTGGTTGGTATATAATTCTAGAAAATCCAAACATACTGTGATTGATAGTACAAAAACTCTTCTTGCTGTGCACCAGACGACAAAAGCTGGCAATTTTGAAGGTTTTGGCCATAAAAATAGAGACTACAATCACAATTTACTAGTTAATATGTACAAACGTATAAAATATAACGCTGGCGTTATAGAATGTGTTGAGAGATATACAGTCTATGAAAATGGTAATGTTGTTGTTAAATCCAGAGTAGTTCACAAATCATGCGCAGTTTGATAATAGGGCATGTGCGTTCGAACCTCACCTATCACGCGATAAAACTATTAGGCGACTCCCACCTACAGGGGACTTTATTAATGTATTAATTACCAGCGGAGAACGACAACAAATATGACTACTCGCTTTATATAATAATGAAGCTCTTTTTCGTCAATCGAGGAATCAGTAAAGCTACTGTGGAGGTTCCTCAAGTGTATAACATACACTAAACACAATTCTTCCATATTTGTTATAGCATCCAAAAAATTACCCTGTTTGTCAGTCTTGAAAAATGCTACATATTTTGAAATTCCTAAATATAATTTTAAAAGAATAGAATTTTATTCATTTTACCACAACAGTCAATTTATACAAAAAAATTATGTATATTTTTAAACTGAAAACGTAACGAGGTCGTAAACAGTCTTAAATACTTCGATCCCATGTTTTATGTTGCTGATACCATTGTTATGGTTGTACTGTTATTTCTAGCTCACCTGTCACAAGGTGAGCTTTTGTGATCACGCAGCGTCCGTCGTCCGTCCGTGCGTGCATGCGTCCGTAAACTTTTGCTTGTGACCACTCTAGAGGTCACATTTTTCTTGGGATCTTTATGAAAGTTGGTAAGAATGTTCATCTTGATGATATCTAGGTCAAGTTTGAAACTGGGTCACGTGCCTTTAAAAACTAGGTCAGTAGGTCTAAAAATAGAAAAACCTTGTGACCTCTCTAGAAGCCATATATTTCATGAGATCTTCATGAAAATTAATCAGAATATTCACTTTGATGATATCTACGTCAAGTTTGAAATTGGGTCACGTGCCGTCAAAAACTAGGTCAGTAGGTCTAAAAATAGAAAAACCTTGTGACCTCTCTAGAGGCCATACATTTCATAAGATCTTCATGAAAATTGGTCAGAACGTTCAACTAGATGATATCTAGGTCAAGGTTGAAACTGGTTTACGTGCCATCAAAAACTAGGTCAGTAGGTTAAATAATAGAAAAAACTTGTGACCTCTCTAAAGGCCATATTTTTCATGGGAACTGTATGAAAGTTGGTCTGAATGTTCATCTTGATGATATCTAGGTCAAGTTCGAAACTGAGACACATGCGGTCAAAAACTAGGTCAGTAGGTCTAAAAATAGAAAAACCTTTTGACCTCTCTAGAGTCCATATTTTTCATGAGATCTTCATGAAAATTGGTCAGAATGTTCACCTTAATGATATCTAGGTCAAGTTCGAAAGTGGGTCATGTGCCTTCAAAAACTAGGTCAGTAGGACAAATATTTAAAAAACCTTGTGACCTCTCTAGAGGCCATACCCTTGAATGGATCTTATGAAAATTGGTCAGAATGTTCACCTTGATTGAGTTGAGTACGGTCGTTTTCGGCCTGCTTGGAACTTAGTATTTTACTGTTTACTTATCTTTTCCTTAATTATCTTATCAATGTCACTGGAACAATCCTATCAAATATATTTAACTTGGCTAAATGTATACTGGTTGGGATCCTTTTTCCGGACAGATCCAGTTTCCGGACACATGTAAAATCTGCTTTATTTCTTTGTTATTCATGTAATTGTTTCATCTAGATCATTTAGATGTTTGTTGTTCATGTCTACAACAAACGACTATTTTACAAGGCTGTATAATGTTTGGGTTTTTGATGATAACTCACCTGCGTTTACAAAACAACTTTCTGTCTTAACGGGGCATGAAGATAGCACTGCGCATGCGCAGTAGTTCACACATGCCGAGGTATCAAATGGGGAAGAAATAATCAAACTACATAATGATTGTCTGCATATAACATGTTCTACTTTTAATTTCACGCTAAACGTTACGTTAAGATAAAGGGCTGTCGATTTCTGCACTAATTTTATTCTATATCTATTGGAATTATCAAGAATTCGTATAAGACGCAATTCGAGTTTTTTATAGTCAACCTCGGTTTGCTTTCGTAGCTGCTATTGAACGACGGGTTATGTTTCATGTGCAATTTTGAAGAGATGAATGATCAAGAAATGTGTAGAAATAGTTTAATTTTGATATCAAATTAACAACAAAACACCGTCTAAATATTTGTCCGGATACTGGTTTACCTGACGGGAAAATTGACTTATTTTAGTGACCCCATTTGAGGCCCCATGGAACCCATATTTTACGTCACAACGCGATGCTGATTACAACATCAGATGTGGAAGGAGCTGAAGTTTGTGCAGCGTGGGCTTCATTTATGTAAAATATTTTTTTAGGGAAAAATGGAGCCGAAATATGAAAATGTGTCCGGAAAATGGTTCCCAACCAGTAAACTGAAAATGCGCAGCTGCATGTCATAAATTACGACAATCATCATTACAAATACGATCATCACCAGCAGCACCACCGTCATTTAGATTATCATCACCACAATTATCATAAACATTATCATCTTGATCACCACTACCACCACAACGACCATCATCATCATCATCATCACCAACAACAATAACACCATATAATCATCACTTTCATTACCAATATAATCATCATTATCATCATCATGATCTGTCATTACACCATTATCGTCGTTAGTTTTTCTGATGTTATTGGTGATGAACAAAATGAAAAACAGTTATGGTTGGAAGAGAACGGTTTGTTGATATTATTGTGTTGATGATGACTATAGGTGTTTGTATTTTTGTAAATGATAAGGGTAATGATTGAAATTTAGACAATTTTTTTCTTTTAGAGTGTTGAATGATTTTGTCTGTCAGGGTGATAAATTGGTTTTCAGGATATCAATGATGACGATAATAATGACGGTAACATAATTGGTGATATACATTTTCATCTTAAAGACACAAACAGCAACCAATAGTTTTTGTTGTAAACATGATTAAATAAAACAATTCATCATGATCCCCATCATCAAAAGTATAACTACCAGTCTCACGTGAAATTAAATTTGATTTTTTTTGTACCAACAATCACAATTCCTATTGCAGTATAGGTTGCTACAGCAACGTCAGGATTAGATAATGAATAGATTTTATAATGCACCCACTAAATAAAAGAAACCGTTTGCAGATGTAACAACTAAAACGTGTGAGAAATGACAAAACAATATACTTTAAAACCTTCTAATGGTCCTTTTTTCCACAGCAAGAGGAAATAGTATTTATTAATGCATGTTATCTTTCAAGAATTTTTCTGATCAGAAAACATTGTAATTAGACTGGTATTAAAGGAGTACCCAGGCATGCAGCAGTGGAGAAATGCAATGACTTGCACTAATAAGCCCATTGTGTTCAATGTATATAAAAAAAAAACAAGTTTCATGTTCACGTGCATCCAAACTGGCATGTTTTTTTTTTTTTTGTTTTTTTTTTTTTGGTGGGTGGGGGGGGGTTGAGAAATTCAAATCTGATATTTAAATAATTTGAAAAATTAAAAAGTTCTAATCATAAGCTTTCCAGTTCAATATTGGTAATACAATATTGATGTTACTGATGATGATGTTACTGATGATGATGATGATTTAAAAATTAAAACCTAATATACAGTTATAACAATAAATTGAAGCTCCACTTCACAATAAATATTTTAATTGCACTTCCATTATCACAAACATAAATAACCTTCATCAATAACAGCAATATAATTTATCATCATTATCATATACATGACATTCCTATTTCACTGACAACATTATAATGAAAATATCAACATCGCTATCAAAATCATCATCAAAAACATCCTAGCTGTCACCGAAATCACCATCAGCATCATCACCACCACCAGCAACAGCAGCAGCAATTAAAAATAAAAATAAAATCATCATAAAAAGGGCATAACTTCATGTCATTCTTTTGCCTCCCTTTCTCAGTTCATAAACATGATAACATCATCATCATCATGATATTAACATCACCAGCTGTATTTTCATCATCAGCATTATTAAAACCATTGACAAATTAACATCAGCATACTTCTCATAAACATGATCATCAGATAATGCTACAGAAACTATCATCATCATCATTATTATTATTATCATCATCATCATCATCATTAGCTTCGCAATATCGAACATTCTCTTTCCACCACTTTCCTCTTTATGACCTTCATCATGCTATCAATATACCTGATATGGAAAATTAATGGCGTTATGTCCTCTTTAAACTATGAAATGTGGTCATAAGAACTACAATTTAATATTCAGAGTAAGTGATAAACACTGCTTTTGTTCTATATTGCACTTTTGTTTTTATACCAGGTTTCATGACAAAAAATAGCTTGAACATTTGAAGTTATTGTAGAATCGGAATAAATGGTGGCATACTTATTCTCCATATTTCCCTCTGCTTCATGAATATATCTCTTGTACTTTTGAAGTTACCGCAGGATTTACCCGTAAGCGAATGACAAACAGACAAAGTAAACACAATATTAAAAATTCAAGATGTTTACACTCTAGATATATGACTATCTCTTAACTGTTGGCTTGTTAAAGTTAGGCATATCACAGCTCTGATAACATGGTCGTAGTTTCTCTAAAGTGTTCCTTCTAAACTGATTTTGTTTAAGCGTTTAGGTATTTCCCTTTAATCAAATAAACAAGAAACATTAAAAGACAGTAAAACATTTTACCCTGTAAACATCAGCTTCAGTAATAGCGAACTTTTATGTATTTTGTTTTATATACATAAACAATGTTGCCAAGCATGGTAAAATATTCCATATATAGTAAATACCTACCCTCTAACATCTTTCCACTTCATTTTTTTCCCCAATCACTTATTCATGTAGCTTGAAAGAATTGGTGAGAAACGGCTGAAAATGTAAGTGTCATCTTTTCTATAATATGGTAGACCCGGCAGTTTCAAAAGCTCATCTTTACAAGTTATGATATGACTTTTGAAACAAATCATAACTTTCAATTGATTTTTCTTTATCTGCGGGTATTGTTCAGTGCTCAATCATTATGAATACAACAACAGTTTTTATGTTATTGTTATCTTTCATATCACACACATTGTATTTTGTTTTCCTCTAAAACGTTTTTATTACGCCCTTCCACCAACATTATACTCATTAATTATTATATTCTATAAACCGAAGTTATTAACAATAGTACGAAAGCCGCCCCCCATCCCCCCTCCCTCCTTTGATTTCCAAAAATCAAGAACAGCATGGAGTGGAGTCATGGCGTGAGATTTTGGAGTGAAAAAAATTAGTGAGATTTTTGAGTAAAATAAAATGGAGTAAAAAGAAATGGAGTAAAAAAATATGAGTGAGATTTTGGAGTCAAAATCATATGTTTCGTCTTTCTTTTCATATCAGATATATTGATTACATAAAGGAGGAAAGTGGTGGGACGAGAATGTTGTTGGAAATAGCGATGCTACTGATGATGATGGTGATGATTGATGAAGATGGTGACTATGACAGTTTTTGTAGTGTTTTTGATGATGATGTTCATGCGAAGTATGCTGATATTACTTTGTCGGTGTTTTATAATGCTGATGATGAAAATGGAGCTGATGATGTTAATCGCACTGACGATGATGATATTTTTTTTAATTGAGAAAGGGAGAGAAAAGAATGACATGTAGTTATGCCGCTTCAGTATGATGATTTTGTTTTTATCTTTTTATTGCTGCTGCTGCCGATGATGACAATGATGATGCTTTTTATGACAGGGTGTTTTTGATGATGATGTTGATAGTGATGAAGATATTTTCATTACAGTGTTGTCAGGGAAATAAGAATGGCATGTATATGATAATGATGAATTATATTGTTGTTATTGATGAAAATTATTGATGTTTGTGATGATGAAAGTGTAATTGAAACATTTGTTTTGAAGCGGTGCTTCAACTAAATGTAATAACTGTATATTAGTTTTTAAAAAAATCATTATCATCATTAACAACAACATCAGAAAATGGTATTTTTACCAGTATTGAACTTGAAAATATAATATAAACATTAAACTTGTTTATATTATAAATCGAACACACTGGGCTTATCAATGCAAGTTACGGCATTATTCAACTAGTGCATGCTTAGGTACTCCTTTATCACCGATCTAATTACAATGTCTTCTGACCAGAAATGTTCTTGAAAGATGACAGGCAATGATAAATATTATTTTTCTCTTGCTATGGAAAAAGGACCATTAGAAGGTTTTAAGGTCAATTGTTTTGTCATTTCACATCTATTTCAGTTGTTACACCTGCAATTTGTTTCTAAGTGTGTACCTTATAAAATCCTTTCATTATGTAATTTTTTATGCTTTGACATGTTGAAGTGTCACAAAGACTTGAAAAACATTATTTTAATAATAATAATAATCATCATCATCATCATCACCACCACCACTATCAGCATATCCACAAGAATCATCATCATCTCTATTTTTATCACCACCACTACTATCACCAGCATCACTACTATCAACACAACCATAACAACAATTATCATCATTTCAAATACTATCATCATTAGCAGCACCACCATCATCAAGATCATCATCATCAACAACACTATCATCTTGAGAATATAGGAAAAGGCTAACTTATGTCTATGTGTAATATTGTTGTCATCAAATGATATATATGTAAAGATATATGCAACAAATCATGTAATGATAATAGTGTGAGTAATAAATATGTCATTATTCTAAGTTTACAACATGTTTTGAATATCATTTTACACGTTGTATGTTCCCTTCTCGGTGATAAGGCATCCCCGAGGTATGGCCTGGATGTAGTTTAATACAGCTATTCAACTGGATAGAGTTGAAAGCTGTTATTTAACTATAACAAAATGTGCTTTCTGTAACTAATACACTCTATGTGATGACAACAATATTGCCCCTTTGACATATAAATTAGCCTTTTCCTATATTCGAACTCACTTCCTCTAAATGTGATACTGAAAAGTAAACATTTTGTTCGAAAATATATCAGTTGAATTATTTCAGTACAATGCAATACAAGATGGACATACAAAACTGTCTTTAGAGCCGTAGGAATAGCCACCTGTGGGCTATTTCACTGTTCTAACGGGAGAGCCGTAGGAATAGCCTGTGAGGCTATTCGTACGGGACCGTAGGAATAGCCACTTCCAACTTTTAATGAAAAGCTATATGTATTAACTTTGGCTCCAAAATCTCACTTTAAAATTAGTCTCTAAGATCTCACTCCAGACTTCACACTCCCAGCCACCACTCCGTATTTTGTCATATGCCGTTTAGAATGTTGAGATTAGGTAGCAGGGTACACTTCGAATTTTGGCCCCCGTCAATATTTGTTATAAATAGAACTTCGTGATTTTGGATGTCTGTAAATTAAGGCGAGAGATAATGATTATTAATTCTTTAGAAAATTTATACAGCCGATACATGTAAAATTCTGATGTCAGTTGGAAAACTAACTGCTGGTAGCTTTGTATGATCAATGAGACACCTTTTCGCGGAAAAATTCAAATCACGGAAGGGTTCTGTGCTTTTTGATTGATACTCAGTAACATTTTCGCTATTTTGTGAAAAAACGAGCTGGATGGGCCCCCATTCCGTTTATATCCTGACGTTCAGTAAGGACTACTTAATTGAGAAATGCAATAAAATTGGGCATGGTTCTTGCAGCGGTATCATTGCAGGCTGTTCAAAAAGTACAAAATGATGATTTTGGCATACTGTTTTTCATGGATGGTGTAAACCTTTCGTTTTGATAACTTCCTTTATTCTTGTATGAGAATCCTGATCTTGCCATTAATTAAAAGCACAAAACATGCACGCAATTTATAAAATGGCCACCCTGATTCTGCTCATAAGGTAAGTGCAATAATGCGACTCGCTACATGTAAGACCACCCGTGCCCAAAATTTTCGCATCTAAGTGTACCCTGCTACCTTAATTACAGACAGAGTGTCTTGTGAGTCGGTGTACAGCTAGCAGACGGTGGACAAAAAGTTTATCAGAGTATCTGTAATATGCATCTCTATTTGGTTTTAAGTCAAAATAACAACAAAATATATGCCATAGGGCAATGCAGTCCAGCTTGTAATGGTTGAAAAGCTCTCTTTAAAAAACAAACGTTATATCAAACATGAACAAGCACTTGTAAAATATATACTAGTATTGTTCTTGCAACAGAAATTGAACATGTATGGGTTTTACATTACATAAACACAATTTTATGTCATATGTCGCCTTTCAAGTATTGTGGAGGTAGGCTCTTGTTCGTCTTGGCATTATTTCATATTATGTTGGTACGTCCATAGCCGTTCCGAAAGCCAGCCGGATGACTTCCTCATATGAAAGAATTCTTTACAAATTCACAACAATTCAGTCTGTTTTGGTAAAAAAATAAGCTGCTATTGAAAATGCTGGAGCCTTTGTGCCAGAGTTGTAAATGTCAATAGTTGTTTGTTTTTTTTTTTTTTATCTCATCAACGTTTCGGCTAACGCCTTCGTCAGGATAATTCACGTACAAATATAAACAACGGACGTGACGTAAAACTGATAACGTAACGTCAAAGGGCGAGAAATGCAAATACATATATATCTGTTAGGTACTATCCCGGATGTAAAAATACCAAAAAATTCCTATAGTAAGATTATATATAACTAGACACAGGTGCCCCCACTCCTGCCACTGTAACATGGTTTTAAGACTCAGGTTAAATAATTTTTAAGATGTTTGCAACACAAACTTTTAAGAACCTTGTGTGTATTTTTCACTTAGTTAGCCATATCTGTGGCCTAGCTGAGTAAAATCCTAAAGGCTATAAAACAATCCTCTAATGTTTTATGAGTCTAGGTCAATTACATTTAAACATACATGTTTCAGAAACGTTTTTTAGTAAGTCTGGACAAGAAGTCTGGTCTTGTGTAATGAAAAAACTAAAAAAAACAAAACAGGGGCCATAACTCCTACACGACTGAATGAATCCAGACGCGAAACCCCAGGTGCACAACTACACATGCTGACCAACAGTCCTGTAAACTTTGGTGACTCTAGGTCAAATACTTTTGGAGGTATGCGCGACACAACATTAAAATGACCAATTTTTTACTAAGTCAGAGGCCATAACTCCTACACGACTAAATGAATCCGAACGCGAAACCCCAGGTGCACAACTACACATGCTGATCAACATTTCTGTAAAGTTTTGTGACTCTACGTCAAATACTTTTGGAGCTAGGCGCGACCCAACACTAAAATGACCATTTTTTACAAAGTCAGGGGCCATAACTCCTACACGACTGAATGAATTCGGACAAGAAAGCCCAGATGCACAACGACACATGCTGACCAACATTCCTGTAAAGTTTTGTAACTCTACGTCAAATACTTTTGGAGCTAGGCGCGACACAACATTCTCGGAAGGACGGACGGACGGACACGAGCAAATCTGTATGTCCCCACCACTCATGGGGGTGGGGGGGGGGGGGCACAAAAAAGCGGAATAGTACCCAGAGTATATGTGTAAATGCATAACTGCACATGCATAATATTCACGATAATTATATACCTAAAAGTATTTTCCATGGAGTTTCAATGGACCGCGATCGTGCAATATTTAGAGGTTAATACATGACAGAGCCGGGCCGGGAGGTGATAATCGGCCCGGAAAATGAATAATGGCCCGAGGGCCATTATGAATTCCGGGCCGATTATCACCTCCCGGCCAGGCTCTAGCGTGTATTAATGTCTTTAATACATATGTTTTGTTGCACTACTCAAGGGGAGTAGAACTACAACTCCTGTCGCTAGACTTCAATGGCTAAATAGTTTGGGGTACTTTTGTCTCAAAATTTGTGTTTATTCTTGCACATTTAGACAAATTAGATCTAGATCTACAGAATTTCTTGTCGGTAAGGAGCTAATTAGATCTAAATTCGTAATGTATCTATCATTTGAACTCATCAAATGGTTCGCCATTCTAAAATGTGGGACAACACATAATTTGAGCCAGTTCATGAAAAAAAACTGCAATTTGATTATCAATAGCTAGATATCTAGATCTATGTTTATGAAAAGCAGTCATGACCTTATCACTGAGAAGAAACCCGCAACTTCGTCGAAATTGGTGCGAATCATACGGTTTTACAACGCATACTCGAACACTGTTGAAACTCTAAACTCTGGCTCCAAAGTAAATATGTGCATGTCCTGTTTTATTACTTATTTTAAGCCAAGAATTGTAATTCTGCGATAAACCACGGTTTACCGTGTAGACCAGTGACAGACCATTATGACGTCCATGATGACGTTTTATGTAGCTACTGGTTTCACGCGCACCTGTTCACCGGGCGGATTATGATTATGAGTTTGTGAGTGTGTGAAAGCAATAACCTACTGAAAACACATTCATTTTTGTTACTATATATAGTAACATATGTATTAATTTTCCATATTGACGTGGAATGCTTTCATATCGGACGTAAAATGTTTTCTTTAAGAATCGCGTGGCGTCCATGGCTCCCACGCGCACGTTGCGACAACATGTTGAGGTCATTTTCGTGGACATTATTAATGCGCGTCAGTTTGATTTGATTATTACATTTTCGGAGAAATTCTTTTCGTACTTTTTCCTGTCTTTCGTTACAGAACGATAAATTAGACATAAATTAATTATTTGATAATGGGTTTGTAATAAAAAGGTTATCAACTTTGTATGTGGATATATGCACTCGTTCTTTCGCGGACAATATTGCGCTCCTAAAGTCGCGCAATATTACCGCTGCAGAACTCGTGCATATATCCACATACAAAGTTAATAACCTATAAATCTAATCTATTGTAAACAGCAGTTTTGAATTTAATCCTTCTGGACTTTTTGTTTTTAGATGATGGATCCAGAAATTTTCTTTACAGTGATGGTCAATATTATTCTTCACAATATCAATCGGCATAAATGAGAAGTCGTTCATACTATGATTATTTATATTGAAGTGTGTAGCAACATTGGAAGAGAATGCAGAGCATATCAACGAAATTACATATATCAAATTTGTGGATGTTCATACGTTTGGAAACAGGTTGCATAGTTTGTCAAACATACTGTATGTTGCACTTTTTGCATGTTATTAAGTACACGACGTTTTTAGTTTGACAGTTCATGTTGTGACGTAAATTGAATGTCTCCTTTGTAACATGAGTTGTTTCCAATCACCTGCTCGCTTTACGTATCGTTTGTGTTTTGAATGTACGTATTAGAGAGGAATCTATCTCGGGCAGCCAGTACATGTTCTATGAAATAGCTGAATTCTTGATAATGCTTATGAATATGCAAACGAACGGATCCAATTAAATATGCATTGCTCCGTTAGGTCGATTCAAATTTAAAAACGCAAATCAAACGTGCATATTATACTAAATTTGCACGTTCTTAATGTCGATCCTTGTGTTGAATCTGCGTATCAGATAATTTGCGGTCCTGCAAAGACCCTCGCATGATGATGAATATTATGGTGGCTATTTTTTTGCCGATTAAAATAAGGAAACACGCATTTGCCTTGAATGTTTCCGTTTTGAAATGGTCTAAAAGATGACAATGAATAAATATAGGTCAAAGAGTATCAAAAAATATTAAAAACATTATGATAATAAATCTATTATTTTAACCATCCCCTATCTGACCTGGCATGATAAACAATACACTTGCTTTCATTTCCATGTAATAAAAGGATACTTTAAAACTAGGAAGTTTTACAAGATGTGCAGATGCTTGTATAGACCAAAATATTGGGCTACCTTTTGTTGTACTCATATATTTCATTTGCCTTTGAAAGATGGCTTTATCATTTCATAAGGTTTTTTTTACTGGTTGTAGGTGTAGATGGGAATTTCCGGCCTCAATGGCAACTGTCAGGCGGTAACGAGGCTCTGCCAAGTTTCCGTGTAAACATTTACCCGAGAGCCGGATATTCCCATATATAGATACAGCCAGTGATATAATCTTTTTCTTGCATACCATATTCAATAAGTATTAATAAAAATAAAATCAGTTGAACGGTTTCATTTTAGAACAATTTCTCATAGCAGCGTATTTCAACAAAGCGCGGGAAACTAACGACCGTAAACAGGAAAGATGTCATGACGCTTTAAAGACAAGTGCCGATTTTGTTTTATCAGTTGCAGCGTAACGTTATGAACTTTTGATAAAATAACGTTTGCTTAATCGAGGAATATACTATCAGGAACAAAGAGGAACTGTCAATGTATTGAATTTTTATTCCGTTTTACAAAATAAAATATAATTACTACAGAAATCTTCCACATACATGTCGTAGTTCGTAATACGACATTTACAGCACGAGAGTCATCTTACACCCCGGCAAGATGGATTTTTCCAGCACTTAAAAATACCAGAACTCCCCGTCTGGTATGCGTTACAGTTACCCTCGAGGTCGGAAATTCCTATGTGCACCTACACAACCAGTGAAATAATGGACGTCTTTCTTCCTAAATAACCTCTCAATTATTTTCCGACTGTGTATCGATACACCCTTTTAGATTCGACTATCAATGTTTTGAGTCCGCTTTCGCACCACTAGATAAGATCAAGAATATAGTATTATAATACGTATAGTCATTAGTGGATTTTAAGGTATATGCTGTCCTCAAATGATATATGATACATAAAATAGAAGTTCAGAATCTTTCAGTACTATATTAAAGTAACAAAAAAAATCTTATTCATTAATGACTGACACTGATTACTTATAAACTGTGCGATATGAATTATTTTGAAGAAATATATGAACGTATTTTTGAGTCGGCTAAACGCTGAAAGCGTTTGACGAGTCCTTGCTATCGCCCGATTTCTCATTCATATTCAATGGCCTCACAACACAGCGAAGTGATGAAGTTCCATTAAATTGTCTCTAATTTCAAAGAGTTCATTGATCGGATGAAGTTCAGTTATGTCAATCCCATTTGCTATGACCAATATACGATGTAATTGTCAAATTTATGACTTGTAATTGTGCAATACTCGAATAAAGCCATGCATTTTCTTCCGCGGTAACTCATTATGCATAAACACGCATAACGATTCTGCGGGATTTGGTAATACATTTGCGCATATGATTATGGTGACTAATTTTATGCCCTTTTGTCGGGTACTTCTGAAAGCATTGGAATGTCTCTTACCAAAGAGTTTACCACATCGATGAAATTCATTTTAAATGACCCGAAAAAGATATGTGCAGTACGTTAATTCTTCCGCGAGACTTCGCGGATGAATCCTAATTACATTCTGGACACTTGTCGGCGAACACGCGTGACCTGTTTATAACAACGCTTCTACGACTTTGCGTGGGTTGAATTTTGCAGTCAGTAAGCGGATAAATTATTTGGAGAAGAAGCTCTTACTGGTTTGTTTAATTACTATTGATTTTAAAAATGATTTTATTTCTTATTTTTTTCGAGAAATAAACAAATCGGCGAAACATTAAATTGTATTTTCTTGTAGTTTTTGAAATCGAAAGTAGATCGTCTATGTTTGACTGCTTTGACGAAACGAAACAACTTTTTTATGAACTGATTTAAATAAGAGCTAATTTTACCGTAAACTTCAATGTCAGATACTGCCAATTGCTGCTAAACTGTCTTCGTATCATCACAATTTGTAAAACATATTGTTGAAACTGGAGATTTAGGAAAATGTAATCGTATCCGGATATAATATTTTGGGTAAATATCGAGCTGTGTGAAATTTTAACATTCAAGTAACAGACATGATAGATATTATTGTAACAGAAATGATTCTAGAATTTATTTTTATAACACATACATAGAATCTATATCAGACTCATGTTCTAGTCCTGAGGCATGATCTGAAAGTAAAAATATGAAGTGACAGTCATTCATACTTTAAATATTGTAATACTTAAAAGAATCTAGGTAATATTTAGAAATTGTAACATAAAAATTTCAGTTAGAAATCGCAACAAAGGCCGTATCAAGGGTCTACATATTCAAAAATTTCTTGTGGTGATACCCCAAACCCTACTTGCAAGAGGGGGTATCCTCTCCCCCCTCCCCAATATTGCCACTTTACAGTTTGATACATTTGCCCTTTTACCACCTGCCACAATGCCCATTTCAAAATCTGACTGCAATTCAAAGCGGGAAGGAACACCCCTCCCCACACCCACCCTGCTACCGACCACGTAAAAATGGCTCAAACATTTTTCAGCCCAGTCTGGGCTTGTCTGTCTACATAATTCAAAATGGATAATTGAAAGTGCATGGACTTGGGGATTATTATCATGGTTTTGAAGGGGCTAACAGGTCTGAAATAGAATAAATGATGGTTTTAACTAAAACAGAACTGCATTTATTAATATCGGTTATCTTTTCCGAAATTGGTAGCTAGTCTGAGTAACTTCCCTTAGTTTCGAATGCGCAATTTTCCCGTCAGTGTAAACATTCGTGACACTATATATTGACACTCAGCAACATTTACATATCTCTAAACGCAAAAGTAAGTATACTTTAAATTCACATCACTTATAATATGATTGAACAATACCTAATATATGACACGGTTATTGCCAGGCCCGTTATCTGTAAAATATCTGAACAGTTCTTTCGTCCATCCGTTAAAAATTGTATGTGGCAATCCGCGCTGTAAAATTTTAATATATAAATTGTCATATTCAAATTTTATCATGTGCGAATATATACCAGCCGATAATTGCCTCTTTTGGCAATGCCGGAGGCAAATGTTTACTGGAAAAATAAATATAGTCATGGGCAGTATCTTAGTGTCAGCTGTCAAACTGTAGTTTGTACTTTCAACATTTTTATTTCTGCGAACCACTCTTCAATTTTAGAGAAATATATTGGGTTTAAATACTTGTATAATGTCAATCTAAGTTTTACTAGGCATCGATTGAATGTTCATTTCATTTATTGTAACAAAATCTCTGTTTAGTTGGGGGAAAAAAACTAAAAACAAACCTAAACTGGTAGACTATACTACCAGTACATCAATCATTAGCCGACTCTCAGGCCCTTCAGGCCTTTGATTTATGTTGAAATTATATAACCAATGAAAGCAAAACAATTGAAGACTCAGTTTGACGGAGTCTATTCTTGATTATGGAACAAAACTGACATTTTATTACTAGGGTAAGTATTTTGTTCTCATTTCGCCATACTAAATGATATAGACGTATCATTTCCGATAATACAGAATTTTATAACATTTTACCTGAATTATGACAATATTGAGAGGAACTATCCCGCTATTTTTGTTGAGGTCACAATACTATAAATAGTTTTCCCTATATATTCTATATAAAACTGACTTTTTTTAATGAGCTACCAAACATAGCTAGACCAATTTTAGAGAACAAATCACTACTGCATTTTAAAGATTATGATACAAGAGGGCCATGAAGGCCCTGCATCGCTCACCTGACCTATTGACCTAAATATCATCAAGATTAACATTCTGACCAAGTTTCATTAAGATATGGTCATAAATGTGGTCTCTAAAGTGTTAACTAGCTTTTCCTTTGATTTGACCCGGTGACCTAGTTTTTGACCCCACATAACCCAGATTCAAACTTGACCTAAAGATCATCAAGATTAAGATTCTGACTAAGTTTCATGAAGATACAGTCATAAATGTGGCCTCTAGAGTGTTAACAAGCTTTTCCTTTGATTTGACCTTGTGACCTAGTTTTTGACCCCACCTGACCCAGATTTTAATTGACCTACAGATCATCAAGATCAACATTCTGACCAAGTTTCATTTAGATACGGTCATAAATGTGGCTTCTACAGTGTTAACTAGCTTTTCCTTTGATTTGACCTGGTGACCTAATTTGTAATTCAACATAACCCAGATTCAAACTAGAACTTGAGACCATCAAGATTAACATTCTGACCAAGATTCATGAAGATACAGTCAGAAATGTGGCCTATACAGTTTTAACAAGATTTTCCTTTGATTTAATCCGGTGACCTAGTTTTTGATCCCAGATGAACCAATATCGAACTCGTCTAAGATTTTATTGAGGGTAACATTCTGACCAAATGTGATTAAGATTGGGCCAAAATTGTGACCTCTGGAGTGTTAACAAGCTTTTCCTTCGATTTGCCTGGTGACCTAGTTTTTGACCCCAGATGATCCAATAGCGAACTCGTCCAAGATTTTATTGAGGGTAATATTCTGACCAAGTTTCATTAAGATCGGGCCAAAATTGTGACATATAGAGTGTTAACAAGCTTTTCCTTTGATTTGACCTGGTGACCTAGTTTTTGACCCGATATGACCCAATATCAAACTCGTCCAATATTTTATAGAGAGTAACATTCTACCAAGTTTCATTAAGATTGGACTAAAACTGTGACCTCTAGAGTGTTAAAAAGCTTTTCCTGTGATTTGACCTTTGAGTGTTAACAGTGAAATTGTTGACGACGGACACAGGGCGATCACAAAAGCTCACCTTTGAGCACTTTGTGCTCACGTGAGCTAAAAACTGACGTAAAACATAGAGAAAAGTAAGGGCCATGTGTCTTCTAAGAGAGATTTCTCTTGTCACATTAAATTACTGTAAAATCACATTAAAATCACACTGCTGTGACCTGGAAGAACTACTCATACTAAAATTCAGTTTCACTTCACAAAATGCGACAGCCTCTCCCAAATTTTCTACCAAAATGTCACAAATACACCTACATGGAAATTTAAACGGAAACCAGCTTTAATTTAGACCTCGCTGACCATGCCAAGTGAAAAATTAGTGTTCAGATACCTGGCAGCCATTACGCGACTAGACCAGAAGTTTCAGTTTCGGAAATATCTTCATTCGATATAGTTGCAAATTTTGACTTAAAAAAATCTGGAGTATAGAAAAAAAGAGTACTTATGGAAAACTTCTGATATTTTGCTCCTGTTATGTATATGTATTTTTAAAAATATTTCATTCTTACACACTGGCCATAGCTTTCGCAGAAGCGGTGGTTCCAACACTGCGGCGTTGGAGGATTCGTCGCAGAAGCAGTGGAGAAATATGGCCAGCTGACTACATTTATGCTGTCATTGGTAAGTTTTCTAATACGTTTTTCACGTTTGACTGAAAACAACCAGTGAGACAGGAGCCCACATGTGTACTCTTCCAGCCACAAACACTTGCTCAGTGCAATTCTTTTTCATTGATGTAAACATTTCTGTACAGTTTGACGAGGGACTGCCGTTTTTGTAGAATTCCCATCCAAAATGGTAAAATCTTGTATAAAGCGTCCTCTGAGCACGTTTGCACCAAATCGTAAGTACAGCACTGTCAAGCAACAATTATTTCTTCGTAATCGGTGAATTTTCATTGCAGGCATATGAAATAATAAACCAAAAATTATTTCAATGCAGTGTGCGACGGGTACACTTGTAACGCATTACGGTGTATCTTGTTTCTTTAATGTTCGTTTTGGACTTTTAACTTATAACAGCATCTTCAAGAGATTTGATTGGGTAGATCCATGAAATCACTCTGACATTAGACAGCAATAGAAACTGAATGTTTAGTAATACTATGCTATTGATCTGCACTTCCGTTCTGTTGATTACATACACATTGTTGATGTTGAGTTGAATTGAGTCACAGCCTAAAACTTGGCCGATTGAACGCTTCGTCTGTATCGTCTAGTTCCGGTAGGATCTCTCAGGTAAAACACTCAGGTTTATGAATTATGTATATATGTCTATGTTTTAAAGTGGTTACGCGAGAAAATTTCTCGGACCACGGGAGCCAAAACGCTTGGTGGCTTCTATGAAATCATTCAGTTCGTTGTTGAGTGCCCGTCGCCATTCTTCGTAGGGGTTATTTTCTTCAATGGTTAGGAAGACTGATATACCTGTCAAGAGAAACATCTCTTTCTTTGCCTTTTCCACGGTGAGGATGCGTACACCGGATATTGCCATTAAATGATAAGGTATTTTCCGAAAACGTGATTATTTTTCGTCAACAAGGTAAGTAAAACCCTGATTTACTATTGTATTACACTACTACAGAAGAAAAGAGCATTACTTTTCATAACTAGATACTGTGTGTATGCTCTTACAAGCGTAAAATGAGTCAATCTTAAGTAGAAATGATAAAATTTGTGATAAAATGATAAAAAGTTTATCATTTGATAAATGCATGCCGTAAACACATTTGTCCCGATACCATAACCTATTTGCATTGTGGGGAAAATCTGAATCGAACGATTTATTTAGTTACATACAAAGAAAAAATGTGCAAAATTTCAGCTTTGTACATGTTCAAATCAGGAGAAATCGGTGATAAATGAGCGTCGGTGGTGTACTGTGTATTGAGTTTTCAAAGTAATATTTGTACTGTGTATTGCAGTTTGGTGTACTGAGTATTGATATTGAAAAACGTGCATATTTTCAGCATTAAGGTCATTAGATAGACAAAGCATGTAGTTCCATTGACCCAAATGATGGAATTTCTTTTTGTGTTTGCAGAAGGCATTAGACTTCACAGCGAAAATAACAAGCACCAGTTTGAACACCGATATTACAGCGGCATGCCAATAGTCACTCCGAGAAACTGTCTAAAGACTAGCCATTGCAGATAAAAGGCACAGCCACGAGTTCAGCCGTGATGTAATATAATAATGTAACACAGGATATGATGATGATAAGAGTGGAAAAGGTCTCTTCGTATAAGAAGAGCAAACATGAAAATATGTTCTCCTTTCACCTTCATACTACAAAGAGACATAAACCTTGGTCAATAAACGACCTTTATCGATTATGGTGCCAATACTTCAAAGGTCAAGGTCGTAAGGGCTTTGAGTTTTTAAAGTGGTTTCTCCTCAATAACCTTAGACTCATTTTGACGTAGAACCCTCAAACTAGTTTCACTTGAAATTTTCTTAAAATAATATTGTCAAAGCTATTTTTATTGTTCTAAATGCATTGTTCTGAAAGGTAATTAGCTCACCACTTTCTTCATACAAAACAAAATGGGCACCATATGCACTGAGCAATTTGTTTTAGAAGAACAGTGCCATGTGTTATCTTGCACACTTCATTTGCAAGATATATGTCATTTCTATGCAAACAGTTCGTTATCATTATTATGTGATCAACTTCCCCGTTAACCAAAATAGTATATTTGTTGTCAAGGTCAACTTCCAACTATAACAAACGATCGGGAACTGACTTGAAGATCATTCCGATTTTTTCATGTATTCAAACTGTTGAATGTAAAATGTTTATGACTTTTGGTTTTAACATATTTATTCCCAACAATATACTTAACTATATTTATATACTAACATTACAAGTACAGTTGATGGAAAGGATAAGAAAGAAAGACAAATCTTATAGAGTTCTTTTACTTTCTTATCATGATCTTTGCTATTTTATGAATTTGTGTTTAAGTTTCAAGTTTGTTTCATAAATATTACAATGTACATGACTATTTGTTCTTTATCAAAGTAAAAGATGGCTTTTACAATATTGCTTGTCAAATAATGTTTGGTAAAATAAATATGTCACAACAGAACCTATTTCAGTATCAATGCAATGCCCCATCTTATGCGAACTCTAATGTACACTCATCACATTTATGCAGTAATTAGCTACTTCTTATAATGTCAATAAGTATTTGTCTGTTTGCTTTTCTCTTTCCTCTTAATTTAGCGTCAGAAATGCGGACCCTGTTATGCAAGCAGTTGTATAATTGTAAAATCATTGGAAGAGTTATAAGCCTGCTCTTCAAAACAACTTGCAGTCTTCACTATACCTCATATTAACCAAGTTGTCGATGAAAACATTTTGCGACGTCAAAAAATATAGGCAACTATAAAATCACTTAAAGAAAACGTTTCTTGGCAAACAAACTAATTAAAGCTATTTATTCATTCATCTATTTTGTCATTCTTTCATCGACTGTGTAACAATATTCTCCGAAAACCTTGTCTGTCCATGGAATTGCACTCTGTGTAACATTGAAAGTTCCAAGTAAACCGCCGTGCATGTGTCTCTAGATTATATTTTTGTACTGGTAGCATTGTGTAAATGTTAAGCTAGATGGCGTGGTAGGTAGCATACATTTCCACTACCGTCAGTGAACAGGCTCCTCACCATTTGCCCAAATCAAAGGTTTCTTTCTGTTCTGTTGCAAATTGGTCCCTTTTGTAATTGGGTTCCTTTTTAAAAAATGTATCGACATAATTTTTCTGCTTTTTTTTCTCTGCATATGTCTGATGCTATTCTGTAATTTACTTTTTTGCGGTTTTGGTCGTTAGCACATGAAAATATTCTCGTCATGTTGGTGGTGTTCATCTAAGTGACATACAATGGCCTTAAATTCGTTCGTCGAGCCAGTCATAAACACACATACACAAGTTGAATCTGCAACGAAATAAAATCACAATATTTTTTAGTAGGACCGGGCTGTCTGCAAGATATTGAGAGTAAGTCTAAGTGGCGTCCCAATACAAAATTTTAAATGATACATGTACCTGTTTTTGAGATAATTCATTTAATATCAACTTAAACAATGCTCAATGGAAGAACAGAATATATCTATACATTTAAAACTGGTAAGCATAACAAAAATATTGCCCACTGTTTCACTATGGTGACTGTGAGTTACGTTTAGAGCTTATTACATGAATTACAACAGAGTAAACGCTATAAATATCAATGTAAAACATCACGTATCTTCAGGACTAAAGAAAATACTGTTTTGTACTTTGAAAAGGAAATGATAATGTACATTTTGTAAGATTCATTCTTCAAAACTCAGCGATAATGTAAACAATACACAGTACAGTAAAATGTGATACAGGTCAATACACAGTACATATATTTGCAATACACAGTACACCACCGACGCTCATTTATCATCGATTTCTCTGTCATTTGAACATTTACAAAGCTGAAATTTTGGATATGTTTTCTTTGTATGTAACTAAATAAATCATACGATTCAGAATTTTTATCATAAGACAATAAGTGACGATATCGGGAGAGATGTGTCCCCGACCTGCAATTATCAGGTGATAAAGTTGCCATTTTATCACAAATTTTAGCGTTCCTTCATAAGATTGACTCATTTTACGCTTGTGAGAGCATATACACAGCATCTAGTTATTAAAAGTAATGCTCTTTTCTTCCATAGTAGTATAATACAATAGTAAATATGTGTTTTACTTACCTTGTTGGCGAAAAATAAACACGTTTTCGGAAAATACCTTATCACTAAATGGCAATATCCGGTGTACGCATCCTCACCGTGTTTTCCCTTGCATTGTTGTATATAGGGCATTCATATAAGAAGTGCTCTATTGTCTCATGACTTCCACATTCGCAGTATGGACAGTCAGTCAAACCAACTTTATAATTGTAGTCTTTCAAGCAGTAACCACTCTGTAGTGCCAATATGCTTCTTTGATGCGTTAAGCCATCAAAGTTTACCTTGTTACGTTTGACTTTCTGTTGATACTGGAAGAGAGTTCGCCCACTTTCTGAAATTTCCAATCTGCGTTGCCATTTGTCACAGGTAGCCAGCGATGCTGCAGCACGTATTTCTGTCTGACTGGTTGGCTGATCAAACTCCTCTGCCTCCATGTCTTCAGCCTCCTTGGCCGCTTCTTTAGCAAGGGTGTCAGCTTTGTCATTCCCATGTATGTTAGCATGCCCTGGTGTCCACTGGAGGTCTATTTTGCAGCCAGTTTCTTCCACTTGTCTCCATAGTTGACGTATTTTGGAGCAAAGGCGGGGATATGCATTGTTCTCCCAGCCAAGCGACAGTATTCCCACTGCCGACTGACTATCACTCAGGATCTTTAATTTTTTGATTTGACGCTTTTTTGTGTCCCCCACCCATGAGTGGTGGGGGCATATAGATTTGGTCTTGTCCGTGCATCCGTGCGTCCGTCCGTCTGTCCGAGCTCACATTTGCATACTTAGATGGCTATAGGAACAATAGGTAACTGTACTTTTTCTTTGATGTCATTCATTCCGTAAGGCTTTTATGTGGCTATTTTTCTCTTATGTGGCTAAAAGAACAATAGAGAGAACAAAAGAGTAGCCACATAAGTATCCATATGTAGGAACGTTCGTCCGTCCGTCCGAAGTTCGTGACGCGCCTAGCTCGAAAAGTATTTGATATAAATTGATGAAACCTTGCATGAGTCTTTATCATGATATGAACTTACGCACCTCCTATTTTTCGTCTGGCTCCACCCCCTATTTTCAGAGTTATGGCCCCTGAAATAGTCAAAAATCCACTTTTTGACCTTGTGACACGCCTAGCTCAAAAAGTATTTTATATAGATTCATGAAACCTTGCATGAGTCTTACTCATGATATGAACTTGCGCACCTCCTATTTTTCATCTGGCTCAACCCCCTATTTTCAGAGTTATGGCCCCTGAAATAGTCAAAAATATACATTTTCACCTTGTGACACGCCTAGCTCAAAAAGTATTTGATATAGATTCATAAAACCTTGCATGAGTCTTAATCATGATATGAACTTGCGCACCTCCTATTTTTCATTTGGGTCTGCCCCCAATTTTCAGAGTTATGGCCCCTGAAGTAGTCAAAAATGCACATTTTTTAACCTTGTGACACGCCTAGCTCAAAAAGTATTTGATATAGATTCATGAAACCTTGCACGAGTCTTAATCGTGATATGAACTTGCGCACCTCCTATTTTTCATGTGGGTCTGCCCCCAATTTTCAGAGTTATGGCCCCTGAAATAGTCAAAAATGCACATTTTCACTTTCTGACATGCCTAGCTCAAAAAGTATTTGATATAGATTCATGAAACCTTGCATGAGTCTTAATCATGATATGAACTTGTGCACCTTCTATATTTTCATTTGGGTCCGCCCCCTACGTTTAGAGTTATGGCCCCTGAAATAGTCAAAAATGTACATTTTCACCTTGTGACACACCTAGCTCAAAAAGTTTTTAATATAAATGGTTGAAAACTCGCATAAGTCTTTATCATGATATAAACTTGCACACCTCTAATTTTTTGGCTGGCTCCACCCCTTATTTTTAAAGTTATGGCCCCTGAAATAGTAAAAATATGCACTTTTTCACCTAATTATATACCTAGCTCAAACAGTATTTGATGTAAATTCAGGAAACCTTGTGTATGCGAAAGAGGCTGTATTTTTCAACTGATCTTCATGAAATTTAGTCAGAATGATTACATTGATAAAATCTAGGCAGAGTTTGAAAATGGGTCATCTAGAGTCAAAAACTAGGTCACTAGGTCAAATCGAAGACAAACATTGTGTATGCAATAGAGGCTGTATTTTTCAATTGATCTTCATGAAATTTGTTCAGAGTGATTGCCTTGATGAAATCTAGGTCGAGTGTGAATAAGGTTTATCTGAGATCAAAAACTAGGTCACTAGGTCAAATTAAAGAAAAACATTGTGTATGCGATAGAGGCTGTATTTTTCAATTGATCTTCATTAAATTTGGTCAGAATGATTGCCTTGATAAAATCTAGGTCGAGTTTGAACATGGGTCATCTAGGATAAAAAACTAGGTCACTAGGTCAAAGTAAAGAAAAATCTTGAGTATGCAATAGAGACTGTATTTATGTCTCCCCCAGGAGACATATTGTTTTTGCCCTGTCCGTCCGTCCTTCCGTGCCCGCGAAATGATGGTTAAGTGACTGCATAACGGTACTTTCACTTTGATGTCATTCATTCCGTTCTGTTTATGTGACTATTTTTCTTTTTATGTGACTGTTAGAACAATAGAGAGAACAATGGGGGAGTCACATAAAGACCGTTTCGTTAGAACGTCCGTCCGTCCGTCCGCCCGTCCGTACGTCACACTTCATTTCCGAGCAATAACTGGAGAACCATTTGACCTAGAACCTTCAAACTTCATAGGGTTGTAGGGCTGCTGGAGTAGATGACCCCTATTGTTTTTGGGGTCACTCCGTCAAAGGTCAAGGTCATAGGGGCCTGAACATTGAAAACCATTTCCGATCAATAACTAGAGAATCACTTGACCCAGAATGTTGAAACTTCATAGGATGATTGGTCATGAAGAGTAGATGACCTCTATTGATTTTGGGGTCACTCCGTCAAAGGTCAATGTCACAGGGGCCTGAACATTGAAAACCATTTCCGATCAATAACTAGAGAACCACTTGACCCAGAATGTTGAAACTTCATAGGATGATTGGTCATGAAGAGTAGATGATCCCTAACGATTTTGGGGTCACTCCATCAAAGGTCAAGGTCACAGGGGCCTGAACATTGAAAACCATTTCCGATCAATAACTAGAGAACCACTTGACCCAGAATGTTGAAACTTCATTGGATGATTGGTCATAAAGAGTAGATGACCCCTATTTATTTTGGAGTCACTCCATAAAAGGTCAAGGTCACAGGGGCCTGAACATGGAAAACCATTTCTGATCAAAAACTAGAGAACCACTTGACCCAGAATGTTGAAACTTCATTGGATGATTGTACATGCAAAGTAGATGACCTGTATCTATTTTGGGGTCACTCCATTAAAGGTCAAGGTCACAGGGGCCTGAACATTGAAAACCATTTCCGGTCAGTAACTTGAGAACCACTTGACCCAGAATGTTGAAACTTAAAAGATGATTGGTCATGCACAGTAGATGACCCCTAACGATTTTGGGGTCACTCTGTGAAAGGTCAAGGTCACAGGGGCCTGAACATTGAAAACCATTTCCGGTCAGTTACTTGAGAACCACTTGACCCAGAATGATGAATCTTCATAGGATGATTGGTCATGCGGAGTAGATGACCCCTAACGATTTAAGGGTCACTCTGTTAAAGGTCAAGGCCACAGGGGCCTGAACATGGAAAACCATTTCCAATCAATAACTTGAGAACCTCTCGACCCAGAATATTAAAACTTCATAGGATGATTGTTCATGCAGAGTAAATGACCCCTATTGTTTTTAGGGTCACTCCGTTAAAGGTCAAGGTCACAGGGGCCTGAACATTGATAACCAGTTCCGATCAATAACTTGAGAACCACTTGACCCAGAATGTTGAAACTTCATAGGATGATTGAACATGCAGAGTAGATGACCCCTATTGATTTTGGGATCAGTCTATTAAAGGTCACGGTCACAGTGGCCTGTTCATGTAAAATCATTTTTTGGAAATAACTTGAGAACCACTTGACCTACAATGTTGAAACTTAATAGGATGATTGGACATGCAGAGTAGATGATCCCTATTTATTTTGAGGTCACTTGATCAAAGGTCAAGGTCACAGGAGCCTGAACAGTGACTTGAGAACCACTAGGCCAAGAGTGTTGAAATTTAGCGGGATGACTGGACATGCCAAGTAGATGATCCCTATTGCAGCCAACCATCAGTGTCTCTTTGACTTTCGCTCCTGACCCCTATTGACTTCTTGCCTATAGGACTTTGCATTGGGGAAGACATGCGCTTTTTTACAAAAGCATTTTCTAGTTTTCAATTGATTTTTATGAAATTTGGTCAGGATGATTGCCTTATTGAATCTAGGTCGACTTTGAATATGGGTCATTTTGGGTCAGAAACTAGGTCATTTGGTCAAATCAAAGAAAAACCTTTTGTATGTGATAGAGGCTGTATGTTTCAATTGATCTTCATGAATTTTGGTCAGAATGATTGCCTTGATAAGATTTAGGTCAAATTTGAACATGGGTCATCTAGGATCAAAAACTAGGCCACTAGGTCATATCTAAGAAAATGCTTGTTTAATCCCAAGAGGCCAATTTTTTGGTCCAATCTTAATGAAAATTGGTCAGAATATTTGTTTCCATGAAATCACTAGGTCAGACATGTTTTACACTGTTATGGTGTGTTTCTTAGGTGAGCGACCTAGGGCCATCTTGGCCCTCTTGTTCTTTCACTCTTTCTTCAATTCTTTTGGAGGATTTGTATTTTCCTGGTCCGTCAATATTGTCAATGACGATGACAGAATCTTGTCCTTCTAAATTGAATTTAGGATCAACTAGACCACTTTTTCACTATCTTTTTGTTCTATGACAACCTTGCGTTTAGAATGCACAACTTCCTTAATCGGGATTTTAATAATATCTGCTTGAACTTCTGTTTGATCTTTTTTTGGATCAACTTCCTTATCAATAATTTGTGCAGTCTGATCTTCTGTGACAATACGATCTTTCACCCACGGCGAGTCTTTAAGGACGCAGAAAACACAAGGATATTTTATGAATTGGAGGACTCTTGCACTTCCAGGGTCTAATTTTGCGCAATCTAGATGCCACCACTTATTACAGAAATCACACTTAACTAGGCCTCCTCAGAATATTTTATGACTGGTGGAGTATCTTGTAAACACCCAGCACACAACACTTTTTCACTGCTGCTTTTTGCTTTTGGCAATTTTTTGGAGTCCCATCTGTTGACTGATCAGAGACTTTCAGGGTTTTTTCTACACTTTTTTTGTTTTATATTGTTTTTTGTTTCAAAGCTTTGTAGATCTACTTCAGTCTCATTTAATTTTGATTCTTTAAATGACTTACCCCTGTTCGTTTTCAACTTGGTTGAGATTCGCGCACTACGCCTCACCATCTTGCAATTTCATATTTTTGCTTCTTGCATGAAATTTAGGAAATATAAATGACTGACCTTGAACTTTCTTTTGTTGTTATCGGTGTTGTGAAACTTCAGGGCTGTAAAAAATGTTAAAAAAATCGTCGTTGTCGTCTACCGGAAGTTGTTACCAGCTGATCGTAGTTGTTTATACTCCCTAGTAACCGCTGATTTGATGTTGTTTTCTCTTGTTTTTGCACACTTTTCCAGGAGCAAACGGGTGTTCCTGCCTTTTCGGAATGAGTTTTCCAAGTGGTCACTTCCGTATATACTTTAACTCTGCCAAAAATTTGTTTACACTGCGAGGTAATCAACCGTGTCGCGGTGGGTCTCACCAACTGTCAAAATTTCAAATATGAGAAAAACGTCCTTTTAAGCGTTTAAAATTACACAAAATGTTTCAGAATTCTTGAGAACAATTATTTATGAAGAATTCCAGGTTTTTCTGATGGTGTCTCATTCAAAAATGCTATGATATTCCAATATTAAAATTTTCTTCTCTGTTTTCAAAAAAACACAACCGGAAACCACGCATGCGCACCTACCTGTTGTTGTTGATCTGTTTTTGACCGGAAGGTCATGGCGATGACTGACGCCAATGAACACGTGTGCTGTTGTTGTCTTTTCGGTACTGTATTCTCCTGGTACTTTTACTCATGTTACTTAATTTACATAGCTTGAGGGACGTTGTTTTTAGTTAAATCTCTTTGTTTTCACTAAGAAATTTTGAAGGGCAGCGGCTATACCCTCTCTAACTGACACAGGAGCCTCTTCAATCTCTCCAGCTAATACTTTTAGAGTAACTGTCCCACACTGAATATAGTTTCTGTGGAGCAACTCCTCCTCAGTTTCCATCATTTCAATCCTCATACTGTTGTGTCTTTCACTGCAACCCATCAGTGGTCACACTCCGGAACCAGTTCCACATTAATCTTGGCCATATGATGGTTTAATCTACAGTGTTCACTGATCATTTGGTTGAATATACTGAATGTGTTGCGACTGAATTCCCCAAATAAATCCCTGGTTCCTACAGATGTGTATATTTTCTGTATTTTGTCAACTTTATCAGAGTGTATATACTTGTTGTTCCATTTTTGCTTAACCTTTTCTTTCATAATTCTAACTGCATCCCTTGAGTCTAACATTCCTGTCCCTTCATCTGTACCAGTCTCTGTCATAGGTTACTACATCCAAAGTTTCCTTACCATACCTTTCCTTAAATTCAAAAAATATTTCTTCATCTGTGACAGCTACAGTCTTATCTCCTCTTATTAAGGGCTGGATTACTCTTCTACAGGACTGATTTCTAACAGAATTGACCACAGTCCAGAATTTCTGGTTATCTTTATAGTCCATTTTGGCCACAATTTGTTCTAGATACTCGGATTAAGCTCTCTCTTCTTCTTCTTTAAATTCTTGCCTAGCAATGTTTAACTGCTGAAGGTTTTTCTCATCACTTCTTTTCTGGGACTGTCTTCTCATGGTCTTAAATTTTTTTGCAAACAGCGATAGCTTCTCTGACCAGTAACCTTTACTGTATTTGCAAATTTTCTTTTTTGGTATGACTCTTTCAGCAGTGGTGAGGATTACATCAATAAATTCTTCATAATCCTCATTTACATGACTATTATGATTTCTTTTTTTTCCTTCTAAACTTCAACACATGCAGAACATTCTACTTTCCACCTCATCCAATCTGTCTTTTCGAAGTCCCATTTTTCTCTCACAATTAATTCTTCCTCAACTCCTATTTCAAATGTTATCATGCTGTGATCAGTATTTAAGAAATTCTCTTGCTGTACTTTCCAATTGTCAATCTTCCTTAAAAGGTCTAAGTTTGAAATAGTAAGATCTATGATTTTATCCTTCCTTGTAGGTTGGGCATCATTTAGTACATACAAATTTTTCTCTGTTAGATATTCATGTAGTATCAAACCAAGCTTGTTATGACTTTGATCATTCCAGTATTGATGATGTGCATTGTAGTCCTCAAGAAGTAACACTGGAAGTCTTTATCCAATAATGCTCTGTCTATCACATTAAATAGTCTCTTGAGCATATCCTCATCTCCTGGTGGAATAAACACTGACCCTACTAGATATCTATGTTCTTTTGAGTAAACATTACACCATACAGCTTCAATATCTTGTCTATACAAGTCAGTGTTGTTATATTTTCTGGTCTACCGGGATCATTGATTTCAATTCATTTAGATTTGAAGACTGAATAATGCTTAAGCCGGTGCTAGGGGGCGTGGGCAGTGTTGCATTTTCCATTACTGCTCATGAACAGACTCAATCAAACCAAGTCTGCAATTTTCACTGTTTGCATTGTTCTCGGTGCTTCCGAGGGATCTACTTTCCAGATTTTATTTTCTTTGAAGCACTTTCATATTTTTTGTCATCATTAAAGCAACTCCTCCACCTCTTTTACTGGTTCTTTCATTAGCTATCCAATGCCACTTATTTTTAATATTGTCTTTTATCTTTGTTTCTATTATATTTCTGGAGTTAACTACACAATGTTCTCATGTAGATGCAATATTTCTGGAGTTGAGTACACAATGTACTAATGTAGATGCAATATTTCTGCAGTTGAGTACACAATGTACTAAATGTAGATTCAATATTTCTGGAGTTGAGTACACAATGAACTAATGCAGATGCAATATTTCTGGAGTTGAGTACACAATGTACTAATGCAGATGCAATATTTCTGGAGTTGAGTACACAATGTACTAATGCAGATGCAATATTTCTGGAGTTGAGTACACAAGGTACTACTGTAGATGCAATATTTCTGGAGTTGAGTACACAAGGTACTACTGTAGATGCAATATTTCTGGAGTTGAGTACACAACTAATGTAGATGCAATATTTCTGGAGTTGAGTATACAATGTACTAATGTACATGCAATATTTCTGGAGTTGAGTACACAATGTACTAAATGTAGATTCAATATTTCTGGAGTTGAGTACACAATGTACTAATGCAGATTCAATATTTCTGGAGTTGAGTACACAATGTACTAATGCAGATGCAATATTTCTAGAGTTGAGTACACAAGGTACTAATGTAGATGCAATATTTCTGGAGTTGAGTACACAAGGTACTAATGTAGATGCAATATTTCTGGAGTTGAGTATACAATGTACTAATGTAGATGCAATATTTTTAAGTCCTAAAATGTGCCATTGCTCAAAAAATATTAATACAACATGAAAGTTGAAATATTTACATTCACCCTATTCTTTTCCATTGAAACTTTTGACGTTTATTTTGTATGAACAGCAAAAGGAAAGGCGCAAAAGTAACATCATTGCTGCTAAATGATAACCGGCCACTGTTTTGATGACGTTCGCGTATAGTCAGGGAGAACGTTCCTTAGTCTAGATGACGTCGAAGTTGTTCTTTCTGGTGGACAGAATGACCGGGAAGCTGATTTTAATATTAAATGCTACAAATTATGTGCAATTCATACCATTATATAGTTTACAAATGGAAAGGAAATATAATGTAAATATAAGAAATGAAACTATTTTTTCGGTGCTCATGCGAAATGAACGACAGAATAGTATCGGCAAATCCATGATTCTTAAATAACAAACGCTTGCCAACATTATACTGATGATGTATACTAAGTTTCACTTTAACTAGTTTAAACAGTAGGAGTTGAGATGTCCTGCTAAAAGGACATTACAATATGCCTGAAGGTGGCAGACAAATGACTGCAGACATCAATCATGGTGCAAGCTAAACTGTAAGGGGAATAATGAGCAGTTGCTCTTATCTTACTAAGTGAATGGATTACTTCCCTTTGTTCAGGCAGTAAATTTGATTAAATTTCCAAAAAAATAAAAACAGAAAATAGATTGGAAATTGTTTTTTTAATGTCATTTATAACAGGGAATTAGACAATAAACACAATCACACTGCATTAGATAAAATTTTCAAGGTGAGTTAAGGCAGGCACTTTATTTTTTAGGTAATCTATATCTTTATGGCAACTGTTTTAAGGGGACGCATATTGCTACATTCACAGTTCATACAGCAATGCGGAAGGGGTGCATATTCAAGAAATCGATGGTGGGAAAATAAAAAACATATTCCTAAACTGATATAATACTGATGGACACCTGTAATATTCAGTATTTTGTGGATAAGGATGTGGTACTATGAATGTAATAGGAAAACAGAGGTCTTTGTGAAAGTACATTCAACACAAAATATTAAGCTTTTGTATAAGGAAAAAACAGGTTTTTTACAATAACAGTGTTCCAAATAATGTTGAAGGGATGAGATTTTCTTTCTAACACACCAGGTTTGCTTAAACATGTAAAAATTTAACGCCACGTCAGTTCAGCTCGGGATGGACGCCATATTTCTCATTGATAAAAAATGTAAACAAAAAAATCAGAGTGGGATTAGCATTGCAAGGGCATAACATGACATTCTACACAATGAATACCTTAGAACAGATGTCTAAGATGCTACACAGGTCAGGCGGGTTAAATGCATAATGGCGATCACTTGAAATTCATCTTGAAAAGGTGGTTAATTTTAGTTTGTTTACATGGTTTTTAATTTTCCCCACGACTTCTCGGCGATTCACTGCAAATGTATTACTGCGCCGGACAAAAGGTAACTCTAATAAACAACGGGAGATAACTTAGGTGTCAGCACGTGTACGATTTTTAAAAAAAACATGTCGATGATTATAATTTCTTATCAAATAATGAATCCTATTCAGATATTCGTCTTTAATATTAGAAAATTATTAATTTCTGTGGACATTTGTCAAAAAATATTACTTACATTGGACTACTTTGCGCATCAAACTGGTTTCCGCTTCAGTTGTGAGGCACTTCCGTTATACTTTTTGACAACAATAACAAAACATAAAATGAATCAATAGTCACTTATAAACCGACTGCTACTTAAATCAGTGTAAGTAAAGTTGTTGTTACAACATTATACATGTTCGTTACGTTATGAGATGAAGTTTATCTTGAACTGCATAATCCATTAATTACGTTTAGATGATATTGCATTTACAACTTATTTGACCCCATTTTTTTTACGTGAATGACAGCATTCTCGTGCAACTCGTGCAAACAGAATTATGAAAAGTATGGTGGAGAATTCAAGGACAAATTATAAATTGACATTAAAGTGAGGATAACTGTATATTCGTCCAGTTTTGATCATTGACATGCCTGCTGTGTATTAGTAACTTTTGTGAACAAGATTAGAATGTTACTTTTGCACATATACACATTGATGGACCTCTCAACCAAATTTCATACCTTATTTTAGGGATTTTTAAGACAATACATTTTCAAAAGTTTGTTAAATGTGTTTTGATATTTAAGTGCATTGTAGTTCATGAATACCAAGTTAAAAATTAATAATGGCAACATTTCTAGGCCCTTATTGTAAGCCACTAGACTTCTGTAACGATAAATGTTTAATGTATTAAGGGGAATATACTCTTTTAGTTTTGGAATGTGGCATTCCTTGACCACCGTATCTTTTCTTATGCACTACTTTGTAAACAAACTAAATAATGTGTTTTAGCTTACATATGCGAAATGAAAAGCAATACAGTGACCATATTTCACATTCTTTCTTTAAATTAGAATCTGTAGGACATTGATAAATGTTTGGACAAGGTGAAGCACTATTATTTTCGCACCAAAAAGTCTTAATTGTTGACTTTGAATGTACACAAGAAGTCTATGTAATTCAACAATAACTTTCTGTTTCAGTTTTCTCTATTTTATTTTAGTGAGCAATCCTTTGTGTACTTATAACAGTTGAAACAGTATCCATTTCATGTACCAAAACCTTGTACTTTTTTGCAGGTAAATTTTATCATACCCCACCCACTTTTTTCTAATTTCAAAGTATGCGTCCCCTTAATGGAAAATTTTATTTTGTTAAAAAAAACAAAAAAACTTCCTACCCTATAACAGGTGTAATTCATAATACAGTATCACAAATACAAATACATTTCATGTATATAGAAAATAAATGGAAATATTTCATATTATTACTTTCTTTCCTCTGCTATTTTAGTTTAAAATTCAGATCTAAATAAACAACTGGAATACAAATTCAGTTTATAAGTATTTTGCTGTTTTACATTTCCAGAATGTCTCAAGATCCTGATTATCACCGTACTGTATCACTGAAACTGTCAGAGGTGCTCAATGATATTGGTGCCAATAAGAGAATGATTCTGAAGAGAAGGAGGATTTACTTGTTGAGGGAAACTATGGAGATTTGTACAGACATATTGCTGGGTGAGAACATTTCCACCTTTCATTTTGGCAGCCAGTCTGAAGGGTCTACAACATTAGGACTCCATTCAGACACTGATACACTCTACTGCTCCAGTGAGTTTAATGTTATACAGGACTGGAGTGAGTGGCAACCTGGCAAGCTCAATCTACTGATGATCCAGGATGAGACCACATCACCAGGTTACTGTCTACTACAATATCTGAGGGATGAAGAGCCTCCTCCTGTTCCTCTTCCTACTGATCATGAACTAGTCGGTGACCTTACAGTCAGCAGAGGTAAAGTGCTGGCGAAGAACACAGTATTTAAAAATCCTGCTACAGCAGGAACTGTAATAAATGGTCCAGCTCATTCAACACAAGGAAGGCGTGGTTTTGCTGATAAAGATTTAGTTCCAGCACACCACTGTAAATCATGGCCTGCAGAAGCCCGGCCGTGGTTATTAAGACAAGGCATAGGAAGATGGCCTACAGAAGACATGAAGAGATATTGTGAGACTACAGGATGTTTTGTTGTACCAGTGAGCAGTAAAAATGGCCAGAATGAAAAACTTGAATGGAGAATATCTACTTCTCAAGCTGAAAGGTGTCTAATGTTCAGTTTAAACATCACACAATTAAGATGTTATATTCTGATGAAGATGATTCTTAAAACATTCATAAATCCTCAGTGTGATGGTGTCCTTTCAAGTTTCATGTGCAAAACTGTTTTATTTCATTGTATCCAAAATACACGTTCAAATAACTGGGTGAAATCTAACTTACTCCCATGTTTAATGTGCTGCCTTACAGTATTGCAGAACTTTGTTAGAAAAGAAAACTGTCCACATTTTGTAATACCTAAAAACAACCTGATGGCCGGAAGAATTTCTCCTCATAACAAAGTCAGAGTTTTTGAAATCCTACAAAAGATCATACAAAGCAAGGGTCAATCACTACTCGAAATTCCCATGGATGACCTTGGTAAAAGACTACAAGTAAAGATGAAGATGGGTGAAGCTTTTCAGTATCATGTAACTCCAGCCCAAATGTATGCTACAATTTCAACACTGCTGCTATATAATATTACAATTAGCATAAGCAGAAATCACACGTGCCTTTTAGAATCAATGCATGATGGAAATGAAATGATGTATAAGAGGTTATCAGACATTACATTAACACTAACAAGAATGTACAGAGCAATGGGTTTAAACAGCTTGGAAAAATCTGCACTGAAGCTTTTAGCACCTCTACCTTCTTCTTCACTAGGATCTGTGATAGCATCTCACAACATTTACACTACTCATAGTATATCTCCAGAAGCACTGGGCTGGTTTTCAACTGGTTTGCACTCAGATGTGTCATCTGGTGGGTTGAAATTAGCATCAGCATTATACTGTGTAGGAGATATGGAAAGAGCAGAGTTTGTTCTGAGGAATATAGAAGAAAAGTATGATCTGAATACTGTTGAACCTGCATGTAATGATCATCCCTCGAATTACCTAAGGCAAGGATTCATGCATAAATGTACCACTGGAATGAAGAACTGATACACATATCACAGCATTTTGTGTCAGATTTCTGCAATGTGAAATTTGCTGTGTTCCTAAAGAGCTACAGTATGAAATGTTTAGGTCTACACAAGAGGACAGGCTTGAAAGGAATGAAATATCTGACTGTTGGATGGACTGGGCTGTGGTAGATTCTCTACCTTACCTCTACTTTCTACAGTACAAGACATATGGAGCTCTTCAGAGAGTGACAGACCAACAATGTGCACTTGCAAACCTTGTCACTAACCATTGATACAGTGAAAAACCTAGGTCACAGGGAAACAGCACTGAACTTACTAGGACAGTGTATGGAACAGGAAAACCGACCTATTGATGCTTTACACTGCTACATGAGTTCTCTGAATATCCAAGCAAGAAACAATGCTGCAAACATTCTTATCTGTAGACTTCTTAATTAAATAGTTAACATGCACGAAAATACACTGAACTGAACATGGTACTGCAGGAAATGGAGTATCTACATGAAGCTGCTGTGCCCTGCTACACTGTGGCTATTAAATTTTATATATAAAACTTGTAATACATGGTAAATTTAGAGAACTTAATGTTAAAGTCAATGAATAAATCAATGAAGATTTAATTAATGGACATATAATTTACACAAAGTAATTTATATCTGCCTTTAGTACAAACATTATATTGCCACAGCAATATATATGTACCTTGAGAACAGACTTTATGTTCTCCCAGGTATTATTTAGAGGTTAATACATGCAAGAGCCTGGCCAGGAGGGCCATTATTCAATTTCCGGGCCGATTATCACCTCCCGGCCAGGCTCTTGCATGTATTAACGTCTTTAATACATACGTTTTGTTGCACTTCTCAGGGAAGATAGAATTACAACTCTTGTCGCTAAATTTCAATGGCTAAATAGTTTGGGGTACTCTTGTCTCAAAGTTTGTGTTTGTTCATAGCTGGAAGCAATTTGGGGTCATAAGTGAGTGTACTACAGTAAACTTATTCTTGCACATTTACACAAATTATTGAATTAGATCTACAGAATTTCTTGTTGGTCAGGAGCTAAAAGTAAATTCATAATGTGTCAACAAACTCATCAAATCGCCATGCTTAATATGTGGAACAACACATACTTTGAGCAAGTTCATGAAAAAAACAAAAAAAATGCATTTTTATTAACAACAGCTAGTAGATCTAGATATCTTATTTTAGATCTATGTTTATGAAAAGCAGTTATAACTTTATCACTCAGAAGAAACCCGCAACTTCCTCAAAATTGGTGCGAATCGTGCAGTTTTACAAAGCATACTCGAACACTGTTGAAACTCGGAATTCTGGCTCCAAAGTAAATAATGGGCATGTCCTGTTTTATTACTAATTTTAAGCCAAGCATTATTATTTTGTGATAAACAATGGTTTAACGTGAAGACTAGTGACAAACCATTATGACGTCTATGATGACATTTTATGTAGCTATTTGTTTCATGCGCACGTGTTCACCGGGCGGATTATGAGTTTTCGGCCTGAGCCGATAAGTGATAATCAGTGCGTGAAAGCAATAACCTGCTGAAAACACATTCATTTTTGTTACTATATATAGTAACATATGTATTAAATAATGCTATAAGTCAATGAAATCATGTAAATTGTAACATGTTCAGTAAACTTCTGTTTTTGCAAACTCCACAGTATCTTATAAAAATTTAGTGAACAAATTTCTTAGAACATGATTTTTATATTTAACAGTTCTGTAAGAAACTGAATGATTGTGCATTAAATTTTGTCTAGAATGTACAGTTCAAATTGCATTAAGAGACCAACCAAGTGAAGGATAACAAGGCAGTCTGAAAGACAGCTAAACCCCCCGCCACTGGTATGTAAGGTGAAATGGTAAACCTTTGACCTTGAGCTGCAACCTTGACCTTGAACTGACAAGGCTGACACATGAATTCTGCACAACATCTAGATGAGGTGATCATTCGACCAAAGTTTCATGAAAATCCTAAAAGGGGTGTAGGAGATACAGAGCTCAAACCTTTGACCTTGAGTTGTGACCTTGACCTTGAGCCGGCATGGCTGGCTCATCAATTCTGCACATCGTCTTGATGAGGTGATCATTTAATCCATGTTTCATTATTATCCTTCAAAAGGTTTAAAAGATACAGAGCAGACACGAAATGGTAGGCTCAAACCTTTGACCTTGAGTTGTGACCTTGACCTTGAGCCGACATGGCTGACAAATGGGTTCTGCAAAAAACTGCAAAATCAGCTAAAAAATGAGACTCTAAATTATACTGGTGGTGTATGATCTAAGTTTCCATGAAAAATTTTGTCATTTTGTTATTTCATTATGAAAATGCTACCTACATGTCAAGCATAGATCTGTCATGTGATTTTAGCAAAAAAATTGCAAAAAAAATAAGGGAAATAGCTCTATAGAGCAAAAAAACTGAGGACTATTTGTGTCCGCCATTATGCGACTACCATTTTTTTCACGCAATTTTTCTATTTAGTGTCTGTATGCCATCATGACAATTTCATGAATGTAGACATACTGAATAAAGGCCATATTACGTAAAATCTTTATTGTTTTTTAATTTTCTTAAATTTTACCACCGATTCAGAAGCCTAACATCTTGATTTTCGAAAGCTACAATATCTTTTTTTCAAAAATATGTTCCAAGTTGATGTACTACGTGTGTGTAACAGAACAAACTATTGATTTTATTTCCTTAACCAACCTTTGCATTTTCTTTCGAAACATAACCAACCAAGGAACCGTACTTCTAAATTTCTTCAGCGACTTAATCATGAACTGGAATCATAAACAAATGTTTCTATTTGCATTGCTATGTTGACATTAATAACTCTCCAGCTATAAAGGTGAAAGAATATATAGAGTACAACAAAGAACATATTTTATATAATTAAGCATCTGTATTGCAGCTAGCTGGATAGCTCCAATACAGGGATACAAAGTCTACACTTACAGTGGGTTGGTGTACCAACAACGGTGAGAGGCAAGTCATTAGAAGAAGACCATTCTTGCATAAAAACTACTTTTTTCGCTGGATCCGCCTATGTATTAACGGGAGAAAAATCGTGTGCAAACAAGGCAATTCACGTGCTGTTAATGCCCGATTTTTATTTTTGAAATGCTTTCCCAGGGACGTATATGTAATTCTGCACAGATTGACATCTGGTATCTGCGTCTTTTTTCTTTCATAAAAACCTCCTCTTGAAGCATTAAAGATGCAATCTAAACCATAGAATGTTTTACTGTATCAGTATCTAACGCCAAATGCGCTGCCCCTAGCATTGTTCGTACTCGTTTCTTCCCTTGTTTACTCCCCTTTTAGAACTCTGCGTCAATTCAGATTTTGTAGACAACCGTGAATGTCAAAGAACCGCGTGTTTACCTGTGCGATTCTTTGTTTTTAGGTATCATATTTATGATTTTTCTAAGTATCAGTCAGTATGTTTATATCTAATTTCTCGAAGAATTTATATAAACAGCTTGGAAACTAGACACTGTATTCGTACTCACCCATACTCCAACTGCGTGTCCGTACTCAATGTAACTCGAATGTAAAGTTATTATTCTTGAAATTGTGATCGAGTCCACCAAATTGTGAAATGATATGAACAATTATTGGTAACTTTATGTTTGTAATAATGAGAGATAAAAATATCGCTTAAAACTTTCAGGATGTGCTTTTGACAGCGTTGTTTATTTCCAGGCCCTGGATACGGATATTTAAAATATGTTTACCGTTTCCAAGAACAACTGGAATGGTAAATAATAAATGTACCGGAATCGTCAAGTCATCACATATGAAAACAATACATAAATCGTCGTGAAATATATTTTTTATGCAAGAATAGCGACAATACACGTTTGTTTTGTGTATTAACGTCTGCAAAAGCCCTTGGGATATGTTTGTGACCTCGACCTCCGGTCTCTGTCACAAACAATCCCGCCGGCTTCTGCAGACGTTAATACACAAAAAAAAAAACGTGTATTATCGCTACACTGGTGACATTTAAGTTCTCAGCATCTTAACAGACATACAGTATGAAGCCAGCCTTTTGATCACTGTGCCCCTCAAGTCAATAAAAAGCGAGCTCCTCTTGAGCTGTTTACAATCTTTACATACATTACTGAAAACTGAACAATACATAATATAAAAGCAAAACTCTAAACAGATGATATACCATTTTTTATTCTTCCAATAATTATATAAACCCATTGGCACAGACTAATTCACTGCTGAACAAGTTTACTGACGTCTAGACTCATGTTCAGTTTAATTTCTTACTATAACTAGCATAACTTCCGTGAAGTTTCACGTTCTTGTCATACCTTTTTTCAAGTGCTATAGGCATGAGGTCTAGTTTAACCCTCTTTATGGAAAACAGGATTTTGTACAGAAATATTTATTGTAATGTATTTTATTTCATGGAATAATATATCGAGCACAGTTTATGTCCTTATTTTCTTTTGAGGTTACTGGTTTACGTGTCAAACCTAACTTTCTGCTAGTTTTTTTTTTCTATCTCATGTAATATGATTTCCTGTTCACGTTTTTATCTTCTTTGCTGGGGGCTCTTCAGAATGTTTTTCTTCAACTGTCGGAGGTACACTAAATTCTGGAATCTGTAATATTGAGGTAGAAAAAAAAAACCTAAGGCCACACCAAATGAAAAAAAGTGTTCATCGGATTTTTTTTCTGAAAAAAATTGAGGCGGCGAGCCAAAAATAATTTAAATATTTGTTTTTGTTTTCAAGAAAATCAGGAGCAAGCGAAGAGCGAAGAAAAATATTTGTCTTGTTCCGACTCTCGATTAAATAATAGAAACCTTAAAATAGAATGTATATCCCTTTTCCATTAGAAATCATTTACCAAGGATTGAGAAAACATGGGTTCATTTTGGTTTGGGTAAATTTTGACCTGCAGACGCACAATAAAGCTAACTTGTGGAAAGGTTATAACATTGGCATACAGTTCAGTGTAATCAAATAATGTATGCGTTTGTAAATGCTGTTAGAAAATCTGTATTATACAACAATGCGTAAGTCTATACCAGAAAAAAACAATCCCCATAACTCTTGATTTAAATTTTGACAGAATTTTTAACTTATATTTTGTTTGTTAAAGTTTTATATAATGTCTAAGATCTCTGTTACTTTCAAAACTACTGACTATTATGCCCCTTTACCTGGCAAAGCAGAGTCAAGCACTGAGAAAAGTCAAGCATGCAGCTCCCTCTTGTTCTAATTTAAAACATTCTTGACAGATTAAATTTGTTGAAACATAGTCTCAGTAAAGGTCAGAAATGGTAGTGAACAAGCATTAACATTATTCTACTCGAGGACTGGAGAAAAAGCTGAAGCTCTAAATTGGTCAGAACACAACTCCTAATGTAAATTCCTTACCCCACCCACATATGTATAAAATACTGATCATTTTGACAGGAGAACAGAAAACAGAAATGCATCAACATGTATTTACCCTTACCAAAATAATGTAAATTGATGTTATCAAATAAATTAGTGTGTGCTTTCATCCAATTTTCAATGAAATAAGTCTGCCTTTAGTAGCAAATTAATTTGGTAAAGAACACTGGAAGAAAATGGCGTAACTGCATATTAAGGTGAAATAACAAGATATGTGCCTTGATGAAATGTATGAGTTGTGATTAAATTACATTTCAGAACAATCTGGGACTGGAATTTTAAGCATTGTACACTGTTACGTCCGTAAAAAGTAGCGCACCAAAATATTTTGCCTTGAATTTTTTCAATGGGGCGAGCACAAGTCAAAAACAAACGAAAATTTTTGTGTTTCTGAAAATATACGAGCAGCAAATTCGATGAACAACTTTTTAATTTGGTGTGGCCTAAATATTGTATACATTGAATATAACAGGTCTACTATATGTGATCTTGACCATCAGGTAAGCAAAACTTTCAAACTATATATCTCATAATCCAATAAGTACGTTCTAGAGTTTTGTGACACATGTATGGACAGACAGACAGAAATGACAAATTCAAAAACATGACTGATTCATTGATTCTGACTATTAACATGAAAACATTAAGTCTATTTAATTTTAATTTAATTAGATGAATATTCAAGTGGCCGCTGATTCAAGATTTTCTAATTGGTTCAAATGAAGTATTAATATATGTTCAAAACAAAACACCAAGTATAAATTTATTTGTTAGACTTACCACAGGCTCCACAAGTTGAATCTGTAGTTTTAAATGCTGCACATTTGACCTGTCTATGCTGATCTGTATCATAACACGGTCAAACACATGTAGAGTCACTGGACCACAACACTGAGTATTCTCCTACAATAAAATTAATGTGTTATTAGAAAGACATGCCTTTTTAAAATGGATCAAAACAAGAGCTGATTGTAAAACAAGTCTGCCCCCAATGATGCCCTGTTGGAGCTAACTGGGTGTTAAAGTGTCAGGTTCAAGTATACTTTGATTTCGACCTAATGACGCCTTAAACAATAGAGGTCATCTACTGACCATAGAAAATCATGTTTTGAAATTGGAAAGGCCCTAGCATTCTCCAGTAACTGCAACAATTTTCAGTCTCTAAATCACTGTGACCTTGACCTTAATCCTACTTAACCTCAAAACAACCGGGGTCAGCTACAAACCACAGGCAAAACCATTCTATGAAGTTTGATGACCCAAACATTCTCCAGTCAGTGTTGTTTAAGTCACTGTTGTTCAAAACCATTTTAGTCTGAGGTCATTGTGACCTTGACCTTTGGCCTCCAAAATGAAATGAGTAACCTAATGGCTTCAGACAGTCATCCCAATTGTAACCACTGTAGGGCAAAGCATTCTCTTGTTACTGTCTGTAAACAAAATGACCAAAAGTCTGACCAATACAAGCAAAACAATATACACCCTTTTCTTCTAATAGGTTAAAGTTGCTGGTCTTCATTATAATTCTACATAAAAACATCAAACAAATATGTGTTGTAATGGGTCAGCCAAAACTGCGAGAGCCTGTATACTGCCTTTGTCGAAAACATGGATTTTCTAAATATTGTCTCTTGAGGTGTATTACAATCCAAATTAAAACATACTTCTTCATTGAACACAAATGTTGGTCCTTTCTTGCGGCCATCTGTATTAAGATATAAAGTTGCCTCGAGACCATATTTTGGAATAAGAACTTGCACTGCATTCTTTCTAACAAACAGTATGTATCCCTCCTCATCAATGACTCTCTTCTTGAAGAATAACTGCAAACAAAACAGTTAGGCCCATAACATTCAAAGCTATTGAGTACATACTGTAAAACCATGTTATTTCATTGGTAAGAAATTTTGTGGTTTCTAACCCTTTATGGGAATATGAATTCTCAGATTTCAACTTCTGAGGCCATTTTGTTTTTTCTTAATGTAATGTAAATTGTAATTTCATGACTGACACAAAATCCACAAAAATTAGCCTCCCATGAAAACTGATAATTTCGAAGAGTTAAATACTCATTGGTACTCTCAAATCATTTAATTTTCATGATGGACTAGCCACTGCTGTCAATCCATCAAATTTAATCCAAACCAAACAAACAAATTTCCAATATAATGTTAAGACCCATGAGGGACTAATAATTGTGAACTTTTTGTTGTTTTACTCCATGAAATTCAATCCAAAAGAAATATAATTTCCATTTATTGGAAAATAAACAAATTCGTGTTCCTACATTATAGCAGTATTTGCTGAAATGATTTTTTTTGTACAAGAAATTAATCAATTACACAGTATTACAATTCCATATGAGAAGTTTTTTTGTTTAATGTAGGTAGATGACAAAGTCCCCAACCACATATAAAATGTCAAAAACAATTCTTGACCAAATAATATAAGTTTTATCAATCATAATGACCATTCTTTGTGGCTTTCAAATTTTGTTGTAGACTAGTACTTCACAATCTATAAATCTCTTTAAAAAAAACTTATAGGAAATCTGTATCAAGGTGAGTCTCACATGTGTGTGTAGATTTACGGATGAACGTCCAGCATATTGCGCCATCTTGTGTCTATAATTGAGATTATTACAGATAGACTGTGTCTTGTGTTTATCAAGAAGCTCTGGGTAGGACGAGTCAGCACCTATACATACAGCTAGTAGACGATGGACGAGTATATCCGAGTATCTGTAATATGCACAACACGGAAAATAATTTAGTAGATCTGTTTAGTTTTAAGTAAAACTGACAAAATATGGGTCATATCATATGGCACTATTACAGCTT